>NC_139951.1:16342423-16637423 GCF_963454915.1 Gymnoscopelus microlampas
GTGTATCCAGAGGTCAAACTGTTCAGCCGCATAATGTACAGAGGTCATACTTGCTTTCCATATGGTTAACCTCATAAGCCATATTTTATACTGCTGCTATTTGTGACATTGTTTTTATTTTTATTTTGACAAATCTTGAAAAGCATTTCGATAAAAATAGGGGCATCAATGTTAATTTAGATATTAATCGCTCTGTGACATTAACCCCAAGTGTGGGAAATGTGAATAGTAGTAATAGTGGCAGTTAGTGAGTACTCTAGTTAGGGAGGGGTGGCAAAACCCAACATCCAACCTTCATCACGATTCAGGAGGTCGGATGGACCGAAAAGTAGTCTAAATAACATTTCTAAGTGAGGACGACAGTGCGCAGGGGTTTATTTTTTCAACGGCATTGTTTTTCTTCACCTAACACTTATTCCGAAGTGTGCACTGCAGAAGCCTCCTCATCTTTACCATTTAAAAGCACAATAGAAGGAATTAAATAGAGAAATGCCACCGGTGTCTCTCAAGTGGCTGTGTTTGTGGGTGAAAAGTCAGCAGGGTAAGGCACTCTCTGTCGCTACATTAGCGACTCCTACAGGTTGGTCAGTGCGCCTGTTCAGCAGGGAGTGGAACCGGGAGGGACAGTGTGTTCCTCTGACTGCATGCAACACACCCTCCCGGTGAAGAGAAGGGGCTGGTGACTCCATGTGTATCGGAGCAGTCACACAGTCATCTACACCTTCCCCAACGACAACGAGTAGGGTTTGGCAGTGACAGGGACTACACACTGTCACATGTACAATAATACATGAGGGGGAAGCTGGCATAATGACTAAATTGGAAGAACAAATACAATAACAACAACAATACTAATTAACATTAATTCAAATTGGGTCAGAGTGCATTTGTGGTTTTACTTGTTCTCACACAGATTTGTTGGGAGTGTCATATTATGAAAGAGCATTTTTATACTCCATAGGACTTTATTCCACACACCAATCCACACTCAACCCCTGGCTATACCCTTGACAAGTAGGAACCTCTGTCATTCCATAATATAAATAAAAACAACAACATCAAAAAGAGATATAAAGAAAGGAACACACAAGGAGATGACAGCAAGTTCAATCACATCATAGATGAATACAATTGAAAGGAAATACAAAGTGCTAGAACCACAAGCAAATTGGTTTCCCGATAAGGAAATGAAGTCGTGTTATTACATTGGTTACCTGTAGTATTCAATGAAGAGAGGGATGGATGCATAAAGAAACAGTTACTGTATGGCAGGCCATAAGCCAGACTTCCCCTGTGAGTCTCTGGAGGGCTAAGGAAGAATTACATCAACAAAGTTGTCTGTAGAGGCTATGGTATATGATGGACAGAGAGAGAGAGAGAGAGAGAGAGAGAGAGAGAGAGAGAGAGAGAGAGAGAGGGGGGGGGGGGCTCCTTCTCCCTTGTTGTTTGCTTTGTGTTGAGACATCAGCAGACAGGAGTAATCATGTATTGATCTTTATTCAAATTGCAATTTACAAGAGGTGCTGCAAGATCAGGGAGAGGGAGAGGAGAAAGGGGGAGAGGGGGGAGAGAGGAAAAAGAAAGGGGGGAGGGAGTATAGATGAGGAGTAATATAAAATGAAGGGGAGTAAAGGATTGTGGAAGCGCAGGAGGAGATGAAGGAAAGGCGGGGGGAGATGGAGAAGTACTGTAGAGCGGAAGAGGAGAGGAGGGGTGGATTGTGAGGATAGAAGACAATGGTCAGGAGAGAAGGGTGGGGGGGTAGTAGAGGAGGATAAGTGAAAGATGAGAAAACAGAAAGACAGAGAAAGAAGATGCTCAGTAATGGCCTTTAACCACATGAACCCTAGTGTCCCTATTCTGGAAATGTCTTAATAGGTGAACATTCAGGGAAAATATGCCAACGTTTAGATTATATAGAGGGTTGGTGGTTAATGTTTTTCTTTGGACAAGTCAGCAAATTTCTTTCAAATGGCAGCTGGTGTTCAGGTTTTTGCGCTGTCTGGTCACATCTCTGAAAAGTGAGAGCGGGGGGTGCAGATAGGGACAGTAGATAGAAGCAAGTAGAGAGTAGAGGAGGGGGGGGGGGGTCGTGTTCTCCGTAGGAAATGAGCGGCGTAATTCGAAACCACGTTCTCTTTGACTGGGCGGGGAGCCAGAGTCGGCCCCGGTATTGACGGCCGCATCATGTGCGATTTTCAAAACAATAGAGGCGACAGTGACACTTCACCGGCAGCCACCAGCTGAACACACACATCGTAGATCAATGGCACGGCTCATATAGCAGGTAGGCAGCAGCTCCATCAGACAACAGCTCGATCAGATAAAGTGCGCGCAGACTGCTGAATAATGTGGACGAGCTCTGAGGACAGTCATCTCCTCTATTATAAAGCATCTTTCCAGCTAAACGTTACTTGACTTTAGTTGGTGGAAGTGTCGCTCCAATATGAGACATCCCAGCCATTTCAAAAGTAGCGACTTTCAAAACAATTGACAGCACAGGATTAAAATAAATGATGCCACTTTCACGGGGATAGCAGGTCGGTCAATTCTACGGATGACAACGTGATCACTTATGACAGCTATATTTCAAAATATATTCACCACATTTTTGAAATCCATAAGTGATACAGTGAAACACTCATGAAGTGATAAAGAAAAGGGCTCCCAAAAAGGCCAAAAATATATAGATAAGGAGAAGTGGGAAGCCACTTATATGGAGAAGTACATTTCATGTTACTCACAATAGCATGTAGATAAAGAACACTTAAGGGACATAAATAGGCTTTAGTGGGAGTCTACACCAGTGACCAGTGACCTGATGAAGAGCTTTTTGCTTGAAACGCATCATGACGTGTTCTATGCCCTTTAAAAAATGTTATCTACTGTATGCGCCATTGTGAGTGACATTAAATGTACTGCTGTGTGTAAGTGACTTCCCACCTGTACTTATTTGTGACATTTTATCAAACCAACCCTTCAACTGCATGATGATGTGAAACATGATGCCACATTGCTGCAGAGGTGATGGTCCCAGCTGAACCTGCAGGTTCACCAACACACAATGACTGAATCTCTACACTGAATCTCTTTCGCAGAAATAGCAGATCTACAAGCTCATCGCATTGCGTTGCGACGCGATGTGAGCTTGTAGATCGTCTATTTCTGCCAAACTTTCTCCCCCAGAATAGGGGGAAAGCTGGGGTTAGTGGTCAAGATCAGAAACACAAATCATAATTGGAAAATTAAATATAATGTATATTCAATGTAGCAGAATTTGTTTAAGTGACAAATGTTAGGAATGTTTGGACCACACACATCAAAGTTTCACAGTACAAAACCTATGCAGGGTACAAGGTCAACAGGACTTCATTTACAGTGCAAACAGACCATGTACTGTACGTGAGGCATATGAAAGACAGTGGATAACTATATGGATGGACTGCTGCGATACAGGACCAAGATCTCCACTCCCCACAGTAATGATAACTGAGTATTCCCTGTTGTCAGTTGGCTCAATGGAAAATATGAACGTGTGAGCATACACAGCAGCTCAAGTGACTACTAGAGTGTACACTGAATATAATGTATGTATGAGTGCAGCAGAGGAGGGAAACCATGGACGGGTGCAATAGAAAAGCAATAAGCCAACACACAGCAATACAATTGATCATATCCGGCTGTCAAACATACATACAGGAATGTCTTGGTCATATTGGTGCAGAGGCAAATTGCTAACTAACAGTGCATACGGACGGGCACGCACACTGCAGGCCAAGGACATTATTGTATACGTTTCGAAAAAGTGACTTGTCACATGTTATTATGACTATATATACTGAGAAGGGCTGCAGAGGCAGAAACATCCATCATTCATTGTTTTTTACGTACAAAATCCTCAACCTCCTCGACCACATTCTTATATACTATAATAACACAACCAATATGTCCAATAGGGCACCTTCTACACAGTAAAATCATTGGTGTTAATTTAACTCTAGTGTCTCCTATAGACAGTAGAGTCTCCTGCAGTCACAACTGAATACCCTGGGCTGAAAGATGTTTGAGAGGACAGTTTGACAATGTGCATTCAAAACACAAAGGTGTGCATTTGTGTGGGCGTTGGGTTTGCATGATGAACTGGTGATTAGTGAACAACACTGTTGCAGTCAGAGCCAGCTCTATTCCCATATTCCAGATGCATGGCCAGTCGCACTGCCTATAGTCCTCCTATAGCCCACTGCATCTCTCTCTCTCTCTCTCTCTCTCTCTCTCTCTCTCTCTCTCTCTCTCTCTCTCTCTCTCTCTCTCTCTCTCTCTCTCTCTCTCTCTCTCTCTCTCTCTCTCTCTCTCTCTCTCTCTCTCTCTCTCTCTCTCTCTCTCTCTCTCTCTCTCTCTCTCCTGTGAAGGCAGTCTGCACTGCACTGCGCCCTGAATCCACTCCCAAAAACACATACACGCACACACACGCACACGCACACGCACACACACACACACACACACACACACACACACACACACACACACACACACACACACAAACACACACACACACACACACCAGCAACATTTCAACTCTATTGACTCTCCAGTCCTCCAAACACAGCACAAACTCCACTCCGATTAAACTGTTGACTCCTCCAAGAAAATGTCCCCCTCATATAAAGATTTACTTTCTATGATCCCCTCTTTATTTATCAAATAACCCCCTAGCATTACTGTTATAAACCTTACATTTAATAACAGCTCACTGAGCAGTTACTTTGTAGATTTCGATTATCATTACAAAACATACAGTAACCACTTCAGCCCTACATACATTTTGGCCATTTGAAAATAGCTGCTATTTTCAAAAGATTTGTATACATTTGTTCTATTCCCCAGTCCTTTGTCACTCATCAGCATCCTAAGAGGCACCGACCACAGTGTGACAGGCAGCCGTTGCTCAGGTGATCATCATAACGGCCGTTATGAATGACACCGGCCATCTGTCAGCATGATGATGTGATGCGGACATAAATGACTAATAAATAAATATCTTGTGTGTAGCTCCAATCGGAACCTCTCCCTCCGCTGTATAGCTCCCAAGATTAGGTCCCGCCGCATAGAGTGCCGGCAGAGTGCGACACCGGCGAACGGTGGCCAATATTGTTGTTTTTTAACCTTTTCTGCACATCATATCCAAAAAGTAAAAGTTGTGCCCCCTGCTCTCAGATGTTTGACATTTTAGCGATCAATACATTTTAACCGACGAGGTTGAAACAAGCGTTTAAATCGCTTTTTTAGTCAGCCTGTGGCCAGTCAACCCCCGTCCACATGCGTTTAGACTGCTCCAGTTCAGGTTGCATGGGGGAAACATGGCCACAGGCTGACTAAAAACGCGATTTAAACGCTTGAATCAACCCGCCGCCTACATGTTCTTGACCGCTAATATGTCAAACATCTGAGAGCAGGGGCGACGACCTTTACTTTTTGGATACGATGTGCGGAAAAAGGTAAAGAATCAACAATATTAACCACCGTTCGCCGGTGTCGCACTCTGCCGGCACCCGACGCAGCGGGACCTCATCTCGGAGCTGTACAGCGGAGGGAGAGGTTCCAAACGGGGCTAGATGCGGACATAATAAATGACTAATAATAAATATCTTGTGGACTGACATAGCGGGCTAAAACAACTGTCATCGTGTAATAATAATGCGCTTCTTGTCGCAGCTTGCGGTAACAAAAAAACTCCCAGACGATATTATAAAAGACAATATATCTATGATCAATCCAAGAAAAGAGCGACAATACAACGCCATGTAGCCTCAGCATCCAACAATAACAGAGCGATCGGCGCGTATAAAAGAGTAGGCTAATTAGAATAAAAGCACTTACAGTTCGTAAGAACTGGATCTCATCCTCGCTGCCTTCTCCTCCTTCGGCCATGGTTTCTCCCGTGGAAAGGGACTGGGAGGGATGTGTGTGTGTGTGTGTGTGTGTGTGTGTGTGTGTGTGTGTGTGTGTGTGTGTGTGTGTGTGTGTGTGTGTGTGTGTGTGTGTGAGCGAGCCTCTCGCTGCGAGAGTGAGTGAGTGAGCGAGCGAGCGAGCGAGTGCGTGTGCGTGTGCGCGTGCGTGCGTGCGTGCGTGCGTGCGTGTGTGCGTGCGTGCGTGCGTGCGTGCGTGCATGCGTGCGTGTGTGTGTGTGTGTGTGCGTGTGTGTGTGTGTAAGCGGCAGTGTTGCCAGATCTTGCGAGAGAAATAAGCAACCAGGTCTATGAAAACAAGCCCAAAAGAAGCGACTAACACATCGGCTATTTGAAAATAGCCGATCTACAACCTAGATCTGCTATTTTCAAAACCAATCTTGAAAAAAAGTGACAAATGTCGAATATTGTAAAAAAAAAACATGTTAACAACACAAATCTGGTATGGGGGTTCCATGGCCATGGCACAAAATATTTTCAGATCGGGGTCCGTGGACAAATACAAATTAATTTGGGGGGTTTCCTTGAAAACCACTGGTTTAAACAACATTTAGGAAACAAGCCCACTTTAGAAACAAGACAAAAAAAAACGCAACCCGCAACTATTTACAAGCAACTTTACAGAACTACAAGCCCAAAGTCGCTTAAAATACATGGACATGGCAACACAAGTGCGTGTGAGTGTGAGTGTGAGTGTGAGTGTGTGTGTGTGTGTGTGTGTGTGTGTGTGTGTGTGTGTCTGTGTCTGTGTCTGTGTCTGTGTCTGTGTCTGTGTCTGTGTGTGTGTGTGTGTGTGTGTGTGTGTGTGTGTGTGTGTGTGTGTGTGTGTGTGTGTGTGTGTGTGTGTGTGTGTGAATGGCAGGTTCACGCTGCCCTAGCGGGGAGAGCCGCGTGCTCAGCGCTCATCTCTGATTGGCTGCCATCCTCGCGTCGAAGGAGGGGCTGCGCAGGTGTGTATTAACAAAGATGGTTAATTTATGAAGACTAGAAATGCAAATTTGCCCGATATAGTCCATGGGCCAGATGAGAAGTCAGGGACACGTAAGGTGGCAAAATCTCTTTGGCACCATTTTGTTTGTAGGGTCCATATAAGTACTTTGAAACATGATAGCCTTTTCAAATGAGTAGCTTTAATACTTTTTTAGGACATTCATGTTTTTGCCATTATCTCCCCACATTATCTGCACAGTAGTCCTGTACCTGGCCAATAGAACCGTTCGCAATTTGGTGTTATGAGAATTTCTCACTTGAACTGAGTCAATGGGTACCTAGACATGAAAAATCACAGAGGTTCTCATCCGCCATAGTGCCACGAATGGCGCAATGGCCAAATAAAAAATGGCCGCCATCGCCTATGATGAAAATCCAACTTTTTTTGTTTCTGCGTGTATATACACATGCAATACCTCCATGTTGACTAATTGAGGGGTGGGGAATTCATTTCTGTTATGACCACTTTGGGTGATGTTGACCTTGAAAGGTCATGGTCAAGGTCATCTTGCTATTTCGAAGACCTTGGCCATAACTTGGCCATTGTTAGGACTAAAAACAGGTGTAATAAGACTAATCAAACTAATTCTGGCATTTATAATTCCTTTCTGATATTGTTTTGACCATTAAGGAGCATCTTGTCATTGAAATATGTAAGTCAATGCAATTTTTCAATTACTCAATTACTCAATAACTTTCATTGTATTTTTTTTTCAATAATGATTTGTTTTATTTCTAACAAAAGACATACAAATGAAATCGTAACTCAAAATCAAATAACAATTCCTCTCAAAGTGCACCATATGTGTGCATGCTGGTTAGTGTGATGGACTTTTACAGGATGGATTTTAAATGTTTCCATGGCAGAATATGATGCATGGAACTCCAGCAGCACGGCACCAACGTCGGCGAGTGTCACACTTGCCTGAATACTTGCATACTGTGAGCAGACTTGGTGGTAAGGCCTTCAGACACTTAGATGGCAGGAGTGTACCAAAGTGCTCCTCCCATCCATGTTCCATTGGTGCTAGTCTTGCCTGAGGTTCCTTGGCTGTCGCAAC
Source organism: Gymnoscopelus microlampas (assembly GCF_963454915.1). Taxonomy (NCBI): domain Eukaryota; kingdom Metazoa; phylum Chordata; class Actinopteri; order Myctophiformes; family Myctophidae; genus Gymnoscopelus; species Gymnoscopelus microlampas. Next base: position 16,350,441 of record NC_139951.1, read on the forward strand.
AGGTCGCAAGCCCTATGCACCAGAAAGACACCTTGGATGTGGCCTCTGATCACACTACTTGTGGGAGGGAGAGCATCCATTCCAGCACTGGCACAGGTATAGTTTTCTACCCTGAGGTCATCAAATGTCTTGCTGTTGTACTTGAACTGGCCCCTGCCCAGACACGCACCAAGTACTTCTCTGTCAACGCTGTGTCTTGTTCGGTCAAGGTGTCTGCCTCTCCAATGATTGTCAGATATTGCACTGGGTCAAAAGCCATAGCTGCATGTTTGGTCCCCACCTTACTCATGCAGTCATCTCCAGTCAGGATGTGTGCCTTGATCACTGTCTTGGCTAGTGGTGCTCCAAGATGAGAGACTGCTTCATGCAGTGGGAGAATGCGCCGCTTCTCACCAGTGCCATACTGCTGCCAGATCTCCTTCATCCTCAGTGCTTGGAAGTAAGTATATGGGGTGTAGTATAGCAGTAATGTGAAGGTGTGTGTGTCATTGGAGACTATGACAACTCTCTTGCACTGTTTCACATGAACAGCCCACTCCACATGCACCACCATGGGGCGGCAGTGGCTCAGGGGTAGAGTGGCCGGGTAGAGTGAACTGGAAACCGCAAGGTTCCTAGTTCGATCCCGGGCTCCCCAGAGTTAGTGTCGAAGTGTCCTTGAGCAAGACATTGAACCCCTAATTTCTCTGAGCAGTTTGGTGCCTTGCATGGTTTCCTCTGCCATCGGTGTGTGAATGTAACGTACAATCTATGTAAAGCGCTTTGGATAAAAACGCTATATAAATGCACCATTTAGCATTTACCACCAGCCTGTCAGTCTCAGCACCAATGGCTGTCCTGGAACTTATGGCCTGCAAGTGTGTACAGACCTTCAAGCTTCCAGACTGTTCCTGCCTTGCCAACAAATTAAAGTGCACAGAAATGTGCAAGCTACAAACCTGCAGCAATCAGAAGGAAGAGTAGGAAGATGAAGTGGAACTGATTGATTATGATGATGACGATGATGAATACTGAAGAATTGATATTGGTATGACAGTTATGATGATGATGATGATGATGATCATTGATTAAAGTACCTCTCAAGCCTACTCCATAAACCGACTCTGTCACGGACCCTGTGGTCCACAGACTTGGACCTCCTCTCTGTCCCTAAGGCAAACAAGTGAACCATGTTCTGAACCTTGTTCTGAAGGCTCTGTCGGGGACAGAGCCTTCAGTGTGGCAGCCCCCACCCTGTGGAACTCTCTCCCAATAGGGATTGGTCATGCTCCTGCTCCATGCTCATGCAACACTGGACTCTTAAGGCTGTGTGTCTTGAAAAGACACCTATTCTCTCAGGCTTATGGCATATAGTTGTTTGTTGTTTTGTTAGTTTGGCTGTTGGTTGTTCATTGTTTTTGAAAGGCGCCATATACATTCAAGCTACTATTATTATTATTATTTTATTATTATTAAAGTGAATTAAGAGAGAAAATTATCCCCCCCCCCCCTCTGTATCACATATTCTGTTAAAAAAAAGTGGCACGCTTTCTTCATTATTTGAATATATGGTTGGTGTCTTTGAAGACTGATAACTGTGACTAATCTACCACTTGGGAAAGGCTATCATGATCAAATATCATCTAGGGATATAGACCTATTCAAAATACAAAACTAGATTTTGCAAATGTTGCACTTGAGTGACCCCGATTAGTGAAAATGCTGTTCACATCGTATCACAACGTGAAGTGTTGTGAGCTTGTAGACATGCCATTTGCTGAATGTTTGCCCCAGAATAGGCATGCTAGGGTTCATGTGGTTAAATAAGTGAATGTAAGAGATTGAATAATGTTTTTTTCCCTCTGTATGACATGTTCTATTCAAAAAAGGTTAGGCGATTTTTTCATTCTTTGGATCTATGGTTGGTGTCATTGAAGGCTGATAACTAGGACTAAGCTACTACTTGGGAAGGGTTATCATGTTGAAATATTATCTAGGGATATAGACCTTTTCAAAATACCAAACTAGAATTTGCCACCTTGAGTGTCCCTGATTAGTGAAAATTCTGACCTGGGCCCATGGACTAATATGCCCCCTATTCCCGCTTATCTGAGTAAATACCTCCAAAAAGTTAGCGACACCCACAGTCACAAAACTAGAGGGAGCGTTAACAACGATCGGGTACCACCCACCCATAAAACAAACATGGGCAAATTCTCCTTCTACAGCACTGCCACCCAGGTTTGGAATAGTCTAACCCCTTCCCTCAAAAAGTGCAGTTCGCTGGGCCCTTTTAAAACATCCCTGAAAATTCACCTTTCAGGAGGCCAAAAAAGGAGGTAGTAGGCAACCGTACTATTTTCCCATTAGACACACGACCCCCCCCCCCCCCCCCCCGTTCTTGTACATATAGTTGTATTACATTTTCCCCCCTTTTTTATTTTTTTGTTGTATATAGTGTTATCTTTTTCAGTTTTTTTTTGTATTGATATTTGAACTGTGGTGCCACTATATATGTATATGAATTGAATACCAAGGACCTCATTGGAAACAAGACCGCAAGGACTTTTATGAACGGACCTTTTAGACAAAGTATTTTAAATGTAACTGTGCTGTTTAAAAAAATTTTGGGCAGCGGCCTACTCGGGAACGATGCAAGTTGGGAACGATGCAATACCCGTTTTATGCCAGAGTACCCATTGTAACTGTCTCTCTGTCTGTGCACATATATGGAGATCTCTGTCTGTCTGTCTGTCTGTCTGTCTGTCTGTCTGTCTCCTTCTCATGGCCATATATGGAGTCCTTGTGCAGTGGTAAACGTCTGTGGAGAATGTGTGGAGAAAGTCTGAAGTGTGCAAAGTGACTGTGGAAACTGAAAAGTGGACTGACTAAAAGTAATCAAATGGCAGGTGTGGGGAATTCAACAGGTGTGGGGAATTTGGCAAATCAAGCTAAGGCTGGGGTTGCCATGGCAATCAATTGGCTCATTTGGCCCACAGCAGAGCCTTTTCTGGCACAACCGCCTATCTGACTGAGTCGACGACGGGCACACACGTAGACGACTTGTCTTCTACGCGTGTGCCGAAGTTGAAGTCGGACGGTCGAGCGGTTCTCGGGATACGTGGATTACAGACATACAGAGATTCGGTGCATTTATTGTAAGAAGATAGACCATCCCAATTGGAGCCACTAGAGGCGACATGGTACACAAATCCTAATGGTCTCCTAAGTGGGCGCCGGCGTCTGACGGAAATTCTCGCAAACGTCTTATGTTTATTGGTGCCAGATCCCGCGAGAGTGTGTTGCTGGGACAGAGAAAGGTCGATAATAAAGTAGATCTTCTCCTGATTTGTCTCACAATTGTAAATTATAGTCACCAACAAAGTGTTATCTCATTTCTTCATTTGGGGTCAAATAGAATGTGAAACCTTTAAAAATGATTTAGTTTGCTCATGTTGTTATAATTATTATAATCATCATAATTATAATTAGTATTAGTAATATTATTATTGTTATTATTATTATGGCCTGTGTTTACAAGTCTAACTTTTTCTTTTTTACCAAGATGTAAATACATTGTCAAGTTACAAGCTCATTAATAATCTAGGGAGAAATGTCAAACTTAACTTACACAGACCAACTGTATTATCAGTATTTATAATTGTCCATGGAACCCGAAAGCTTTTTGCCCCAACAAGAGCTTAAACATTGAACCATGTAGAGGTTTATAAGCACACTGCAGAGACAATATTACAATAATGAAAGGTTAAAAAATTAAATGCCTTCCAGCTGTCAGGTGAAAAGCTAAGGCTGGTGACTCCATGTGTATTGGAGGAGACCGTGTTGTGGTAGTCTACTCCCTCTCCAGGCCAACGGTGGGGGTTAGCAGCATGGGACTGCAGTACACAGAATTGCAGTACAACTAAGGATAAATGCAGTGCAGATAGGGATAAATGCAGTACAACTAGGGATAAATGAAGTACATGAAGTACAACTAGGGATAAATGCAGTACAGATAGGGATATGACAATAACTAAAACTCTGAGGAAATAACTACTTATAGCTTATCATATCAGGTTTCTCAATCATGGAGGAATGTGATTTTAGAAATAAATTAATTCTACAATAAAACTGAATCAGAGATGTTTCAGCTGCAATAGAGTTGACGTTTGTTCAACATATACAAAAACATAATTTAACACAACACAATCACATACAGAGGTGCATTATGAAGCGCACACGCACGCACACACACACACACACACACACACACACACACACACACACACACGATGTATATATGAGATGTATATACAGTTAACAATCCACAAGCAATGTTACAGGTAATTGTTGGCCATTCACAACCTACATGTGAGACCATTCCCCATCTAATGTTTCCCATGCAGAGCATATTGGAGCATATTTACCCAAAAGGCACCAGCGCACCCCGCGGTAAGAGCGGCCAGTAGAGGGTGACAACACTGTGTTAGCACACACACTGTCCACCCCAGGATTGAGGCTTCTCATTCTCCAGCAGCCACTGGCCAGACCTTGCTGGCGGACAGCTTGTCTCACGGTACCAGACGGTCGCAGAGCTAAGCCACTAACAAACCTATATGCCTACTGCTTTGGAAACCAATCATATCACCACCCCAATATGAAAGTTAGCCCCAATGACTTTAGTTCTGCAATGCAGTGGGTCTTATTCTTACTATTTTTCTCCACCTTTTTATATATATTTCTTATAATTCTTTGGCATTCATGCCTTAATTTTGGTGACAGCAAAACAGGGAAAACGTGAGACAGAGGGGATGACAGGCAGTCAGGCACCGAAGAGCCTCAGGTTGGATTCAAACCCCAGCGGCTGCAGGAAGGACTATAGCCTTATTTACTGTAAGTCAGTGGTTCTAAAAGTGGCGTCCGGGGACCCCCAGCTGTCCTTGGAAGGTTACCGCGGGGTCCCCAGCAAAATGTGTTAATATAGCGTCACAATCATTTTAACCACCGTAACCATATTTTATACTTCGGCCATTAAAAAATAGCAGATCTGCTATTTTTGAAAAATTGTGAGGATTTGTGCAAATCTTTGAATATATAGTATTTTTTATTTAAAAAATGTAAGTGAACATTTTTAACTCAAATCTTTGCTTCTGGAGGTCGTCCCTGGAACAAAACATTTTCAGATGGGGGTCCGCGGCCAAATACAAATCATTTTGGGGGTCCTTGACATGAAAGGGTTTGAGAACCAATGCTGTAAGACAAGTGGTTATATGCTTAATATCAGTAGAGCCAACCAATTGAGCCCAATGCACTTTTGTTTTACTCTAATAGTTTCCAGACAGTTTTAGCAACAAAAACTGTCTTCAGTCTCTAGATGAGCAAAGCAGACTGACTTGTGATTCTAGCAGTGAACTTCAAAAAGAGTAGCCCCCATGTAATTCTGTTTTCCTCCGCGCACCATGAGACACCATTTCAGGTCACAGGGAAGCATTGCGGCCATATGTGCGACATGATGAGACATGACATTAGAGACAGCCTCTGTTTCAGACTGTCATTATTGTTCTGGGCTCCCCATTCTATTTTGGAGCCACTAGGTGGTGCTTTTAGTCTGTGTCAACTCTATGGTGCCACCTCAATCATTGTCACTATGGTGAAGTTTGTCCATTTTAGGAACCTATAGGTTGATTCAAATGAAATAGCGGGCAGTGGTATATATGTGTTGGGTACTAGGGCTGCAAATCTTCAAAGATGCATCTACATTCATCTTGCTTGTAATCTTCATTGAATCATTGCTTATAAGTCAATATTTTGTTAAAATAGCTTTTTGTACCTCAGATCATGAATATGTGTTGACTTGGTGAAACATGTATTTTGAGACCAACCAATATTGGTCTGGGCGATATATCTACCATTATTTAACTTTTTCGATGACATCGGTAACTGCACTGTTGCCGCCACGACCTGATTCAGGATAAGCGTTTGAAGATGGATGGATGGTGTGTTGTGTGGAGACAAAGTGCTGTGCATTTTTAATCCTAGTACCTACGGGTTCTTATTTCTTTTTTGCAGTTAGTTATTAGTTAGTTGCAGTTAGTTTTGCAGTGTTTGATAAGAGGGTGTCCCCATTTGTAACAACTTTCAACCTCATTATAGGTACAAAAGCTTTCAAAAATAGCAGATCTACAGACTCACAAGGCATCACGTGGTGCTTGTTGATCAGCCCAAAATCTGGCATCAGTCAGACTCTAAATTCTGTAAAATATGAATATCTATTGCAGTCAAGGCCTTATCTACCATCAGAGTCACAGGATGCAGCGAGAAAGCTTTGAGGTTATGGCTAACACCTCTATCTTGTGCATGTGTGACAGGGTTGTTTTGTACTAGTGCTGTCGCTCTGAGAACTTAAATGTACTTGCCATTGACTGTCAACCAGCTTGATTGCAATGACCTGCCTGCACCTGCTAGATTAGGTTTAGCCAAAAACCTTGAGGCTTGAATTATTATGTGCCGTCTCCAATTGCCTGTACATTTTAGCCTATTGCCGTTATTGTATTTAAATGTGTATAAATGTGAATAAAAAAAAAAAAAACGAAAATGTATTTTTGACTATTTTGCTTATAAATGTATTAATATTCATTTTGACAACACAATATCTCAAATTTATGCATGTACAGTACCTAACATATGAGAAGAGTATTGATGCATTTGTATACTCAAATCTAAATTTTTACCTTGAAATAAAGCAAAGCTTTAAATAGAAATAAAATGCTTCAACTTTATTAATTGTCACCAAACAAAATTCAAAATTACACATGGTACATTTTGCTCAACACACATGTTTCATACATTAAAAATGTCAGAACCTACTGTGTAATGAGAGGAAGAAAAAAAACACACACTTTGACCCCAAATGGCAAAAATCAATTAAAATATTGCCCTGCCCCCAAAATTTCAAATAATGCAAAAAGTTTACAATACTACAATAGATGCATTACAGCTCAGAATGAGTACATAATATAGTATTTTGTACAATGTTTATTACAATATAACAATGTGTTAATGTCACGGCATGTCTCATGAGTAGCAGAACATCAGAACAAATGTTAATTTTATTGGGTGACAATCACTAAAGCTGAAGCATTTTCTAGGCAGTTTTTCTTGGTTTCTTGGTTACCAGACGGCCTATGAAGCACAGTGGAAAATTCTGTGTTTCTATGACGTGGGTAGGTGAGAGGTGTGAAGTCTGAGGTTATGGTTAACACCTCTATCTTGTGCATGTGTGATGGGGTTGTTTTGTAGTGCGGTCACTCTGAGTTGAACATAAATGTACTTTCCATTGACTGTCAACCAGCTTGATTGCAATGACCTGCACCTGCTACATTAGGTTTAGCTAAAAGCCTTGAGGCTTGAATTATTATTAAAGGGATATTTCACTTTCAAATAAAACTAGAAAAAGTGGTCCAGGTCAGGTACGTTATTGTAGCCTCCTAGTGGCGCTATAATAGGCCAATGTGAAAAGGGTGCCATTTGTTCAAGGGCTTTTCACTGCAATCGGACACTGCATTCATGATTTGAGGCATTTTGTTCCAAAACTTTGTTTTGCAAAATTAGACCTGCTGGTGGCGCTATAACAGGCCAATGTGAAAAGGCTGGCATTTCTTCCTCAGCCTAGAGGGAATGTGCGTGTGAAATTTCACAGAAATCGCAAGCTGCGTTCATGATTTGAGGCCTTTTGTTCAAAACGGACCAATCCTGCAAACTTTGGAAGCCAACCATAGGCAATGAGGATGGAATATGGGAAATCGGACAGATCCGTGTTGATCACATGACGAGATACAGTGTACCGATTTGTGTGATGTTTGGATAACATCTGTAGGAGTATTATTAAAAAAATCACACCCAGTGTGAAGTGGGCGGTGTGGTCATCACAGTGGTCATCACAGTGATGGAAGCTCACTTAAAAAAATATGATATTTTTAAAGTGCATAGTCATATTTATAAGTTATTAATGTCTTCATAATTTCATCATGTGTCTCGCTAGCCAATCACAGTGCTGAATAGAGTCAGCGGGTCAATGGGGTGTACAATGGGGGCCACCCATTGCGGGTGGAAGGGGTGTACAATGGGTGGCCAATCACAGTGCAGCATTTGTCAATGTCCCAACCTCACATATAGGGGCGGCTACACCGCCCAAAAAATTGGTTTTGCACAAATCGGCCTCCTGGTGGCGCTATAACAGGCCCATGTGAAACATTTGGGGCAGAGGTTCTGAATCGGCATCCAGGGAGTGTGTGTGCACAGTTTCGCAGCGACAGGGCCAACGGTGCCAGAGATTAGATGTTCACAGACGGACACACACACGGACGGACGGACGGAGGGTAAAACATACTCTCTCGCCATGCCTTTCGGCCTGGCAGAGACAATAAAGGCAATCCGCTAAAATGTACAGGCAATTGGAGACAGCACTTAAAGGGATATTTCACTTTCAAATAAAATCCCTCACGAATTAGAATGTCCTTCTAATGCATGAGGTGGTCGTGATTTTCTGAAAATTCTGTGTTTCTATGACGTGGGTGGGTCTGAGAGGTGTGAAGTCTGGTATCAGGTAATCTCTGACTTCCCAGAAGCTCTCTCTTAAAAAACAGGCTGCGGCGAGAAATCTTTGAGGTTATGGCTAACACCTCTATCTTGTGCATGTGTGATGGGGTTGTTTTGTAGTGTGGTCACTCTGAGTTGAACTTAAATGTACTTTCCATTGACTGTCAACCAGTTTGATTGCAATGACCTGCACCTGCTACATTAGGTTTAGCTAAAAGCCTTGAGGCTTGAATTATTATTAAAGGGATATTTCACTTTCAAATAAAACTAGAAAAAGTGCTCCTCGGAGCACAGGTCTCCGCCAGGTCAGGTACGTTATTGTGGCCTCCTGGTGGCGCTATAATAGGCCAATGTGAAAAGGGTGCCATTTGTTCAAGGGCTTTTCACTGCAATCGGACACTGCATTAATGATTTGCGGCATTTGTTCCAAAAATGTGTTTTGCAAAATTAGACCTGCTGGTGGCGCTATAACAGGCCAATGTGAAAAGGCTGGCATTTCTTCCTCGGCCTAATACAAATGTGCGTGTGAAATTTCACGGAAATCGCAAGCGTTGATGATTTGAGGCATTTTGTTCAAAACGGACCAATCCTGAGTACCGATTTGTGTGATGTTTGGACAAAATCTGTAGGAGTAGTTTCAATAAATGTGTTCTGCACAAATCGGCCTCCTGGTGGCGCTTTAACAGACCAATCTAAAAGATTTGGGCCAGAGGTTCTGAATTGGCATCCAGGGAGTGTGTATGCACAGTTTCGCAGCGGCCGGGGCAACGGTGCCGGAGATTAGCTGCTAACGGACGGACAGGACACACGGACGGACGGACGGACGGACGGACGGACGGACGGACGGACGGACGGACGGACAGGGGGTAAAACATACTCTCTCGCCATGCCTTTCGGCCTGGCGGAGACAATAAACATTAAAAAATAAATATAAACTAGATAAAGTGCTACTCGGAGCACAGGTCTCCACCAGGTCAGGTACGTTATTGTGCCCTCCTGGTGGCGCTATAATAGGCCAATGTGAAAAGGGTGCCATTTATTCTTAGGCCTTTCACGGCAATCGGACACTGCATTCATGATTTGAGGCATTCTGTTCCGAAAATGTGTTTTGCTAAATTAGACCTGCTGGTGGCGCTATAACAGGCCAATGTGAAAAGGGTGGCATTTCTTCCTCAGCCTAGAGGGAATGTGCGTGTGAAATTTCACAGAAATCGCAAGCTGCGTTCATGATTTGAGGCCTTTTGTTCAAAACGGACCAATCCTGCAAACTTTGGAAGCCAACCATAGGCAACGAGGATGGAATATGGGAAATCGGACAGATCCGTGTTGATCACATGACTATAGAGGTACTGTGTACCGATTTGCATGATGTTTGGATAAAATCTGTAGGAGTAATATAAAAAAATGTGTTTTGCACAAATCGGCCTCCTGGTGGCGCTATAACAGGCCTATGTGAAACATTTGTGGCAGCGGTTCTGAATTGGCATCCAGGGAGTGTGTGTGCACAGTTTCGCAGCGACTGGGCCAACAGTGCCGGAGATTAGCTGCTAACGGACGGACAGGACACACGGACGGACACACAGACGGACGGACTGACAGGGTGCAAAACATACTCTCTCGCCATGCCTTTTGGCCTGGCGGAGACAAAAATAAATGGAAAAAGTAATGGAAAAATCACGACCACCTCATGCATTAGAAGGACATTCTAATTCGTGAGGGATTTTATTTGAAAGTGAAATATCCCTTTAAGTGCTGTCTCCAATTGCCTGTACATTTTAGCGGATTGCCTTTATTGTCGCCGCCAGGCCGAAAGGCATGGCGAGAGATGCCAATTCAGAACCTCTGCCTCAAATCTTTCACATGGGCCTGTTATAGCGCCACCTGAAGGCCAATTTGTGCAAAACCCATTTATTTACATTAGTCCTACAGATTTTATCCAAACAGTATCTCTATAGTCAACAGGGATCTGTCCGATTTCCCATATTCCATCCTCATTGGCTAAGGTTCGCTTCCACAATTTGCAGGATTTGCGATTTCCGTGAAATTTCACAAACACATTCCCACTAGGCCAAGGAAGAAATGCCACCCTGTTATAGCGCCACCAGCAGGTCTAATTTAGCAAAACACATTTTTGAAACAAAATGCCTCAAATCATGAATGGAGTGTCCGATTGCCGTGAACGACCTAAGAATAAATGGCACCCTTTTCACATTGGCCTATTATAGCGCCACCAGGAGGCCACAATAACGTACCTGACCTGGCGGAGACCTGTGCTCCGAGGAGCACTTTTTATGGGGCCAGGCTTCCAGCATGGACCCATATTGTTATTCGCATTATTCCATTTCTTCTTCTTCTTCTTCTTCTTCTTCTTCTGCCACTTTTGGCAGTTCTGGCTGAACCGTGCAGTCGCTTTTTATGAAACTCGGCCATATGGTAGATGGTCATGAAAAACGATCAAAAAATATTTCTCACAATCTTTCGTCCAAAGGTGGCGCTATAGCACTCAATTGAAAATGCCAACTTTGAACAGGTACAACTCATGCCCTGTTTGACCTACAGCCATGAAACTTGGATACACATATGCGTCTCCTCATGCTGAACAACTTTCACCCTCTGACTTTTGACCTCTGACCTTTAGATCTCCCACCATTTGGAATTATATGAAAAACAGTTAAAACCTATCTCCTCCTGGGATTTTTGAGTAATCTGCACGAAACTTTTTACACATGAACTTTGGACCTATACCAAAAAACGTTTGCAAAATATCTTCCATAAGTGAAAAAATGAAGCTTTAATGAGCCAATGAATATTGCAGTTTTATGACAATTATTCATCTGCCCCTAACACATACATGCAGACTTACCATTCTTTGAAACTTTGCAGAAATGTAAAGGGCCATTCCAAATATCACTGAAACCAATCTTACTCCAATTGGTCAAACGGGGGCGCTATAGCAATTTTTTGAAAATTGAAACTTTAAACAGGCAAAAGTCATGCCTCGTTTGGCCGACAGCCATTAGACCTGCTTACACATGTGCCTTGACTAATGAGGAACACATCTATCACGTTGACCAGTAAGCACCGCCCTTAGATTGTCCGCAATCTTGAGCAGTTTGAAAAACACTTAAACCCAGGATTTTTCAGCTATTTGCGTGAAACTGTATGATCTCTGTGATCTCCTTTTTCACAGGTTCTTGTCTGTTGGTGGCTTCTCGCTTAAATGTGTGCCCCACAACCTGAAGGTCACCAGTTCAAGCCTCACTTGGTGCAGACTTCATCCAAGTTGCATTTCACACAACATGACTATCAATGAATACATCTGCAATTGTTAAAGATAACATGAAATACTTAATTGAGTGTTTTTTACATACAGCTGATCTACAATCTCACAACTTTTCAGATAGCAATGAGAGTATGTTTTTTCAATGTATAACATACTTCATTGTGAAAATAGCCAATGTACAATCTGACAACTTTTAATGGTTTGTGAGCTTGTAGATCGGCTACTTTCACTAATTTTGGTTCTGAGGAGATGTACAATTTCTTCATTGGTAAATGGTTTGTGAACGAGTGATCTTAGTGTTAGTGAAACAGGGGCTTGGAAGGCAAGAGTTTGTGATCCTCCACAGACAATATCAGCCTGGACAAAGATATAGCACTATAGGTAGTGTTGCAGCTACCTAAGAGTGCTTCATGACCGTAAGGTTGCCGGTTCAAGCCTCACTTGATGCAGACTCATTTAAGTTGAAATGCAAAAAACATGACTCAATCTATTCCGTTTCCATGGCGCTCTCTCTCTCTCTTCAATCTATTCCATTTCCATGTCTTTCTCTTCAATCTATTCCGTTTCCATGTCTCTCTCTCTGTCTCTTCAATCTATTCCATTTGTCTCTCTCTCTGTCTCTTCAATCTATTCCATTTGTCTCTCTCTCTGTCTCTTCAATCTATTCCATTTGTCTCTCTCTCTGTCTCTTCAATCTATTCCATTTGTCTCTCTCTCTGTCTCTTCAATCTATTCCGTATCTCTCTCTCTCTGTCTCTTCAATCTATTCCGTATCTCTCTCTCTCTGTCTCTTCAATCTATTCCGTATCTCTCTCTCTCTGTCTCTTCAATCTATTCCGTATCTCTCTCTCTCTGTCTCTTCAATCTATTCCGTATCTCTCTCTCTCTGTGTCTCTTCAATCTATTCCGTATCTCTCTCTCTCTGTCTCTTCAATCTATTCCGTATCTCTCTCTCTCTGTCTCTTCAATCTATTCCGTATCTCTCTCTCTCTGTCTCTTCAATCTATTCCGTATCTCTCTCTCTCTCTCTCTCTCTCTCTCTCTCTCTCTCTCTCTCTCTCTCTCTCTCTCTCTCTCTCTCTCTCTCTCTCTCTCTCTCTCTCTCTCTCTCTCTCTCTCTTCTCTCTCTCTCTCTCTCTCTCTCTCTCTCTCTCTCTCTCTCTCTCTCTCTCTCTCTCTCTCTCTCTCTCTCTCTCTCTCTCTCTCTCTCTCTCTCTCTCTCTCTCTCTCTCTCTCTCTCTCTCTCTCTCTCTCTCTCTCTCTCTCTCTCTCTCTCTCTCTCTCTCTCAGGGGTGGCCATAGCTGAGTGGTTAGTGAGCCCGCCTAGGGAGCCAGAGACTCTGGTTGCCCCAGGTACGATTCCAGGCCAGGTCAGCAAATGTATCGATGAAATGAAATTTGTCCCTGAGCAAGACTCTTAACCCCTAATTGCTCACAGGCACTCATTGGAAACAAGACCGCAAGGACTTTCATGAACTGACCTGTTAAAGGAATTATCATTTCTCTTTCTCTCTCCTGGCCCCATATTATCGCTGCTTGCAGCTATATTTCTAGTTGTATTTTCATTCACTTTTACTTTAACTGTCACTTGGCGTTGTGTGGGGAGTGCTGTGTACGGGTTCTTATTTTTGAGTGCAGTGTCAGTGTGAAGTATTTTGCAGTGTTTGATATGAGCAGTCTATAGGACAGGCCATAGGTTTGGGAAGAAAAGTGTGGCTGATTATTTGTCCTTGTATTGGACCTCAACGGAAGGAGGACTGGACGCAATAATTGGACTGAGGGTCCAAAGAACTGATTAACATTGGTTTGTCTAAAAAAACAATATATAGCTTTTATTTTTATCAACAATATTACGTATATTATATATTTTACACTACGCTATGATGAAGTTGCAACTGACTTTTTGATTGTGTGTAAAATATCTATAAATAATTATAACATATTGATATAAGATGAGATGAAATATACTTTATTAATCCCCGAAGGGAAATTGAGGTGTTACAGCAGCATAACGTGGATCAATATACCAGACAATACAAAAAACAATACACAAGACACCTTCATAAGCCTTACATACAGTATCTATTGCATTCAAGGAATTACGGAGGAAACCATTGTTATGCACTGATCTTGTTTTGACAAATGGTAAAAAAAAAAAAATCTGTAACTTGTTACTTTGATAATGTTGTTACTTTGTGTTTTCTTTGACACTTTCCTTTCTTTTGGGGTCAGTTGGGTCCAGTAGATTCAGGAGTGGACAGTGCTCCAGTTTCGATGGACCGTTTTATGGTTGGCCTGGACCGATCCCCTTCCTTATTTTATCATTTTTTGTATACTTGTCTGTTGATATTAGTTATGTTGTGTTTCAATAATCATGTACTATACATTGACTTTCACCATAACATGTATGTATGTTATTGATCTCCTATTACTAAGAACCAGCCGCTTCAGCGGTCGCAACACCATAACAGTAAATTCTACTGTTGGAAAAAGGAAAGCACGATCATGGTTGACCAACAGAAATAATGTACTAGTTTGTATTTTCCCAATTAATAAGCTTACTTACCACAGCACTCAATGTTTCCTGACTACTTCACCACAAGCTGTTATCACTGAATAACAGAAAACACTTCCTTTTTCAGTTAAGACTACAAAGAGAGAGAGAGAGAGAGAGAGAGAGAGAGAGAGAGAGAGAAGGAGTTGTTGCTTATTAACACTGGATGAGATTCATAGATTCATCGAATGAGAGGAGGACAGGGTGAAACTGTGGTTCGGCAAGAGAGGTAAGTGAGAAAAATTATGCAAGCATAAAAAAGGGCACTTTCTCCTATATGGTGGCAATCGGGCAGGTGCTCGGGCACTGGTTGCCTCCTCTGTGTGCATGTGCCTGCAGCAGATTCTTTTTGATTCAACTTTTGGCAGTGCCATTTCAGCAAATAAGGGGAGTGGAAAAGTTGATTGTTTATTTATTTATTTTACAGCTTTAATGTAGGTTATTGAATGTTTATTTTCACACCTCTCTCATGGTGCTGTATAAGCACATTGTCAGCTGCCAGATGAACTACACTAGTACGTCTTCTTGCCCCAAAGACTTTTGGATATAGCCTACATAGGTAATCTCTGCATCATGCATCATGTCTAAAGCAATCAAAAGCTAAGCTGAGAATACGTTGCCTTTTATGGACAAGTACTAGTCCTTATAAAGACGGTACAATTTGGTTCCCAGTTGTCTGTTACTGTAACATACATGTGCTGACCTGCTACTAACTAACAGACACACACACACACACACACACACACACACACACACACACACACACACACACACACACACACACACACACACACACACACACACACACACACACACACACACACACACACACACACACACACACACACACACACACACACACACACAACTGTACGTTTACTCAAGTACTGTACTTGCGTAAGGTAAGTAACATTTTGAGTTTATAGATTCTAGTTTATAGATTTAGATTGTTATTACAAAACCTACGTCAACCAATTAAGGCCTATTGTGTAGTCTATTTTAATATAGCCTATCTAAAAGCTCATAACACGTTGATGCAATGTGTTGTGAGCTTGTAAATCGGCAAATTTTTAAAACATTTGAAAAATGTGGGTACTTTTATGTTTGTACTGTAAATATATTCTGCTGCCAATACTTTTGAACACAAACTTCGAATGCATAGAGTCTGTAAGAATGCCCTATGAAAGCAGCGCACATCGTTCGTCATTTCCATTAATACAAACATATTTTAAAATAACTTTAAAGTCTTTAAAAATTAGTTCTAAAACATGTAAAAAGTCAACTGGGCGCTCGGGTGGCACAGTGGTAAAGTATCTGCCCACCACCGTCGATTTGGATTCACTACGGTGCATCCTGTTTTGTCAATCGTCTATACGACACAATTGGCCCATGTTCTGAAGAGGGTGAAAAAAAGGCTGTGAACTATATAGTAATGAATTGTGGAGTTAGATTATTTAAACCATTCTTCACGATTGTTTTCGTGAGCACGGCTAAATCCTCAACTGATGACACACTGGAGTGAGTTTCAGTGATGTCTATAGTGTCCAGCAGACTATAGGGCTTTTCAGACGGGGAGCAACTGATGCACCTAGTAATTCGTTTTCAAAGAAAGGCAAGCCGGCAGGAAGGGAGGCGCGGGCAGTCTAACAAGAGGCGGGCACACTCTTCAAAATGTTACTCTCATGCTTGTTTCATGCACACACCCAGCCATACAAGAGTTACAATGTGTTAGGCTTTTTTGTATGAAAAGATGCGTGTTAAAACATGTCTTTTCACATGAGAAGCTCAGTGTGACCTCGCGGATCCCAGTGAGAATGCAGGTGTTTAAAGGAGACATCCGGTCATTTTAAGTGTTATGTTTGATGTGTGTCAAATCACTTACCAACGTAGAAATGAAAATCGCGTTACTCGACAGATCCCCCTATCGACCCCCACCGTTGGCATTATAGGAGTCGCTAGGATAGCAGCAATTCGCCTATTTTAACAAATGTAAAGTCTGTTTTTTTGCTTCTAGTACTCATTGTTGAGTCCCATGATAACGTAACAGGCGCTAAAACTCCCGACAAGCTAACGGCTAATAACAGAACGAGCTAATGCTGGTTGCTGGTTTCTCTCCCGACCTGGCAACCTGGGGCTGCCATGCAGAGAGATAAGCAGCCCCAGCGTTAGCTCGTTCTGTTATTAGCCGTTAGCTTGTCGGGAGTTTTAGCGCCTGTTACGTTATCATGGGACTCCACAATGAGTACTAGGAGAAAAAAACAGACTTTACATTTGTTAAAATAGGCGAATTGCTGCTATCCTAGCGACTCCTATAATGCCAACGGTGGGGGTCGATAGGGGGATCTGTGGAGTAACGCGATTTTCATTTCTACGTTGGTAAGTGATTTGACACACATCAAACATAACACTTAAAATGACCGGATGTCTCCTTTAAGCCCCCAGGTTGGCGTACGTCTTCTTTACATCTGCGCTAATTTTCCCAGCGCTTCTGCTGCACAGACAGCGCCGGTTCTAGGCTGATCAGCGCTCTAGGCGAGATTCCTCTGATGCGTCCCGCGCGCACACAAAACCGGGTTTGGGGCGGATTATGATCCGTTTTTGGCTACTTTAATTCGGTTTTAGGGTTAGGATTAGGGTTATGTTATTTAATTCTGATTTTACCAATTTATTATCTTTTTTTTTTTTTTTTTTTACTTTTTTTGCCGCCTCTCCAAACTGCCGCTCTAGGCGGCGCGGCCGCCTAGGTCGCCTGTATGGACGCGCCGGCCCTGTGCACAGACAGCATTTTGGAAGCATTTGTAAATTGTGTGAACCAACAGTCTGTCTCTGTTGGCTAGATGCATGTGAGCCAGTACAAGTAACAACATTAAGACCGCAGTCATAGTACTAATTCTGCGTTTTGATTTCAAACTCTCTCTATGCCAGATGCAGTTTCACCAATGAAAACATTTTCATCCTGTTGACTACTACAATGGGATGGACACTTTCTCTTGCAGTTTACCTGTCAGGTAAGACCATTTTTAACTCAAAACAAGAATGTCATTTAACTAAGGCCCAGTCCACAACTGTTGTATTAACTGTAGAAACATCACCACTGAAGCTCCACTGTGATGGATGCTCTATTCCATGAAGCAGCTATTAATTCACTGTGAATAGGAAATGGAACACTTTTTCAGAGTTGTTCATCACAGGAGAGGATGGGTCACGCCTTGTCTTGCCTCGTGTGATCCTCTGTGAATATATTGACATCAGGGATCTCGATATATGGGCGTAAAAGGGACACAGACAGACGGGTACAACAGGTACTCTGACAACGAGTAGGCCAATTACAAAACCGGGTCGGGTATGCATTCACAGCTTGCATTGTTTCCAACTTGCATCGTTCCCAAGTAGGCCAGTGTCGAACGGGCAACAGATCCCTATAGCATTTTATGGAGATTTGACAATTTTTGGTACATTTCATAGTTTTGGCCAAATTATTACAAAATTCATGCAAATTGCAACAAAAAAAAAGTCTGTGACTAGCGACGGTGGCCAGTGAGGTGGCCAGTAATTTTTATCAGGGAGGTCATGGCACCCTGGCCACCGCTCCACATCTGCGCATGTCTTTGGCTGATTCTGCAATTCAGGAAAATGTGTATAAATAATCTATGTTTTTACTATTATTTAGATCCCTGGGTGCCAGATATGTGTAATTAGGTCGCTGCTAGCATATTGTAATCAGTACAACTGTTTTCCCCATCCTTGAAAATATAGGATTAGCCACTGGAAACAAGATCTTAGGTGGTCTAGAACCTGAGTTACTGGTAAAATAAGAGCAGGTGGTGGCCATTTCTGAAATTTTCAGTGTAGGACACGCCTTCTGAACTTTCACACAGAAAAACTAATCAGAGAGAGAAAAAAAGATCTGAGAGAGAGATGGCTTTTGCAATCGCAAAAAATAACTTTAATTCATCTTTTTAATTAGCATTAATTACACTACATTACATTTTACTTGCAATAAAAAATATTTTGTTTTGTTGTATTTTTGGATTGATTGATTGATTGATTGATTGATTGATTGATTTATTGAAGGTACTGGGCAAATTAGGGCAGAGCCAGGTAATCAGAGCACAGTCAGCACACAGTCGGCAGGCACCAGTGCCTCAGCCTCACTGGCATTTATAGCTTAACCTATAAGTGCTGCTTGGTGTGGACAAAGCTTTAAGCCTTGTCCACACCAAGCACTTCCCACCTCTCCCGGAAGTTCCGGGAGTCTCCCGGGAATTAGTGTCCGCTCCCGGACACCCACGAGCGGCCATAAATATCTTTGGTGGTATATTTACTGCTCAGTGCTCAGATCCAGTATAGAGACAAACCACTGGAAATATGTGGATGATATGACTATGGCCCAGTCGTGGAGGCCCAAGGTAACTTGCACCCTCCAACAGACCCTGAATGGTCTGGACATCTGGGTAAACGAGCACAAAATGAAACTCAATCCAAGCAAACGCAAAGTTGTACATGTCACTTTCATGAGACAAAAAACGGCCCTGCCAACACTTTCCATTGACTAAAACATACTAGAAGTCTGTGACACAGTAAAGGTTCTGGGGGTCACCATTCAAGCTGACTTGAGCCAGGTGGACTATATGTTGACCTCAGCCAATAGAAAGCTTTTTGCCCTATGTCGCCTGAAGAAATTTGGGGTCCAATGAATAGGTTTCGATCTACCCACAGGCTACGTGCTCCCGGTGCTGGAGTATGCAGTCCCTTTCTGGCACAGTTCCTTGACTGTCGACCAGACTAAAAGACTGGAAAGAGTTCAGAAACTGGCTTGCAAAATCATACTTGGCCGGAGGTACTCGGGATACACAGAGGCTCTCCGCACTCTCACATTGTGCACCCTAGCAGAGAGGCGCACTTAACTGTGTCTGGACTTTGCCAGGAAGCTGTTTAAGTCAAACTTCAGAAACTGGCTGTGGAGTTTGCATGTTCTCCCCGTGTTTCTCAGGGTAGTTAATACCCTCACAAAAACATGCAGTAATCCTGGTCACTATAACGCCTCCCCCATGACAGCCGGGGCTGTCAATTCAGTGTTTTAATGGCACCTGTCTTTTTAAACATCTGTGATCATGCTGAAAGCTGAATAAACATAAACAAGAGCCCACCTACAAGCTCTGTAAGTTTCACACATTAACACATTCAGGGCAGGCACACAGCCGGATCTGCAACCTGCAATGCCTCTTTTACCACCTCTTGGTTCTCATTTGTTACTGAACTGTCAATCTGGCTAAATTGATTCATTTCATTCGCTGTGGGAGGGGTGGACGTCTACTAGTGACTGTAGCCTCTGGTCTGAGAGGCGCGACGTCCCGGAAATAAGGATGGGATGGGCAGGAAGGATGTACTGTCTGTAATTGTGACCTTGGCGAGCCCCAAAACTATTTTCCCAACTATCTTCCCAAAACTTTGCCACACTACTTGTCCTACATACTTTTGCCAAGAAACTCAATTCAGCTTACTGTGGAATCGTGCGCTTGTTCATGTAACTTTGAAATGTTTTGTAATTTTCTTTAAACACCCTATAAAGTCTATTGGAAAGTCAATGTTATTTCAACTGAAAACCCCTATTTCTTTCACTTGTTTGCAATCATGTTACTTCAGCATGCTTTAACTTACCAACTCCATTTAAATTTTAAAAGGTTGAGGTAGTAAATATGACTTCCCTTGCTGTGTTTAACTTTTTGGTCACTTTTATACTTTTGAAGCTATCCGACTTATAAGCACATGTGGATCTCAGTCTTTTCAGCTTTTCCAATACACACTAATGGTGTTTGCTAGAAGGGAGAGAGAAGGACACAGGAGGAATGACCCTTGTTCGTAAAGTCACTGCGGCCACAATTTTTACACTACAAATACGTTTTTTACATCACCAGGTTCGCACAGGGCTGCTCACTGATTTAATTTTGATACTCAAATTAACCGTAGGAAGTATTAAGTTGTTTTATATTTTCACATGCATCCATAAATTCCATATCAACCCATGTCCCTCTGCACTGTAGCAATTAGTGCACCTGGGGCTGTTTCATGCTTGTCAAAGTGGTGCAAAGTAACCAAGTACATTTACTCAAGTACACTAATATATACTAATATATATACTAATATATACAATAATGTACAGTACAGTGCTTACAATGCACTTTTACTTTACTTTCCATTTCTGTTACTTCTACTCCACTACAATCATAGCATTTGACAGCTTTAGTTACTTGTTACTTTGCAGATTTTATTATTAACACAAAACATATATTAACCACTTAAGTCCTATACTTTGGCTATTTGAAAAAAGCCGATCTACAATGTGACACATTATGAGCTTGTAGATCTGCCATTATTTTATTTTTTAAAAGCTTGTACATCTCAAGCTCCAATTTTCCAAAACATAACCCCACACAACAACTACTGAAGCAACATGCTGGTTCAGTAGTTCAGTAGTAGCTGAACAGCTTTGTGAGCTGTAAAAGTATTGGTAATATGGCATACTTAAGAACATCATAAACTAATACAGGTCATCGCCAATTGGAATGGAATATGGGAAATCTGACTGGATGTATCTTGATCACATGAATTGCAGAAAAGGCAAAATGACGAAAAATTTTGTCTGGCATAAATAACTAGGCATTATGATCCAAATTTTCTTTTTTTTATATTGTACGACCGGTTCAAGAGTTATAGGCCAAAATGTCAGAGTGTTTGAAGTAATAACTCATTGACAACTCTTACAGCTTCTCCCCCAAGGAACTTGTATCCAACAAGGAACTTTTATCCAACAAGGAACTTGTATTCCTTCACACATGAAGTTTCAATCTTCACCTTCACCTGCATGAATGAATATACAGTAGTACAGGCTGCTGGCATGGACATAACATAACATAACATGTCCTAATTATTGCCTTGGTGAGCTGTTGTTCCTTGTTTTTCTCAGTGTTCCAAGTTGCATTTGGTTTTAACATTGATCCTGTGGTGTGGAAATCCTTGAGTTCACCTGGTGATGGATTTGGATACAAGGTGGTTCAAAGACAATCAAGGTAAATAAAGGGAGAGCATGAAATTGTACCCTGGAATCCTTTTTTTTTTTTCACTTTGCTTGTCCGCCTGCCTGGCTTTTATCCTATTTGAAAGGGGCAGCCAAGGATTCTGATTGGTCTGTGGGCGGGACAGAGCCTTCCAATGTAAATTTCAAGTCACTTTCTACTGTGATTCGTTGAGCACTATCCAATCAGCAATGTCGTGCCTACACAGGTGACGTTTGGAAATCCGGCTCAAGCAGGATGACTGGCAGACAGACAAGCGAAGTGAAAAAAAAAAGATGCTGAACGAGCGCCTCCGTCTGGATTCCAGGCTAATGAATTTGTGTGATTGAACAGAAGTTTAAAACACTCACATACTTGACATATTTTACAATACAACATTTGCACTTCTCACTATGATAAATAAATCTACAGTAACATCCATTAATAGCCAGTGCATAAGCATCAGAAGATAACATTTCTGGATGTTTTCAATAATTTGTTAACACTTTTCTTGTCACGGATTACTCTCCTTAGCTTACTGGTCAGTGCACCCCTTGCACAAGACAGGAGCGGACAAATATATAAATGTTCTACAGAGTCATGTAGTCCCATGTCTATTGAAGGTAGGCAACAACATTAAAATCAATATAAATACCTCATTAAAAAATAATTATAATGCTATTATCATCATTACATGATGTTCATTATTCCACACAAATGGTCTCAGCTGTAAATATTACAACTTCAGTTTAAAAAAAGTAACATGATTTCTTATGATTTTGTGTTACCATTCACTCATTCATAAGAGCAAGTATCACTTTGTGCAAGTGGTGAATATCAGATTTTAGAACCTTTACAGTCATACTGGATGCGTAATAATGAAAAGTATTTATTTGCTGTGTACTTATCTATTGACATAATATGGCCGCAGACTATTAAAGAAAGATACAGTACTGAATGTTTGACTTGATGTAAAAGGCAGGGATTTTAGTTGTGACTGTAGTTTTTCTGTTTATTTCTGCAGATATTATTAATGTGTTTTTTTTAACCTATGATAGTAAAATTACGATAACACAATATAATTTAATATGCTGACATTTATCTTTACATCTTCCTTATGATATATTAATGCAGTGCCAGAGTTTGCAGTCAACATGTCCCTTGGCTTGACAATGACAAATGACCCTACCACAGGAAAGACAATTGTGAGTTAATTAACTACAGTTATGTTATGCTGTGTCAAAGTTAGAGAATAATGGTTATTATTCCAAAGTTAAAATATTCCTAAACATTAAGTTTATTATAATTTATTTACACAATTCATTAACTGGCTTCTGGAGGAAAACTTTCAGATTTATTTTCTCTATTTCACATGTGTTCTCTTTTTTAATTTGCATTAATTCCTAACCATACTCTGTGTGACAGCATAATTTCTCCACAAAACTAAATCTTCCATTTTGAATTCAGACATTCTGTTCTCCCGTTGCAGGCATGTGGTCCAACCATTCCAAGAGAGTGCAAAACTATCACCACACTCAACGGTTTATGCTTAGAGATACGTGCAAATGACAGTGTTGGATTATCTGTGCCATCATCTCTTGAACGTAAATGAATTGATTACTGGACAAGGACCTTCAGTCAGTGGCCAAACATCCATAATTTTTTTGTTCATGATTTGTGGCATTTTTTGCTAAACTGGCCCCTCCCACATGTTCATATTTAGGCACAATCCACAGAGAAGTTGAACATTATATAGTACATTTATTATACGCACATACATAAATATGAAAATGCTTAAGAAAATTGTATGAAGTTGTGTAAAAATTGCTGAAAAGCTTTAGAATGGAACAAATAAAAGAAGAGCATGCCCTAATCTTTTCTTCTAATACATTTTTTAACAGAGTGTCCAGGGACAGCAGATATTGCATTCTTACTGGACGGCTCAGGCAGTGTTCAACCCCCTGAATTCACCACAATGAAGACATTTGTGAAAAGAATGATTAGCTCACTATTGGATACTGGAGCTACACAGGTGGGACTCGTAGAATTGGCCAAATGGAAAAGAAAAATTCTAACGATAAGTCAGTTTTCTTCCAAACTGTGCCATATTTTCTATGTTGATGAAAACATGCTGATCACACATAACAATTTCCATCGCTTTTTTTCTGCACAATTATAGAACGATAGATGTGACATTGCATCATCAATGATGGGATAACATCCAGCATCTTATCTGGGCACTGTGTGCAATGCCACATAATGAGCAGAAACATGATATTCAATTAAAGGGCCAAAGAGACGAGGGAGGGTGGCTTTACTTTCCACATGTCTGTATAGAAGAGAGATTATTATTTTTTTTACCTGTATGGGTCAACCACAACTACCTAAGGAGTAATGAACAGCGTGGAGGTCATTATTGAGAAATAAACCAGAGGTGATGCAGACCCTGACAAATTACAAAAGAATGATCAAACTGGTTACCATTAATATTACTGCAGTATGGACCAGTCAAATGTCTAACATTATTGCTGAAAGCATACTACTGATCATCCCTATACATTTTCAAAAGTTATTTAGTTTCATTATTAAGTTTCATTATTTTGTTCACAGACAGGAGCCATGCATTGCTGTGGGCAGGCTAATAATCATCTTGCACCATAGAGTAGGATCCAGGTTTAGAACAGGACTCAGGTTATACAGTATGGTACCATTCTAAATGGGGATTCTTAATGTCATGTTGCTCGGATGCACTGCTCCCTGTAGCTGCTAAATACAGTTTGACATAGCCAAAACGGAGGCATACAAATACAATACGTAATTTCTGCTCATGCAGATGTTTGCTAGAGGATGAATGTGAAACGGGCCCAGTTTGAGAAGAAATTGCAGGAGCAGCGAGTTCCTCAGAAGAAAATGGGAATATAATTTAACTGACACGATTAACGATTGATGGCATTTAAAATAGAACTGCTTGTATGTTCTTCTTTCAACCTCTCCAATTGCTTGACTGTAATTGCAGCATAATGTATATTTCAGTGAATTCAATATTTCTTTCCAGTTCGCAGTTGCCCAGTACTCAACAGACCCCACCATCCACTATCATTTTGATGATTTTGTCACCTCAGGATCTTGGGAATTCCAAATTGATCGTATTAGTCAACAAAGAGGTTGGACGTTTACAGCCAAAGCAATTAGACGTGTTGTGTAAGTGCCTTTACGCATATTGACAATGTACCTCAATTGTCAAACATTTTATGACAAGAGTTTGCAAGTACAGTTTTTTTGTATTTCGACAGCGAAGGTGTTTTTTCAGGAAATAGAGGATCAAGACAAGAGGTGAAAAAGTTCCTGATAGTCATTACTGATGGTGGACTGAATGATCGATATGATTTAGCTAATGCTGCTTCCCTTGCTGCAAGGGAAGGCATTGTTCGATTTGCAATTGGGGTAAGTTGTTAAACTCACTCATCAAACCTAAACGAACCGAAACGACTTGCCATGGTTGCATCACTGCCTGGTGTGGAAAATGTACTGATCTAAACCGCAAAGTAATATAGAGGCTCATGTGAACAGCCGAGTGCATCAGAGGGTACAGGCTGACATCTATATAGGACAGAGGCACCCCAACCACAGATTGTTTCACATGTTACCATACTTGTGGCAAGTGGCTTCATAGCCATTACTAGCAGTACATTTGTGAAACAGCTACAGTACTTCCCTCAATCAGGTTTATCAATGATCAGGCCAGAAAAGAAAAACAACTGAAAACTAGACGCGTCGCAATTTGCAATTGCAAAGTGTGGTTGCGCCGACGCCGGTCGGGACTCGAGTAATACGCCGGGAGGAATACCGTTGGAGACTGCGCCAATTACATTGTCACGTCACTCCTGAGATCACTTGCGTTTCATTTTGAAGGGACTGACCCCCCCAAAAATCATGTTTTTGCATCAAACGGTGACATTTTGCGCATTCGTGGCGCCCCCTATGGGTCAAAGTGGAAATGCTTTTGGGGACTCGTTGAGTAAATCACCCTCGACATGTGATTCAAATTTGGGATCGATTGGACGTTTCGTTCGTGATTTTTGACATTTTTGGTGAAACGGGTCCCTCCCACTAACTTTGGAAACAATTTACGGAAGAACGGTAAGGACTATCATAATGCCGTTTGGATATGTTTATCGCAGGGGTCCATAGATCACGTGTACCGATTTTTGTGTGATTTGGAAAAAAAAATTAGGAAAAGGAACAAAAAGTGTGTTTTGAAGAAAATTCAAAATGGCGGAAAATATATCCTGACGCAAATGGGCGTGGCCTATATGGGGAGATGCGTTGTGACCCAAGGAATCCAGGGGAATTTTTTTTATTTTACGACCTACGGTTCAAGAGTTATAGGCCAAAACGTAAAGTGGGCTGTTATAGCGCCACCATGTGGCCGACTGGTGTGATTATTTTTTAAATAATTTTGCAAAAAACTATTAACCTCCCCTCCAAGTCTTGTAACTGTAGCCCTTACGGTTTCCGAGAAAAAAATACTTTAATGGGAGTTTGTGCAATTCCCATGAAGGTGAATGGAGAAATGTAATGCACTAATAAATTTTGATTTTACGACCTACGGTTCAAGAGTTATAGGCCAAAAGGTAAAGTGGGCTCTTATAGCGCCACCATGAGGCCGAATGGTGTAATATTTGTTTCAATAATTTGGCAATAAACTATGAACCTCCCCTCAAAGTCTGGTAACTGTAGCTCTTACGGTTTCTGAGAAAAAAATACTTGAATTTTAGTGTTTTCACTTTTCCATTGAAGTGGATGGGGAAATTTAATGCACTAATAAATCAATATCAATTAAACTATGCAGCCAATCTCTTAGCCTTATGCAAGTGCACGATTCCCGGTCAGACCGGTCATTTTGACATATAGCACTAAATTGGGAAAAATAAACTGTGGGAGGAGTAGCGGCCCGAAGTATTGTTTATCTATAAATAAATAAAGTATAAGGAGTACTATAGTCTGGTTGCCCTGTTAGGGCAACCACACTAATTTTCACCATTCGCCATTTTCACTATTTGTTTTAATTGTTTGCCTATTGACATGCCCAAAATAGTGTGTGTGTGTGTGTGTGTGTGTGTGTGTGTGTGTGTGTGTGTGTGTGTGTGTGTGTGTGTGTGTGTGTGTGTGTTTCTTACTGTTACTATTTTTAATGCTGCTACAATGTTAATAAGTAACCAGAAAAACAAACTTTTTACTCGTGTACATGTACATGTACACAAGATGTAACAACAGACACCTTCACCTCCACCTTGAGGATTAATGCTCAGTTTTGAATCTATGTCTTAATATCGATGTCAATATATATAAGCAGCATTGTCATTCACAAGATGGTAAACATCCTGTATTTTGATATCCTAAGGTTGGAAGTGCTTTTAATGAACCTTCAGCAAAAGCAGAGTTGGACATCATTGCTACCGATCCATCGACGCACGTGTTTCGAGTGACCAACTTTCAAGCTCTTGATGGAATTGGGAAAGCTTTGCAGAACAGCATCTTTCCAATTGAAGGTATCGTTCGAGCACAAATCTGGTTCAGCAGGAAAATCATCACTTTTTAAAAAAAATCATAATTGAGTTGATAGATATTTGTTGTTGATTTATTTTGCCTTTACAGGATCTCAGAGCGGTGGCTCATTGAAACTGGAATTGGCTCAAGAGGGATTCAGTGCTGCTAACGTACCTGGGGTAATCAAAAACCTGTTCATTCCTTATGTTTTGTTGTTGACAAACATTTTTTACAATGCTGTCTTTTACATATAGAGCCCTATTTTAGGGCAAGCAAATTGGTGTGGAGGTGTGCAGCAGACAGGAAATATTTGGGCAAGTTTTAGCTCTCGTGCGTGTGTTTGGTGTTTATGGTTCTCAAAGTGGGTGCCGAGTGGCGACACACCTTAGCAGGAAATATAAATATATTTTACTGAGTTTTTTTTTAATGAATTCTAACCCACACTTGAAATTGGATAAATGTTGGTAGGCTATCCAACAAAACTGCTGTGCTTCAGGACAAAGCCTTTCATATAGTCCATTGTACTCAAAGCATAGCATACAAACAATTATTATTGTGGCCAATCTCACAAACTACTACACTGATCAGTGTAAAATGTCTTGTGCATGCTGCCAAGGAAATAAAATATACAATTTATAAACTCAAACCCACCATCCTTGCAGGCTATGGGATATGGAATGGGACACAAACTTTCCTTCCAGAATATGAGATCTATATTATGGCTTTAGCTGAAAAAACATGCAAATATTGCCTCATAGTTGATAATTCACCTGTGTACACCGCACACAGAGAGAGCAACATACGCTACTGTACGTGTGTGTGATGCATCGGAGAGACATGCATTTCAGTTAATACCCCTGTCTGGTTAATGGAAAGTTAGCAACACACGCACCTACTGTATGACATGCATGTACAGGAGAGAGAGAGAGAGAGAGAGAGAGAGAGAGAGAGAGAGAGACACAGAGAGACAGAGAGAGAGAGAGACTTGTTACTGCCTGGAACATTGTAGGTTTCCTGATTGGGGAGATTTGCTCTCCACTAAGCGGCCCTTTCTAGATAGTGTTTTCTCAGTGGTACGTACATTTTAGTTTCAACAAAGTGCATTAGGTCTGCTCCATTTTGCAGCCTGTGATATAAGTAATAATTACATATTTAAACAGATCCATCTTTTGTAGATCGAGGTACGGCACAAACAGTTATCTCAGTGGATACCCTAACAATTTTCCCTTGAAAGTTGGAAGTACAGTATGGAACAAAATGTTCCATACTGTAGAAATTATACATTTAAAAAAACTGTGCCTACGTATACTAGGGAGAATTCCAAATGGCAGCTGTTGGTGCCTACCAGTGGAGGGGGAGCTACCAGGAAGTCTCAACAGAAGGCCAGAGGGAAGACCTCAAGGAGCTTACAGATATGGATCCTGACAGTTATCTTGGTGAGAAAGTACAAAATGAACTTCATATTATATTACTGTATTGTGTACTGTATAGTGATCATCAAGTGTAGAACAGTCTGTAAGTAATTTAAGACTATAATGTTCTACATCAGAATCTATTGGCATGGCTTTCATTTTAGAGTCATTATATGTAATATTATATTATCCCCATATGAGGACAGGGTTTGTTTGCTTTAAGGTCATATGATAATCAGCATTAACAACCTACTGTACATGCACCCCAAGCATAATTATTTCTAATGTTTACTCTGTGCTGTTTTCTCCTAGGTTACTCCATGGCCATTGCCATAAGAAGAAGTGGCTTTGTCACCGTTATAGGTGCTCCAAGATTTAAACACATGGGGATGGTAATGGTGTTCTCCTTCGGGGAACTCCTCCAAAGGATCAACCCTTCGACAAATCCACAGGTTTGTGTTCAAATTATTATTCACAGTACATTTTCTTCTAATAAATGTAATTATTCCTCCTAACCTTTAAATGATGATTTCTGGTTTGCTCAGTTTCCGATTGGGGCATATTTTGGGGCAGAGGTTTGTACCATGGATGTGGATCGAGATGGATACACTGACATAATCCTCATATCTGCTCCTTCATTCATGGAGGGAGATAGAGAGGGCAGAGTCTTCGTCTGTAGACTTAGCATTGGCATGGTCAGTGTTTTTACTTTCTGTCATCATACATCAGTTTGAGTTTTGAGAATTATAATTTGAATACTCATTCCTATTATTATCATTTTTTTCCCCAGAGAGTTGATTGTCTATCCGATGGACAAACAATGTTGAAAGGTGTTGCAGGAGAAAGAGGAAGGTTTGGTTCCTCTCTTGCTCCACTGCCTGATCTCAACAGTGATGGAGTCAATGATTTGGCTGTGGGAGCACCACTAGAGAATGATGGTCAAGGAAGCATCTATATTTTCCATGGTGATGGAAGACGAAGAATCAATCCCATGTATTCACAGGTGTGTGTGTGTGAGTCCAAGCCAATGCTAATCCAGTGGCCATGGATTGAAGCAGCGTTTTTTTTTTTTTATAACTCGATCTCTTAAAACATTCTGTTACCTTTCTTCCTCATTTAGAGAATCCCTGGCTCCGATGTCCAGCCTGGACTGCGGTTCTTTGGTCTGTCCATTAGCCAGTCTTCTTTTGACCTCAGTGGAGACAGCCTGCCTGACTTGGCAGTGGGTTCAAAGGGTGCTGTCCTCCTACTCAGGTAAATATAAAGAATGGTGTAATTCTATCCCTGGTGTTATTCTGGTCTTCTATACCTCTACCTCAAGACATCAAACCCTTTTACACTTATAGCTTGAGCCTGTTTCTAGCACATCTGAAAACTTCTGCATACAGAAGGCACTAAAAAGGGCCTTTCATCCAACTTATTTTTTTACTTGATCTGAAAGGAAAACATGTGACACAATTTCATCATTAGTGTCATCAGAATATGTTACCAGACTCCAACTCTAATAATATAATAAAATAAAATAAAAAACACCAACCAAATGTTCACAATGAACACAGCAACACAGAATTGTATTGATCACCAATTTCAGTGTAACAGAGACTCATCAACTTTGTTCTGGGCTTGTTATGACCTCTACGCATGCATAGACCTATGAACTCTCCATAGCCATTTGTGTTTGGCTGGCACTCTTATGATCAGTGCTGGCTTAATGCAAGGACATTAACACATTGGGTGCCAGAGGTTTATTAAAATATTATACGTTCAGTGCCTGCTATTCTTCCATCCACTTATGTTGATACGTTTCGTGCTGTAGAAGCCCCGACGCGGAAGTGCATGTAAACAAAGCGTGCGTGCGAGACGGCGGAGGGTCCCGACTAACGCCTGAAACAATAATATTTCTAACGCGATCTTCCATTGCAGAGTGATCACCGATCGAAAACGGCTCGCTTCCACCACATTAAAAAGAAATGGAGATATTAAGCTTTTAGTCAAGGAGATAACATTGGAAAGGGCGACCGGAAGGATTTTTGACATGGATCCACATCCGGCCTCTCCTTCTCAGAAACTCCTTGGATGATCCCAAAGTTTCGTTAGAGCGCCCCACGTATAAAAATACAATTGGGTCAAACACGGTCCGGACCGTTTTCGGCACTTCTTGTTTGGATTCTCAAAAACGGTCCAGACCATTTTTGGCACCCGATGTGTTAAGTGCTGCAGCACTGGGCACCAACCTTGGGGGGGCACCAAACGGCAGGGCAAAAGTGAAAGAAGACTATTATCGTGGAAAGACCGGCAAAATATTGAAACAGTGGCTTCTGAAGAACCGGTAAACAGTGAAATGCGTCGGCAGCACCCGTTTGCGAAAACTTGCCGCTGCAAAGAGCTGAGCTAAATTGGCAGAGCCAGGTCACTCACTACATCACCTCACACAAGAACCTCCTCCATGTCTTTCCGACTACACCAGATGTAATGATTTAGACCCGAGCTGCGATCAAACCCCAGCCTCCCACTCGGCAAACCGACGCACAGCCTATCGTGCCAATAGAGCTGAGCTCGATTGGCACAGCTGTTGTGGCCGGGTCTTGTCTGGGCCACTACATTAGCATTTGGCAGTATTAAACCACCGGCTTCGGATGCTGCCAATGCACTGAATGGGACATTATCACGTTTAATCAGACTATCGATTGGTCTAAGTAGGCGAGATACTGACCTACCCACGTTTAATCAAACTATTGATTAGTGAGATACTGACCTACCCGCTGACCTACCACGCTCACCCCAAAACATGATTTAAGATTCTGTGCCTATCGGTACATAACTGGGACGGCGCTGAGTCGGCTCAAGCGAACTTTGCAACGTTCGGCACGGCAACTTGCTCGCTTTAGCTCGGTCGGTGGTGCCTCTCGTAGCTCAAGTTCGCATGAGACGATGCGCCTCCGACGCGAATGCACTGGAGTGCAAGGCATAGACTCCAACAGCACAGTTTGGTAGGACCACAGGACCAGGGCCAAGAGGAGGGCCAGTCTTTCTGCTGTCAATGAAAGAAGATGGTGAGCTGTGTAGCAAAGGTTCAATGAAATCGCTCTACCAGCATTGTGGGTGTACATGCTTGGCATCTTAGCATCTTGGCAACCAGTTTCTCTGCCATGGTACCAGTACTGAGGTCCAGAACCACGTATGTCTCTGGCCACTTGCTGAAATAGTCCTTCACTGCATAATGTAGCAGTTTCCATGGTCCATGAAAGTAAACTGGCCCAGAATGTGTTCCAGGGTGGTGCACACCTGGTATTGTTGTGTGAGTGCTGGGTAGGGTCCAGACTTATGGAGCTGTGTGTCCATAAGTGTGACTGTTGCACTGCTCAGAAACGTGCAACAGTCATACTTGTGGACACACAGCTCCATATCTTGTTGCCAGTTTGGGTAATAGAACCAGTCCTGGAAGACAGTCTCCCATTCTGTTTGTAATGATTGCGTTATGGACAAAATTGTTGACTGTCTTGCACTTACTTTTAGCAAACGATGACTGCACATTATAAAAAGTAAAATTTAAGAAATATGTCATTTAAATACGTCATTTTGTCATACTGTATTGGTTTTAGATTATTGCACCATTGTACTCTTAAGGTAAATCAAGTGAATTCTGTACTATTGCCCATTCCCTTACTAAGTAAATGAGAGTAAAGAGGTGATTCCAGTGATTCTGTCCATTTCCAGATCTAAGCCAATAGTAATGGTGGAAGCACAGGTGACATTCAGCCCAGCTCAGATCCCCACCAACAACACAGACTGCAATTCTCCTTTGAACAACAGAGCTAAAGTCTGCTTCACTATGACTCGCCACTCAGGTTTTTGCATTAAAAAAAAAAAAGTCTATACACCACAGAGCCATTTTAGCATTTAAAGTACTTTTATGTTGGGAGTAACTTTTTTAATGAAAGTCTAAACTGTTACAGCTCAAGCGCAGATTAATTATACATTGAAGCTGGATTGTCCAGAGGATGCTCTGAATGAACTGTCTAATGAACTTAGATGCACCATCGTACTCTTAAGGTAAATCAGGTGAATTCTGTACTATTGCCCTTTCCCTTACTAAGTAAATGAGAGTAAAGGAAGAGGTGATTCTGTCCATTTCCAGATCTAAGCCAATAGTAATGGTGGAAGCACAGGTGACATTCAGCCCAGCTCAGATCCCCACCAACAACACAGACTGCGATTCTCCCTTGAAAAACAGAACTAGAGTCTGCTTCACAATGACTCGCCACTCAGGTTTTTGCATTTTTTTTAAAGTCTAGACACCACAGAGCCATTTTAGAATTTAAAATGATTTTATGTTGAGATTAACTTTTTTAATGAAAGTCTAAACCGTTCCAGCTCAAGCACAGATTAATTATACATTGACGCTGGATTGTCCAGAGGATGCTCTGAATGAACTGTCTAATGAACTTAGATGCACAATCGTACTCTTAAGGTAAATCAAGTGAATTCTGTACTATTGCCCTTTCCCTTACTAAGTAAATGAGAGTAAAGGAAGAGGTGATTCCAGTGATTCTGTCCATTTCCAGATCTAAGCCAATAGTAATGGTGGAAGCACAGGTGACATTCAGCCCAGCTCAGATCCCCACCAACAACACAGACTGCGAGAAGTACACAGCTACAGTCTGCTTCACTATGACGCGCCAGTCAGGTTTTTTCAAATTTCGTCTATTTCTTCTAGTCTACACCACAGAGCCATTTTAGCATTTAAAATACTTTTATGTAAAGAGTAACTTTTTAATGAAAGTCTAAACTGTTCCAGCTCAAGCGCGGATTAATTATACATTGACGCTGGATTCAACCCGCAAAACCCCAAACAACCGGGCTTACATCGAGACACCAAGACAACGAGAGCTGTTCAAGTCTTTTACCCTTGACATGACAAAGCCACACTGCTTTTCTCATACATTTGACATTAAGGTAGGTTGTTAAATTTAAATGAGCATAAATTAGAGAAATATGTTTTTATTTAAGGTTGAACTACTGTATGAATCTTTTCATGATAATGCACTCTCATTGCAGGCTTGTCCAGAGGATGCTCTGAATGAACTGTCTAATGAACTTAGATTCACCTTTGAAGGTGTCCCATCTTCAGACAAGCTCAGTCCAAGCCTTGCACAGCAAGCTCAGACAACCACCTATCATCCTGTAAGTCTGTCTGTCTGTCTGTCTGCCTGTCTGTCTATATGTCTGTCTGTCTGTCTGTCTATCGTTTCATAGGTCCAAATATTTACTGTAATGGTAATTATTTTTATTCAAAGTTTGAGAGAGGACAGACTACCCTTGCCAAGAGAGCTTGACATTAGAGCTTGCAGATTGCCAGATTGATTGGCCATTGGAATAATCGGTATATATTTAGATAGCTTTATGGCTTTCCAGTTCAGAGTAAATTCATGTTCAAACAGTTTGTAAGATCATCATGTCATTATTGCTGTTTGAAAGAAAACGTGATTAACATGGTTGACTTCCTCCCTTGTACAACAGTTAGGGTTTGAAATCAACTGTGGCACTGATGAGAGCTGTACTGACAACCTCAAAGTTGATTTCAACTTTACCAGGTGAGACATAATGTACACATGTCCTCTAAAAGTGTGGTTACTTTGTTGATGAACCAGTGCCATTTCTTACCCTATAAAAAGTTTTAATAAATATGAAAAATCTACAGCCTGTTGTGGCCCTTAACAATGAAGGCAAAACTCATTTTGTGGGCTTGCTTGTCTGTCCAGTCATGTCCCATTTAGTGATAAAGGACATTTTAAAATAACTCTCCTTTGCCACAATGCTAGACAGCAAGGGATTTAAAAAATCCACAGACATTAATAACAAGACACACCGCTCAAAGGCACAAATACACAATAATAATAATAATAAAAACATCAGGGGGATTGAAATGCTAGCAAATCAAAATGAGTTCTTGAGCCTTAAAAGATTCAATGGAGTGATGGGGAGATCAAACAGGGAGAGGAAAGCTGTTCCACAGTAGGGGCTGTGTCAGCAAAGACCCTTGAACTTAAGTTTGGGTCAGGGGACAGCCAATCTGGAAACCCATAGTCAAAAAAAAGGAAAAAACAGTGCCCTCTGCTGAATCTGTCTTGAGAGATTAGGGGATAGCTAGGTCAGTTGACCTAAGAGACTTGGAGGTACTGTAGAAGGAGGCGTTTTGTTTGTCCTTTTAAAGCAGCTCTCCACCGCACCGAAGTCGGTGGCGGTAAGTGTTGGAAAGCATCTGTGACTGAAAATCTGTTGTCGAATGGGTGGTGTGCACACTGTCGTGTCGAGTCGGAACTTGTAGGATAGCGTCGAAAGCCGGCAAAACATGTTCGGTCGGCTCCTGACCGTCGGTCTGGCGGAGAGGAGACAGAGCTCTCTGGTTGGCTGCTAGGAGGGGTAGTGGGGACTGGGGACCCTTTCTACAATACAACACAGAGTTGGAACCATACAGGTGCTCCCAAATAATTAATAATCAATCAATACATCATGCCAGCGCACTGCACATAAGTAGGTCAAATCAATTATGCTGTCACTCCAGCTCCGAAGCACACTACTGACTGACCAGCTGTAAAAACTTTTATTTGATTTTATTGAATTGGATTAATGAAGAAATAAGCCTTTGAAATTCCACCTAATTTGTGAGTGGAACATGAGTCTTTTAGATTGGATGGATTGATACAGGGTGAGTAGACAGTGCTGATCAGGCATGCGTGCGCAAGTGTCTCCCGGGCCGTCTCCCGACACCTTGATTTTCCCATCATAACGTCATAATATGATTGATACACTGAATGAACATAGACACTTCACAGATTATAGAGAACTTTAGTTTGAATTATAACAATCGCTTGAGAATTGGCCGAGTATGGCCGAGCTAAACTGCCAGTTGTTATGCCACATACTGTAACACCTGTGTCCTACAACCAAAAACACGCTCATCTCATTCAAACATCAGCTGTCAGCTGTCAGATTTTCTCTGAAACAAAAGTATCATATTATTATGCCATACAGTATCTTCAACTTATCAATATCATTATCACTTACTGCTGCTTTTCCTTAAGGTGAAAAAGGTCTGTAAAATCACTGAAGCAACCAGTGGTTTTCTATAGGTTTCCCTCGAGTTTTGTTTTATCATTGCAAACCCGAATGCTCATTCTCCAACTATTTCATGGGACAATGGATAGGCTATACAGGAGGATAGATTTGCCATTTTAGTTGAAACTGGTGATGATTATGATAATGAAACATTGGATTAGCCTACTTCGTGAATAAGCTTGTGCAGTGCGTTGAGTGTCATACAATAGGCTATTCGAACAGAAATGACAGGCTTCCATTTTTTAGCCGCGAGCTGAAAGCGCTGCGGCTCTACAGACAGCCTCAGACATCGTCATCCGTGACATGTTTTCTGACATGTTTTTTGACATGTTTTCGCGACACCTATTTGTCTATTGGCTGTCCTGGCTGTCCTTCACTACTTTACAGCCAATGGGGAGACACTACTTTAAAGCCCATGGACGGCCAATGGACGGCCGTCATTCACAGCACCCGCCTCTCCTCGCAGCACCCCCCCCCCCTCCGTCTCCATCTGTCCCTCTCCCAAGTCCCTCTCTCTCTCTCACACACGCACACACTCTCTCTCTCTCTCTCTCTCTCTCTCTCTCTCTCTCTCTCTCTCTCTCTCTCTCTCTCTCTCTCTCTCTCTCTCTCTCTCTCTCTCTCTCTCTCTCTCTCTCTCTCTCTCTCTCTCTCTCTCTCTCTCTCTCTCTCTCTCTCTCTCTCTCTCATAAAGTCATAAAGTCATTAAGTCATAAAAAGTCGGCCAGCGGAGAATCTTCTAATCATCTGTGATTTACAACAGCCGCAGGGCTTCAGTGTTGATTTAACTCTGAGGAGCAGTGGAAGTACTCAAATGTTTTACTTGAGTAAAAGTATCAATACTGCAATGTAGAAGTACTCTGTTACAAGTAAAAGTCCGCAATTCAAAATTTACATGAGTAAAAGTACAAAAGTGTTGGTATCCAAATGTATTTAAAGTACCAAAAGTAAAAGTACACACATGTTTGAAAATAGCAGATCTACAAGCTCACAACGCGTCGCGATGCGACACTTTGTGAGCTTGTAGATCAGCTATTTTCAAATAGCCTTGGTATAAAATAGGGCTAAAGTGGTTAATGTATGTTTTATAATGTAATAATTTATATCTGCAAAGTAACTAGTAACTCAAGTTTTCAAATAATTGTAGTGGAGCAAAAGTACAATATTTGCCTCTGAGATGTAGTGGAGTAGAAGTACAAGTACTGAAAACTGGAAATACAACAGTAAAGTGAAAAATACCTCAAAATTGTACTTAAATACAGTACTTGAGTACATGTAGTTACTTTACACCACTGATGACATAACTGTCTAAGACAAGTCCCAGAGTATTCCTAAAACTGTATATATCTGTAGGCTATTTTTATTTAGTTATTATTGTCCATTTTATTTTCTTGCTTAATATTTTCTTTTCTTCATTATATCAATTATATGTAGAACCATCTGTGGTACAAGTTCCAACAACATTTCGCTGCTTGTATCTTTATGAGTCAGTAACAAATAAAGCTTCTTGAATTCTGCACAATCCTAATGTTGTAATTCACTGCAGAAGGACTTCTTTTGTACCACAATAGGTAGGCTAGTCCTATACCGGTTACTTATTTTTATTTTAATGTTAAGACATTTATGCTTGAATGACAGTGATTAGGCCATAACATGTTACAGCACTATAAAAAAACAAGACATGACAAAGTCATAATATAGCCGCAAAATGTCATATTGAGGTATGCCATTTTTTGGCAGAGTTCTTCTACATTGCAGTATTGATACTTTAACTTGAGTAGTTGGGGGGGGGGGACACACACAATACAGCTGCTAATAATATGAATGTCAAATCATATTCAATTTATTCAAATATTCAATTTTTTTTTTTTTTTTATGTTTTTTCAAAAACATTTTTTTTTTCCATTTTTTTTTAAATTTCAATTTCTCAACGGCAGATTGGGGCAAAAAAAGCCTGCCGCTCGCGGCTATATTATGACTTTAGTCATTTCTTGTTTCCTAACCATTCTAGCTATCTAATTATATAAACGGCAAGTTACTTCTGCGCGCCGCTGACGCTATAGCCACAGCTCTGTAATCGAGTAAACACAACGCCGACACAGCACATGTCGCCAACACAGTAGCCACAGCCGACTTTCACAATTTACGGGTGGCGTAGGGCACCTATCATTGCTCACTTCACAGTTTCCACGTCGCAACATAATTTATTACACTCACCACAATATACACGCGCCCACGCTGGGCCCCGTGCGCGGCTGGGGTTGAGGGGGGCGTAGCCCCCCGAAACTCTAGTTTATTATATTATTGATCATTAGTTGAAGCAAAATGATATGGCCGTGTGTGCATCGTGCTGCCGCTTGGTGCAGGCATGCAGTAGCTTCTTTATTATTTTAATTAACATTAAATACAAAAGATATAGGCTACACCAAAATAGTCTAAATACAGATAACCTTGTGCCCATACCCTAAGCACCCTGCAGCGCAGTAGTTACGGGGCCAGAGCTCTCAGCTCTGGACCAGTTTTTAAGATTGTCAGCTTTTCTCTTCTTCTGCCACTTTTCGCAGTTCTGGGTGAACCGTGCTGTCGCTTTTTACGAAACTCGGCCATATGGTAGATGGTCGTGAAAAACGATCAAGAAATAATTCTCACAATCTTGCGTCAAAAGGTGGCGCTATAGCACTCAATTGAAAATGCCAACTTTGAACAGGTACAACTCATGCCCTGTTTGACCTACAGCCATGAAACTTGGATACACATATGTGTCTCCTCATGCTGAACAACTTTCACCCTCTGACTTTTGACCTCTGACCTTTAGATCTCCCACCATTTTGAATTATATGAAAAACAGTCATTGGCTCCTAACTTCTGCATTTTTTCACTTATGGAAAATCCGCTGCCAAGGTGTTGTCGGCATAGGTCCAAAGTTCAAATGTTAAACTCAATTGAAAATGCCAACTTTGAACAGGTACAACTCATGCCCTGTTTGACCTACAAC
This sequence comes from Gymnoscopelus microlampas, assembly GCF_963454915.1. Lineage (NCBI taxonomy): Eukaryota > Metazoa > Chordata > Actinopteri > Myctophiformes > Myctophidae > Gymnoscopelus > Gymnoscopelus microlampas. Next base: position 16,388,986 of record NC_139951.1, read on the forward strand.
CATGAAACTTCGATACACACATGCGTCTCTTCATGCCCGACAACTTTCGTGGTCTGACTTTTGACCTCTGACCTTTAGATCGCCCACCATTTTGAATTATATGAAAAACAGCCATTGGCTCATAACTTCTGCATTTTTTCACTTATGGAAAATCCGCCGCTTTTGTTTTGTCGGCAAAGGTCCTAAGTTCATGTGTAAAATGTTTTGTGCATATTACTCAAAAATCCCAGGAGGAAATAGATTTTAACTATTGCAGTTTTATGAAAATTATTCATCTGACCCTAACACATACATGCAAGACTCAAATTTATTTGAAACGTTGCAGTAATGTAGAGAGTCATTCCAAATATCACCGAAACCAATCTCACTCCAATTGGCCAAAGGAGGGCGCTATAGCAATTTTTTGAAAATGCAAACTTTAAACTTTAAAGTCATGCCTCGTTTGGCCGAAAGTCGTGAAACTTGCTTACACTTGTGCCTTGACTCATGAGGAACACATGTATCGCTTTGACCAGTAAGCTCCGCCCTTAGATTGTCCGCAATTTTGAGCAGTTTGAAAAACACTCAAACCCAGGATTTTTCAGCTATTTGCGTGAAACTGTATCATCTGTGTGATCTCCTTTTTCACAGTTCCTTGTCTGTTGGTCCAATGGCGTCTCCCTTAAATGATTGCCTCACAATCTCAAAGTCGACAGTTCAAGCCTCACTTGGTGCAGACTTCATTTAAGTTGAATTGCAAACAACATGACTGTATCAATGAATACATGTGCAAATGGTAAAGATAACCTGAAATGCTTATTTGAGAGTACGTTTTTTCAATGTATGACATACTTCATTCTGAAAATAGCCGATCTACAATCTCAAAACTTTTCAGATAGCAACGTGTTTCTGAGCTTGTAGATCGGCTGCTTTCACTGTTTTCGGTTGCGAGGAGACATACAATTTCTCTATTGGTAAATGGTTTGTGAACGAGTGATCTTAGTGTTGGCTTGGTTCATGACAGAAGGCAAGAGTTTATGATCTTCAACAGACAACATCAGCCTGGACAAAGCTATAGCACTATAGGTAGTATTGCAGCCTATTAGTCCAAAGGTTGAGAGTTCGATTCCTGTTAATGGCAATAGGTTGAGATGTCCAATCAATCTATTCCGTTTCCATCTCTCTCTCTCATCAATCTATTCCGTTTCCATCTCTCTCTCTCATCAATCTATTCCGTTTCTCTCTCTCATCAATCTATTCCGTTTCTCTCTCTCTCTCTCTCTCATCAATCTATTCCGTTTCTCTCTCTCTCTCTCTCTCTCTCTCTCTCTCTCTCTCTCTCTCTCTCTCTCTCTCTCTGTATTATTGCAGCTCTATCTATCTTTATAATTTCTCTAATGATTTAAGCATCTACGTGTTCATGTGTTTGTTGTTGAAAAAGACATCAAGCATAGCCATGGGCTATTTTCAGCACCATAGGTGTCTGTCGGTGTCGGCTCTCAGGTGCACAGAAAGAAACTTTTTTTCCTTCCAACCAATCTCCAGAGTCGTCCCGACTTCATTCGACTGCCGGTCTGTAGTAGTCTGAAGTAGTCTATTTGGTGGAGAGCAACCTTTAGATTGAAATGTGATAGAGTACTTAGTGCATAATGTCTATTAACAAAAATGCACCCATTTCACCAGAAAGTAATGTATTTGTCTGTTGTGACTGCTGGGAGGTCAATGTTTACATACAACCTGAACTGGTCTAGGTCACTGAACAATCTTTTTAAATCTGACGTTCCTCTTCAATAGCAATCTGATTCCTTAGATGTAGTTTTCAAGCATGTATTAGTAACATTCATTGGGTTTACCAACAGAAGATGTATTTTAAAAAATCACACCCAGTGTGAAGTGGGCGGTGCGTGGTCATCACAACATGACTCACTTTAAAAAAAGGATAAATGACTTTTTTTAAAGTCCATACTGCTATTCATAGGGCTGCACATGTGTATGTGTTTCGCTAGCCAATCACAGTCCTGAATTTGCAAAGTCAGCCAATCACATTACAGTTAGTGGTGATGACACTAGCTGTAATGTGATTGGCTGACTTTGCAAAAGTATCGATTTGCATTAACAATGGAAGGGTTAGGGGGTATACAATACGTTGTAGACTATTGGCCAATCACGGTGCAGGATTGGTCGGTGTCCAAAACTCACTTATAGGGGGCGGCTACACCGCCCCAAAAATCACACCCAGTGTGAAGTGGGCGGTGTGTGGTCATCACAACATGACTCACTTTTAAAAAAGGATAATTGACTTTTTTTAAAGTCCATACTGCTATTCATAGGGCTGCACATGTGTCATGTGTTTCGCTAGCCAATCACAGTCCTGAATTTGCAAAGTCAGCCAATCACATTACAGTTAGTGGTGATGACACTAGCTGTAATGTGATTGGCTGACTTTGCAAAAGTATCGATTTGCATTAACAATGGAAGGGTTAGGGGTATGCGTTGTAGACTATTGGCCAATCACGGTGCAGGATTGGTCAGTGTCCAAAACTCACTTATAGGGGGCGGCTACACCGCCCCAAAAATGTACATATCTCATATAAAATCAAAGTGCAAACCTTTCCCCTAATGATTCCTCATACACTTAAGAAGACATAATGTAATAACACTTATTTTCTGTTTTTGCATCAGCTCTACAGAAGTTAAAGTGGGCATAGATGAATTTTTGAACGTAATGGTGTCAGTTGAGAACAGAGAGGAGAACTCGAACAACAGTCGTGTCACTCTCACATACCCTCCTGGGCTCTCATACAGGAAGTTCACCATACAGCAGGTAAGGCAATATTGCCAAGGTAACGTCAATGCAACATAACTAACCCCAAGTTCAGCCTTAATAAGTTGTTGTCATTGATCAAAGAAGATGTGTGATCAACATGCTTTGTGGTTTTCATTGTCGTTAACAAGGGAAGAGTGGAATGTAACTCTTTAGACGCTGAGAATGGTTTATCACGTGGGAAGAGTGACTGCACCATTGACAAGCCTATTTTCAAAAGCAATGCCAAGGTTAAACTTTTAGATTGTTTACATATCTTCTCCTCTCACATACAGTATCTGCAAGGACAGATAAAATAATTGTCAAAAGTTTTTTTAGTTTTTACTGTTTCGGTAGATGAATAGGCTTAAGTGTTTTAAAGTGCTTTGTCTGATCCATTCCATTCTAGGCTTTTTTCACTGTCTCCTATGGGATAGATATGAACAGTGAACTTGACAGAAAGATGCTGATCACTGCAAATGCAACAAGGTACTGTTGTCTGGTGGAAAACCTTGTGATTGTGTGCTTTCTATTATTACATTACTAGGAATTATTTCTCTTCTCTTTCAGTGGAAATGCTGAGCATTCCCAAGAAAGTGAACTTTATCAACAGAAGGAGATTGATGTGAAGTACAGCATTTTTCTTTCCATTTCCAATCCAAGGTTTGCATTGTTTCTTTTCATTCACATAGTAATTACAGCAGTGTGATTACATTAACAATTATCGATTGAGATCAGATCAAAACTTTGATTTGGTTTTATAATGAAGTAAAACTCAATTCATAGATTAAATGCTTACTATTTCCATTCAGTTCACTCAGCTACACCAATTTTACTTTTGGAAAAGATGATCTGCACACACCACTTACGCAATCAATTACGGTAAAACATGTTATGTAAATCTTATGTCTTATGTTTATCAAATCCATTCAGCTATTAGGTTTACTGCTAAGTGATATCAAGGAATATACCCCCCTTCTTTCTATCATGTTCTATCTGCTCTCAGGTTTTAAACCATGTGAGAGCCTTTAACGTTACTGTGGTCATCAAGGTGCCGGTGAAGCTGGGTAAAAAACACATCTGGGTGGATCCTTGTTATATAAAGGTGACTCACATTATGGATGAACACTTGATGTGTTGATATGAGTTCAACCACACCATGGATGAACACTTGATGTGTTGATATGAGTTCAACCACACCAACCTTCAAACTGCTCCGTGACCAACTTTTTGTCATGCCACATTCAATTGAGTTCAATGAGTTGCACCTATTGATGTGTCTCTAATGTTATATTCTCCATTGGACTAACATAATTTACAGATTCCAGGCTGCTACAGAGATAAGGATGAGGAACCTACTCTCGCATATTTTGTGGATAACATCAAGAAAACACATACAGTGGTAAAGTGGCCTGCGCTTTGGCAGCTACTATCCACAAACTACAAAGAAATATCAGTTATGTATAGTTAGAAATATCACGTATGGCATTTAGTAAGAGTTAAAATTGAGTGTATGCAATGATTATGATTGCATTTATTCATTTTGCTTTGAATTTGGTTTAATCTGTCCTTTAATTGCCCATAGGATTGCACTGTTGCCAGATGTACAGTGTTCAGATGCAACGTGTTCATGGTGAAAGATCAGCGTGACGTTTACATCATCTCTTCCATCCTGAGCTCAGAATGGATCAATCAGGTGATTATTTCCAAAAATCTGTGCTGTTCTGTTAACATTTAGAATTATAGTTTAGATCTACATTTTTGCAATTTTTATAGACAGACCCTTATGAATAGATATGAATCTTGGTTTCATTCATTTGTTTGATTCCCATAGCTATAGTGTTCCTCCACTCGCACCTGATTTTACTTGGGGAGACGCTCTTGGCTGCTACGTTCTTTAAGATGACGGCCAGACGGTGCACCGCTCTAAACCTTTTTTTTTATCCCAATAATATTTGTATTGATTTTTTGCATTTTATGACAAAGACAAAACAAGACAAACAAACAGCTCAGCTCAGACACGTTACAAAACAAAGCACACAGATACAAATATAGACTCCATATACCTACATCGGACCATAAAATACATTATAATATAACCACATTGTTTGGGGCTTGACAATCTGTAGATGGGTGAATAACTACACCAAGAACAAAACAATAACAGTGTTAATATCCACAACAACAACAACAACAATAGAAAAAATAATAATGTAATAATAAAGATTAACGATATTATACTTCAAGGTTAGCCGTATCGCTTCTGTTAAAGGACCCTATTGTCAAAGTGTCAGCTAATTGAGGGCCAATGAAACTCAAACAGCTTGTTTTAAACGTAAACAGTAACAGTAACAATATTGTAACAGTTTACAATATGTATATTCTGCCCTTCCTAGGTGAACTGACAGGCTAGTTTGGCAGGGGGACTGCTCATAAGTCCGACGGCCCATTATTCCGACTATGTGGCTTCCGAGTGTGGTTAGGGTTAGGGTTTGGTATAGGGTTAGTAACCGTCGGAATAATGAGCCGTCGGCATATTGACGCGGACCCGTTTGGCAGATAGTGAACAGTCTTTCCAATGAGCGAGCACAACAGGTTTGCAGTTTAGGCTGTTTATTGCCACTGGAGAAGTTGTAAAACTGCAATACAGATAATACAGAAAAATATGCATTCTGTATTAATATGGTCAAAACATAAATGCAACATGCAATAGACATGAAAACACATACAATCAAACTGCTGTCACCAAACATGCTGTAATGCACTTAAATGACATGCAGCTGTAGCCAGCAGTGAGGTTAGCTTAATTGGCTTCAGCCAGCTTCAAACATAAAACATAAAATTTAGCTTCATGTAGGTTCAATAGTATTTGGATAAACATCAGAAAATAGACTAACAGACTACAAGTGCTTACAGTCATATGTTTGCCAAGGCTTGTCAAAAGAATAGGTTCTAGCATGCTCTCTCCTCTGCTGTCTTGCAAACACTGAACACATACTGAGAAACTATGGCAAGATCAAAAAACATCACATGGTGCAAAACTAAACATATATACCAAACCACCAGTAGGTGGCCATAACACTCACTAACAGTGGGCAGAACAATGTATCTGAAAACAGGTTCTCTAATTAGAGAACAAACAAAGAATGCTCCTCATCCTCTTCCCTCTTTGTTTCCGACCCACAGATTGGTCTCCAGTCAGCCAAATTCCTTTTGATCAGCACAGCCACTTTGGAGTATGACAGAAACCAATACATCTTCCTTTCAACAGACTCTGAGAATAATCCCCCAATTCGAAAGGTAACATTGCATCTCTACTATAATTTCACACTTCCTTTTCACTATTTAGGAGACTTAGAAAAAAGTGATTTAATTGTTCTCATGACCGCCCCTCAGATTGAGTCTGTGGTAGAGGTGTACACTGAGACTGAGACAGAGACGGACCTCAACACACTGATTATTGTTGAAACCCTGCGAGGCCTGGCTGTTTTGGCTTTGATCACTACTGGCTTATATAAGGTAATGTACTGTGCATAGTCTGCATACTGTAAGTTCATTTCAAGGCAATTGGCTGTCTCTCTGTCGGTTGGTCAGTATGTCAGTCTATCCGTCCACCACTTTGGTCCCAAACCACATATCTAGCTACTGTTGAAGTACTAGCTTGGGCCGACTTGAAGTACTAGCTTGGGCCGACTTGATAGCCGAATGGTTAGGGCGCATGCCACAGGGGCTCTAATTCATGACCATCAGCCCCCGGTTCGATTCCCAGCCATTTGCTGCATGTCACTCCCCTGCTCTTTCTCCATGTTTCCTGTCAATAAAGGCTAAACAAAATAACAAAAAAGAAAACTGCGTGCAAGCTGGATTGCCTTGACATTTTCTGTGCACCATCAAGAACCACAGAGGTTAACCCCTACAGAATTTGATGATGCCATGGCCTTTCCTCTATTGCCAATGCCACCCCTAGGCCAAACCTTTCAGCTTGCACACAAGTTATCTCAAAATCTTAACCACTTTCAACCTGGCATCCCTATTTGTTGAAAGCCAATCATAGCCAATCAGAAGGGCATCTGAAAAAACTGACAGATACATCATGATCACAGCAATACTAGATATTGATTTGCCGAGTTTTGGACAAAATCTTTAGGAGTAGTATCACAAAGTGTTTGGAATAAAAACGGAAAATGGACGAAAATCTTGTCATGCAGAAATAGGCGTGGACTACAGAAGTTGTGTCATGATCCAAGGACTCCAGATGTTTTTAAATAATTGATTGGACGCCCTACGATTCAAGAGTTATAGGCCAAAACGCGAATTGACCTGTTATAGTGCCACTGCCACCATGAGGCCGATTTGAAATATTTGGGGCAGAGGTTCTTCCTTCGCCTACTGAGTGGATCGGTCCAACGACACCGGAGATTAGCTGTTCACAGACACACACACACGGACGGACAGACTCACAGGGGCGAAAACATGATCCTCCACCTTCGGCCATTCCGGCCTCCTGGTGCATATAAGGGGGTGGTGGTTATTAATGGCCAGATGAGATGTGTCAACTATTTGAGTCAACTATCCTTTAGCGCCACCCTCAGGCCAAAATATCAACTTTTCACACAAGACATCTCACAATCTAACAGTTTCCACTCTGTGCCACCCTTCAGACAATTTCCAGTTCCGTCTGCAGCATGGAATCTAAGAGCTGCAAATGGGTTTTTACTCTTGGTCTTGTTTCTCTCAATGTTGCAAATGAGATATAAATTTAAATATTAATGAAGAATATACTGTCAATTCAATCAATACTGAAGGCAATGATGTCTGAAAATGTGCTGTGTTACTTTCAACAAAACCAAAATACATTTCTCTGACATGGAAGTGGAACTTCCTTTGCCCACCACAAATTTGGAGCTGTGGAACACCTTGATTAGGAAGGTGTTTTGCACAGCATTACCACAGACATTCCAGACCATTTATATTCCAAATTTTGCCATTATTTTATTATGGGCTCTTAATGTGCTAGTTTATTTGTAATAGTTTTTTCGTGTATCCTACTCTCAGGCTGGGTTTTTCAAGAGTCAGTACAAGCAGATGATTGCTGATAAGTATGGAGTACAAGGTCCAGAAGAAGGTGGAGAACAACCACCAGAGGAAGAACAACTTTATGTTAACTGTTGACATCAGGGACTTAACCATGTACAGTATGGACTGTACTGTGTATTTTGCATTGCATTGCATCATTCATTTCTGTTTTATTGTGATGAGTAAATTGAATCATTTTTTAAAATATTTTTTGTATAATTTGTATAATAACATTTCCAATAAAATACGGTAAGAAAGAAAGAAAGAATGGATGCATATTGGTCATGACGGATAGGCCTACAGTAGACAGTATACAGCCACAATCCCAGACACTGTTATGTCAAAGCCCAAAACCTTTAGCTTGAACTTAAAAGGAAATAGCAAATCAAACAGAGGATCATATCAATAACTTCAACGGCAGTCACAACACAACATACTATAGATTCACATCAGCCTTAAGCTCCGTTAAACACCGGGGGCGATTTTTTCATGCGAATAATACTAAAACATTTTTTTTTAAAGCTTATAAAGTCAATGCAAGCTTCCACGGAGCGAAAAAGCGAAGCGAAAAAGCGTATTTTAATTATTCGGAACGAGTCAGAATTTTGCCTATATTCGCATATTCGCCGGTGTGTAATGACCTTTAGTTTTCAGAACCAGAAACAGTCACTGAACATGTTTAATTGCGCTCGGGTGGTGCAGTGGTAGCAGCTGTCACCAATGAGAGAAAAAGGGTCCCTGTGGATAAGAACCTGCACCACATAAGTCTGGCTGACTAACATCCATCATGCATCATTGGTTTGGTCCAAACCAATGATTGTGGATGTACCCTGGGCCCGCCTCTATCTGGGCTTTGTACAGTATATATTATATTATTGTCTCCGCCAGGCCGAAAGGCATGGCGAGAGAGTATGTTTTACCCTCCGTCCGTCCGTCCGTCCGTGTGTGTGTGTGTGTGTGTGTGTCCTGTCTGTGTGTTAACAGCTAATCTCCGGCACCGTTGGCCCGGTCGCTGCGAAACTGTGCACACCCACTCCCTGGATACCAATTCAGAACCTCTGCCCCACATTTTTCACATGGGCCTGTTATAGCGCCACCAGGAGGCCGATTTGTGCAAAACCCATTTTTTCTCATTACACCTACAGCTTTTAACCAAACGTCATGCAAATCGGTACACAGTATCTCTATAGTCATGTGATCAACCCGGATCTGTCCGATTTCCCATATTGCATCCTCATTGGCTAAGGTTGGCTTCCAAAGTTTGCAGGATTGGTCCGTTTTGAACAAACTGCCTCCAATCATGAACGCAGCTTGCCATTTCCATAAAATTGCACACGCACATTCCCACTAGGCCGAGGAAGAAATGCCACTTGAACATTTTCAAATCAGCCTCATGGTGGCGCTATAACTGGCCGATTTGCATTTTTAACTATAACTGCACCGATCTGCGTGAAACTTTGCACGCACACTCCCTAGAGGCCAAGGAAAAACATTGGACTGCATTTTTCACATCTGCTTTTTACAGCGCCACCAGGATGCTGATTTATGTAAAATACATTTTTGGAGATTATTCCTTCAGATTATGTCCAAAAAACACGCAAATTGGTACACTGCATCTCCATAGTCATGTGATTCTGATGGATCTGTCCGATATTTCATATTCCATCCTATTTGGCTTACAGTAGTCTGGGAGGGTTAGCGTCGGAGCTAGGACAGCAGGGGCGCGGCCACTGCGTTGTGATTCAAATCAACAGCCAATGAAGAAAAGGGGGCGGGATCCACATGCAGTGGGTGTTGCATCTAAATAGGATCGACGGGAAGCAATTTCCCCTTGAGAAATTTCGGCCGCCATTGTTGTGTACTGCTGTTTGCCTCTCGTCGGACTTTTTAGACGAGTTGCACAGCTCTCAGACCGGTAAGAGGCGTGTCCGCTCAGATTCAGAGCGTAAGGTACATCCCGCCCACAAATACCAGGGCTCTGGCCCAGAAGTTCCTCGCCAGAGCTGGCGATAACTTCTGGGAACTCAGATTAGGCTTACAGTGGCTTCCAAAGTTTGCAGGATTGGTCAGTTTTAAACAAAATGCCTCAAAACATGAATGCAGTGTGCAATTTCCGTGAAAGTTTGCATGCAGATTCCCACTAGGCCGAGGAAGAAATGCCCCCCTTTTCACATTCACATTGGCCTTTATAGCGCCACCAGCAGGTCTAATTTAGCAAAACACATTTTTGGAACAAAATGCCTCAAATCATGAATGCAGTGTCATTCCATTGAAAGGCCTAAGAAGAAATGCCACCCTTTTCACATTGGCCTATTATAGCGCCACCAGGAGGCCACAATAACCTACCTGACCTGGCGGAGACCTGTGCTCCGAGGAGCACTTTTTCTAGTTACTATATTAAACAGTCAGAGAGTTGAGACTGCAACTGCATTTTTATTTCTTGGGCCTGGAGTTTTCTTTTTGGGGATCAAGCAAGGTATATGGTAAAAAATAAATAAATAAAAACATGCAATTCTGATTTCCTCCGCTTACCATGAGACACCATTTCAGGTCACAGGGAAGAAGTGCGGCCATATGTGCCATAGACATATAAAGGTAGACGCCTCCTTCGGCTCTGAGGCATTGGTATCTCGGGCGCCATTTTAGCGTAGGAAAGCTGTAGGCAAGCTTCCGCATGTGTCACAGAAGGGGGCGTTCGGTAGGCCAATCAGAGCCAGGTGGGGGCGGGTCTTTTTGTAACGCAGCTCTTAACCCTTTAAAAGGCAGCAGCTGTGCAGCATCTAGTTAGTTGGAACTTGGCAAACTCCACACTCTGGATTTGTGCAATAATAAATCGTCTTTTACTGTTTTACAGTTTAAACAGGTTCCTATGCTTTTGGCTGTCTTGGAGTATTTGTGTTATATGTTATGCTTTCAGTGCCATTAAAATATGGAACACAGACATTTCATTTGTAGTTGCTGTTTTTGTCATTTGAGAAAATTCTCAAATGAACAATTATTTCAGTCTTTCAAAGTTGATAGCTCTGTTCTGACCTGAATAGCTAACATAAGGATGTTGGATAAAGGCAATTCTGCAATGTGGCCAGCATATTTCATGTAGTCTGTCAGTGAATGGAGACAAAAATATTTGGTGACTATTACTGTTACTTGAAAGTATTTTGGTATGAAAATATGCAATTTAGATGTAACCAAATATAGGCCTACGCCTACTGGATCCATCCATAACTCTTAACCGCTTGAAAATGGGTTGAAAATTCAGGGAGTTGTGATGATTTTAATTTTGGAGAGACCGTCAGCTTCAATGGACATAAATGCATTAGAACAGTGGTTTTCAACCTTTTTCATATCAAGGTCCATTATTTATCGCCATTTGAGCCACGGAACATTGTTTGATGAGCTTTAGCCTCTAAGGATAAGGATAATTCCTTTTAACAGGTTGTTCATGAAAGTCCTTGCGGTCTTGTTTCCAATGAGAACCTGTGAGCAATTAGGGGTTAAGAGTCTTGCTCAGGGACAAATTTCATTTCATCGACGCATATGCTGACCTGGCCTGGAATCGAACCTGGGGCAACCAGGGTCTCTGGCTCCCTAGGCGGGCTCACTAACCATTCAGCTATGGCCGCCCCCTCTCACACCCAAAACTTAGAATATATTGTTATCGTTCGATAAGATGCTGTCAAAATAACAATTCTTTACGTTCTCTAATTGTGTACCTGTATACTAAGTAATGCAGATGTTTAACAATTTGACTCTTGAGAGTGTGAAATGTTATACTCAAGATTTAAAGATCTATAAGGGTCCATTTGGTTATCAACTCTCCATCATTTAGCTGGGGACCACCTGGAACCCCCTCAGGGACCACTGGTGGTCCCCGGACCACTGGTTGAGATTGCACCATTGCACAAGTCCCGGAAAAGACGCACTGTGATTGGCCAGTAGTCAACGCGCTGTGAGCGCTGTGATTGGCCAGTAGTCACTTTGAGTCTCAGTTTGCCTACCCTAAAATGACGGCCGCGATACCAGCTGCTCCAACGAACTGCAAAGGCCAATGAGGTATCTAGGTTTCTATATCTATGATATGTGCAACATGAGACATGACATTAGAGACAGCCTCTGTTTCAGACTGTCATTATTGTTCTGGGCTCCCCATTCTATTTTGGAGCCACTAGGTGGTGCTTTTAGTCTGTGTCAACTCTATGGTGTCATAACCTCAATCTTCAAAGTCACTATAGTGAAGTTTGTCCATATTAGGAACCTATTGGTTGATTCAAATGAAATAGCGGGCAGTGGTATATATGTGTTGGGTACTAGGGCTGCGAATCCAAAGATGCATCTACATTCATCTTGCTTGTAATCTTCATTGAATCATTGCTTGTCAATATTTTGTTAATATAGCTTTTTGTACCTCAGATCATGAATATATGTTGACTTGGTGAAACATCAATGTATTTTGAGACTAATCAATATTGGTCTGGGCGATATATCTACCATTATTTAACTTTTTCGATATACATCAGTTTCTGCACTGTTGCCCCTGTGACCCGATTCCGGATAAGCGTTTGAAGATGGATGGATGGATGGTGTTGTGTGGAGACAGAGTGCTGTGTTTTCAGGCCAAAATATCAACTTTTCACACAAGACATCTCACAATATAGCAGTTTCCACTATGTTTAGTTTTCAAAAGCTTTCAAAATGTTAAAACTCACAAGGCATCGTTGCACTTGTTGATCGGGCCAACATCTGGCATCAGTCAGGCTCTAACTTCTGTAAAATATCAATATTGCAGTCAAGGCCTTATCTACCATCAGAGTCACAGGCTGCAGTGAGAAAGCTTTGATGTTATGGCTAACACATCTTGTGCATGTGTGACAGGGTTGTTTTGTAGTGCTGTCACTCTGAGTTGAACTTAAATGTACCTTCATAAGCCTTATAGTATCTATTGCATTCAAGGCATTACAGAGGAAACCATTGTTATGCACTGATCTAGTTTTGACAAATGGTAAAAAAAAAATGCCATAACTTGTTACTTTGATTATGTTTACTTTCCTTTGACACTTTGCTTTCTTTTGGGGAAGATGGGTCCAGTAGATTCAGGAGTGGACAGTGCTCCAGTTTCCATCGCCTGTTGTATGGTTGGCCTGGACAGATCCCCTTCCTTATTTTATCATTTTGGTATACTTATTTGTTGATATTAGTTATGTTGTGTTTCAATAATCACGTACTGTACTTTTTGGCTTTCACCATAACTTGTATGTATGTTATTGATCTCCTATTAAGAACGAGCCGCCTCAGCGGTCGCAACACCATAACATACAAACTTCTACTGTTGGAAAAAGGAAAGCACAATCATGGTTGATCAACAGAAATAATGTACTAGTTTGCATTTTCCCCATTAATAAGCTTACTTACCACAGCACTCGACGTTTCCTGACTACTTCACCACAAGCTGTTATCACTGAATAACAAAAAAACACTTCCCTTTTCAGCTAAGACTACACTATATTTAGTCCATGAGCCAGAGCCCCAAAATTGAGCAATGATTATCGAAAGAGTGGGCAAAACCATACCTATATTAAATTGTTTATAGGGTCAATATAAGTGAATAAATATATGATAACCTTTCCACAGGAGTAGCTTTTTCTTAATTTATCACACATTTTATTTTCCCCATACGTACATGACAGGTGAAAAAAATACAATTTAAAAAAAATAGTTATCATAATGAAACTTCCCCAGTTGATTACTTACATGAAGACAATGATTTATCGTATTACAAGTTTTCTGAAATTGTATATTTAAATATGCAAATTGGGCATTTAATCCATTAACCAGAGCCCCAAAATTGAGCCAGATATTGAATATTCCCTCGTTAAAAACCTTTGACTCCAACATCTTAACAAAATGAAATAAGAATGTTGACTCTGGCTTTGTCCAATGTTCCAATGTTCATTCTGGAAAGTTATGCAAATTCGGGCATATTTTCCTATGCATAATTTGCATATTTAAATATACAATTTCAGAAAACTGAATACGATAAATCATTGTCTTCATGTAAGTAATCAACTGGGGAAGTTTCATTATGATAACTATTTTTTAAATGTTGTAATTATTTCACCTGTCATGTACGTATGGGGAAAATAACAAAATGTGTGATAAATATGAAAACTATTCCTGTGGAAAGGTTATCATATATTTATTTACTTATATTGACCCTATAAACAATTTAATATAGGTATGGTTTTACCCACTCTTTCGATAATGAAACCTTGTCTGGCTCATGGACTAATTGATCTCTTTCAGAGTTTCATGACACTGTCGATCGAGAGAGAGAGAGAGAGAGAGAGAGAGAGAGAGAGAGAGAGAGAGAGAGAGAGAGAGAGAGAGAGAGAGAGAGAGAGAGAGAGAGAGAGAGAGAGATTCCTTATTAACACAGGATGAGAGTCATAGATTCATCAGATTTTTGGATATAGCCTACATAGGTAATCTCTGCATCATGCAGCATGTCTAAACCAATCAAAAAGCTAAGCTGAGAATACGTTGCCTTTTATGGACAGGTACTAGTCCTTGGACTAGTCCCCCATACTCCACTACATCTCAGAGGTTAAATTGTACTTTACTGTTGTTTATTGTTACTTTGCTCACTACAATTATTTGAAGACTTCAGTTACTAGCTACTTTATAGATTTAGATTGTTATTACAAAACATACATCAACCAATTAAGCCCTATTTTCTGTCTATTTTAATATAGCCTATCTAAAAGCTCATAACAAGTTGTGATGCAACGTGTTGCGAGCTTGTAGAACGGCAATTTTGGAAAACATTAGAAAAATGTGGGTACTTTTATGTTTGTACGTTGTTCACCTTTGTGTTTTTAAGTATATTCTGATGCTAATACTTTTGTACTTTTACTCAAGTAAAATTCTAAACACAGGACGCTTACTTGTAACAGAGTATTTATACATTGTAAGTAAAACATCAGTACACAAGCAGGATTTCAGAGAGAGAGAGAGAGATAGAAAGAGAGAGAGAGGGAGAGAGAGAGAGATGCCTTATTAACACAGGATGAGAGTCATAGATTCATTAGATTCATCATTCAGATTTTTGGATATATCCTACATAGGTAATCTCTGCATCATGCAGCATGTCTAAACCAATCAAAATCTAAGCTGAGAATACGTTGCCTTTTATGGACAAGTACTAGTCCTTATAGACGCCACAATTTGGTTCCCAGTTGTCTGTTACTGTAACATATGTGCTGATCTGCTACAAACGAATAGACACACAGACACATTTACTCAAGTACTGTACTTGCGTACGGTAAGTAATATTTTGAGGTAATTTTACATTGCTTGAGTATTTACAATCTCAATACTTTATACTTTTAATACTCCACTACATCTCAGAGGTTAAATTGCACTTTTTACTCTACTACAATTATTTGAAGACTTTAGTTACTAGTTACTTTATAGATTTAGATTGTTATTACAAAACATACATCAACCAATTAAGCCCTATTTTCTGTCTATTTTAATATAGCTAAATAGCTCATAACAAGTTGTGATGCAACGTGTTGCGAGCTTGTAGAACAATTTTGGAAAACATTTGAAAAATGTGGGTACTTTTATGTTTGTACGTTGTTTACCTTTGTGTTTTTAAGTATAATCTGATGCCAATACTTTTGTACTTTTACTCAAGTAAAATTCTAAATACAGGACGCTTACTTGTAACGGAGTATTTATACATTGTAACAGGGGTTGACACTAACGGTTGCCCGAGTGCCCGTGGCAAGTAAATAAAACGTTCGGGCAGGTGGAGTTAGCGTTCAGGTTGCCCGACGGGCAAAGTGCGTTTGAGTGGGGAAGCAACTGTCTTTAGTTCGCTATAAACACAACACAAGATGTATACGATATTTAAAATAAGTCATATTATTGTATGGCTATTGAGACATTTGGGCAAGTAGAACATGACCTGTACTTGCCCGACGGGCAAGTGCCTCTGAGATCTTAGTGTCAACCCCTGTTGTAAGTAAAACATCAGCACACTACTTTTTCCACCACTTAACATGCACAAAAAAACACAGTTAAGCCATCTCCTTGGAATGAAAAAAATAGGATAAAAGCAGAAATTGTTTTATATTTTTTAGTGACTTTAAAAATGTGTTCTAAATTAATTTGTTTCTAAAAATTATCGATGTAAAACGTTTATTCGTTCAATAAACGTCGATTTGGATCCACTACGGTGCATCCTGTTTTGTCAAGCGTCTATATACGAACACAATTAGCGCATGTTCTGAAGAGGGAAGCCAGCAGGGAGGGTGAAAAAAAAGGCTGTGAACTATGTAGTAATGAATTGTGGAGTTAGATTATTTAAACAGTTTTTCACGATTGTTTTTGTGTTGAGCTTTGAGTCTTTTCACATGAGAAGCTCAGTGTGACCTTGCGGATCTCAGTGAGAACGCAGGCGTTTAAGCAGGTGTTTAAGCAGGTGTTTAAGCCCTTAATGGTTTCAGTGCCTTCAGTGGACACCCCCAGGGTTCAGAGTAAGTAGACGAAATACTGCTTTTTCATGATTTTTAACCATTTTATAACTTTTTTTTAGAATAAAAATTTGGCTGGGAGGTTTATAGCACATTATTCTGTGGTGGGACATGCTGTGAATATGTATTATACTGCTTTACATTAATTGTAAACCGTCTGGAAATGCTTAGCGTAATAGGACAAATTTACTGCAAAAACGCATCGGAAGTGTGGGTTGGCGTACGTCTGCTTTACATCTGCACTCATTTTCCCAGTGCTTCTGCTGCACAGACTCTATATTGGAAGCATTTGTAAATTGCGTGAACCAACAGCTTGTCTCGATGCATTTGAGCCAGTACAAGTAACAACATTAAGACAGCAGTCATAGTACTATTTCTGCATTTTGATTTCAAACTCTCTCTATGCCAGATGCAGTTTCACATTGTCATCCTGTTGATTCTAAGTACTTCACTGACCTATGTCACTACAATGGGATGGACACTTTCTCTTGCAGTTTACCTGTCAGGTAAGACCATTGTTAACTCAAAGCCTCTGGTCTGGGAGGCACGACCTCCCGGAAATAAGGGCGGGATGGACAGGAAGGCTGTACTGTCTTGTATGCTCACCAAGTCTAACTTTAAATCTTCTTTTTGTTCTTCCCACCTAAAAACGTGTGCGTGCGTGCGTGCGTGCGTGTGTCTGTCTGTGTGTGTGTGTGTGTGTGTGTGGCTGGCATGGACATAACGTAACATGTCTTAATTGTATTGCCTTGGTGAGTTGTTGTTCCTTGTTTTTCTCAGTGTTACCAGCTGCAGTTGGTTTTAACATTGATCCTGTGGTTTGGAAATCCTTGAGTCCACCTGCTGATGGATTTGGATACAAGGTGGTTCAAAGACAATCAAGGTAAATAAAGGGAGAGCATGGAATTGTAGCCTGGAATCCAGACCAAGGCGCTCGATCAAGGTTTTTTCACAACCAACATCATTAATAGCCAGCGGATACGTTTCAGAATTTTTCATTTCTGGGTGTATTTAATATTTTATTCACACTTTTCTTTTCACCAATTTCTCTCCTTAGCTTACTGGTCAGTGCACCCCTTGCAAAAGATGGGAGCGGACAAATATATAAGTGTTCTACAAAATCATGTAGCCCCATGGTTATTAATGGTAAGCAACAACATTAACATTAAAATCAACATAAAAGTTAATTAAAAATTATATGCCATTTTGGAAAAATAACATAATCATCATGACGTTATGTTCATTATTCAATATACGAATGGTCTCAACTGTACTTTTACGATTTAAAAGTTACTTTTTAAATACAATATACACAGGGACGGTGTTGTTAAAGTGGTGACTATAAAATAATATTGGATATGTATTCATTTAAGGTGAAAGTTATTTAGAGCATCCCTGACAAAATAAATACTCAGAAATAGACACGGTTTAAAGGGGCTACACCATGAATTTCATTTTTTTTTAGGTTTTTAGTATTTTTGGGGCTCCCCAGTGTCTCTTGTACCCAAAAAAATATTTTTTTTTAACATTCAGTCATTCATGCTCATTTCATGGATTTCCTGAATGGGCGTGTCTGAACAGGCCATTTCAGAATGGCTGTGCAAGTGATGTCACTTGCACTGATTTTGCATTGACGATGGCCAGACAGAATTGCTCAGTAGCTCCCCCCTGCCCAATAGGACGTTTTGGTATTGCAGCTGAAAAAGCTTGGAATGACAGACAGTCAGATTGTGAGAAAAAATATCTGGATGTTTTTTAGGCTTACAACCTGTTTAAAACGCAATAGGGGGCAATATTTATATATATATATTTTTTTTTAATTCATGGTGTAGCCCCTTTAACTGATAATGTAACAGGGAAGGGATTTTATTTGTGACTATGATCTGTTTATTTCTGAAGATATGAAAGTGATTGCTTAAACCTTTGATACTAAAATGACACAATATAATTTAATATGCTGGCATTCATCATTTCATCTTCCTTATGTTACGTTTAATACAGTGCCAGCTTTTGCAGTCCACATGTCCCTTGGCTTGACAATGACAAATGACCCTATCACAGGAAAGACAATTGTGAGTTAATTAACAGCAGTTATATTAATTGTTATTATTCCGTAAGTAAAACTATTCCTAAACATCTACAGTAAGTTTTTTTTGTAATTTAGAGTCTGTCTGTCTGTCTGTCTCTCTGTCTGTGTGTGTTTCTAAGCATCTGTGACATATAGTGTATTTTCTCCACAAAACTAAATCTTCTATTTTGAGTTCAGATATTCCTTTCTCTCATCTCAGGCATGTGGTCCAACCATTCCAAAAGAGTGTCCAACTATCACAACATACAATGGTGTATGCTTAGAGATCCTTGCAAATGACATGGTTGGAAATGGAGGATTTGTGCCGTCATCTCTTGAAGGTAAGTAATACTGTATGTTGATTTAAATAGAAGTACTGACTGCAAGATTTTTTTTTTTACTAGAGGTGATTACACCATCAGTCAATGCCGTCCCCCAGTAATCCAAACAACCCAAACATCAACGCTACTTAACTTCACACAGGGTTCTGAAATATTCCTTTGTAAATCTGTCATTCCACGCCTTCATCCTCAGGAGCCCACACTGTAGCCTACCAGGCCAATAACCAAAATGTTATGATTTTTGACATATTCCCTCCCATGCCCTTTTTATTTTGTTCTTATTATCTTTTAACAGAGTGCCCAGCAGAAGCAAGAGCAGGAGCAGGAGCAGGAGCAGGAGCAGGAGCAGGAGCAGGAGCAGCGGGAACAGATTTTGCATTCTTACTGGATGGTTCAGGCAGCGTTTCCGCCTCTGATTTCAACACAATGAAGGCTTTTGTGATAACCATGATTGGCTCACTAATGAGAAGAGATACACAGGTGGGACTAGCCTAATTGGTCAAGTAAAATTATAACTTTAAAGGGATAGATCACCCCCAAAATGACTTCTTTTATTATGGATATTTATGGATTTATGGATATTTTTTAGTTTTTGTCGCATTCCTAAGCCAATCATTTGATTCCGGTTCCGTTAGGAGACACAAAGAGAGTCTTTGTGTCTCCTAACGCTGCCGGACTCCTACCGCTGCCAGTCATCAAGTCTCATGGGGTGACTAATCGATAGAAAAAAATAAAGTTTTGGGGTGAACTATCCCTTTAAGTTTTCTTCCAAACTGCTTGGTTCATATTTTCTATGCCAATGAAAACATGCTGATCAGATAGAAAATCCCAATCGATTTTTTTCCAATGTAGAGCTTCACTTGCTAGAGGCAATATCGATATAGAAAGCTACATAGTGAGCAGCAAAAATATGTTCAGCTGTGCAGAACATTAAAGGTCATTACACACCGGCGATTATGCGAATATACGCAAAATTCGGACTTGGCCCGAATAAATAAAAAACGTTTTTCGCTCCGCGAAACTGATGTGGAAGCTTGCATTGACTTTATAAGGTTCTTTTTTTTTAATCGCCCCGGTGTGTAAGGGCCTTAAGGATCAAAGGCCCTGTTTAGACTGCCGGCCAAATCCAGCCTAAATCAGGTCACATTTTTACAATTCCGACTTGAGCCACATTAAGCGGTGGTTTCAAATCTGATTAAATTTGGATTTCTAAAGATGCGTCTCAGTCTGAACGCAGTAACTTGCTCTAACCACCCAAGTCACATATCAAACTGTCCAAAACGTCAATTGCAGCGCGACCCGAGAAAACAAAACAATAGTGCAGCATAAGTTTTACAGAAGAAATGGCGAGCAGCATTCAGTGGACAGACAGAGAAATTCAATGTCTCCTAGCACTTTGGGGGGATGCCTCGGTACAAGTGAAACTTGTAGGAATGTACAGGAATAAGGCAATATATGAAGACATATCTCCCGGCATGGCAGAAAATGGGTTCACAAGGTCCTATCTGCAGTGTCAGAGGAAAATAAACAATTTGAAGAACACATATAAAGCGATAAAGGTCATGACGCCTACGGCGTTACCACGGTAACCAAAGCAAATACGTGGACGCAGGGCAGCTTTGGGTTGACATTGTTTAAATCAGTCTGAACACACAGATCTGATCTGGTCTCTTGCAAATGTAGTGTGAACAGTCGGGGCAAAATATCGGATTTGAGAAATAAATCGGATTTGACTGGATTTGACTGCAGTCTAAACGGAGCCAAATAGACCAGGGTGGATGGTTTTACTTTCCATACTGTATGTCCTGGCACTCCTAAGCCTAGGCCTACCTGAGAATTCACACATAACGTTAGCATGTAGCCTATTCACCACATCTAGCTAAACCAAAATGAGCCACTTTTAATCCTGCAATTACTCATACAGTATATTAACATCACTTGATTTGTTTTCTTGAAGCTATAGAGCACCAAGGTCTGACGTAATTTACACATCATAGGTCTGTCTACCTGGTTCGCGGTTTTCCACCCCATTCTGAATCCCCATAGACGTATTTAATATCGTGTCAAATAAGAACTGTGTTCCAAAAATAAACAAATGACCCCGGCGGTTTTACCCTTATGGATATGAAGCATCAACTGACGGTGAGAAAACGATAATGTTATTTCCGCCGAATTAGTTACATTTTCACCAGAAACCGACTGTATCAAATATAAGTGACTGACTATCATAAAAGATACAGAACCTCCTCCCTGACAACATCGCCGAGACAGTTTGTTTATTTTTGGACCACAATTCTTATATGAGACGATTCTAAGATGACCCAATGTTATTCTCCATAGCGAAATTACTTTACGAACCTGGGGATGAACGAGTGACGTCAGGACTTCTGTACTATCAAAATTCAGCCTTTCTTTTGTTCATTCTAGACACGGGCACAGTTGTCTTCTCATTACTTTGAATAAAAAGCTGCAGGGATGTGTTTGTAGAAAAAGACAAATACATCATAATTTAATTTAAAAGATTTAATAATAACACACCTGTGGTGTGGAAACCCACCAACATGCTTTGTTCTACGTTTCTCCATTCAAGAAATGACCGATTAAGTAATTTTGACCATTCCCGCATGAAAATCCGAGTTACATTGTTCCCAGACACGAAAATTACAATTGCATTGCACTGCTCCCAAAGGCTGCTGTTTGAGCTAAACCTGACAAAGGACTACAACGCGTCATTTCAACACAACAGTCATACAGACATTTGCTAGATGAACGTGAAAAGAGCCCAGCTTCATTCTCTAAAACCACTTCAATTGCTTGACTGTAAATGCAACATATATGTCAGTTCAATGTTTTTCTATTCTTTTTGTGTTTGCAGTTTGCAATTGTCCAGTACTCAACCAATACCGACATCCACTATTATTTTGATGCTTCTGCCACATCAGGATCTTGGGAATATCGAATTAATGGTATTAGCCAACAACGTGGAGGGACTAATACAGCTGCAGCAATTAAAACAGTTGTGTAAGTGACTTTATATTGACAACGTAGCAAACTTGTCAAACATTTTATGACAAGAGTTTATATATATATATATATATATATATATATATAATTTTGTTTTATTCCGACAGCCAAAATGTTTTTTCAGGAAACAGAGGATCGAGATCAAGTGTGAACAAGTTCCTTATGGTCATTACTGATGGAGAGTCTAACGATAGAATAGATTTACCGGATGCTGCTTCCCTAGCTAGAAAGCAAGGCATTGTTCGATTTGCCATTGGGGTAAGTGGTTAGACTCACTCATAATTTTGAAATGTACATTTAAAGAAAAAATACCACAAATAAATAATTATACTTATAAGATTATAATCTTTTACATAGTTGTAGCTAACTAGACCATACCCATCGGGGGATATGAGCACCACGCGTGCGGCATGGTCCGCTTGTTTCACGGATGTGGCAACACCGGCGCTTGTTTGACGCACATGATCTGGCAACCCGGGAGCCAGTGAACACAAAAACGCTAATACGCAAAATACACTTTTTGCTACTATTCCAAAACTGAGTTTTGATACCAAATACCAGGGCTTTTTTTTATGACACGAACCCATTTTATGGGGGAAATTTGTTGGCGACCCCACACTTTATTCACAGTGCAATTTCAAAGTGGAAATAAAGAATATCTTAAAATAAAACCATACATATAAGGCCAACAAGGCCTTATATGAATATTTATTAGAAAATTAAATTAAAGCAGTGATTCCTGCAGATGTGTAAGCCTATCTTATAAATGAAATGAATAAATAATATTGTAGTGGAGCCCCAACACACTACTGCTGCGGTACAAATGGACCTTAACGGGTCCAAATGGACCATTTGGTTCCATGCATTTTACCCACTTGGAGTAGCAAACACACCCAAAACAGCTCTTCCACCCGAACGAATATTATGAATGCAACATCCAATCATCCACAAATTGGAATCATATGTTTAGTGGCCTCTATGCAGCGCATCTATAAAAGCGCTTTCACTTAAGGCAACAGGGGGCACCACAAAACATTGCACCGTCTGATAGAAACTCTGTTTCCCCGTATTTCTTCGTGTCCTTACAGCTGCACCTCATGACTCTCACAGCCCTGGGAAGGCAACCCAACCTGGTGGGTCTGAGGAGTGCACTTTTCTAGTGTTATACAGACAGTGGACACTCAATACAAATTCGTACTTGTATAAAATTTTCCTAGTTGTAGCAAATATTAACAGTCTATCTAGGATTAGTACTGGGAATAGGACAGGACCACAAAACCCTACAATAAGAGGTGAACTAAACTGCCGACAAAAAGTTTGGAAACTTAACTTCGGTCGATTGTATCTCCCCTTTAATAATTACGGGGCCAGAGCTCAGCTCTGGACCTGTTTTGTTATTGGCAGTATTCTGTCACTTCTTCTTCTTCTGCCACTTTTCGCAGTTCTGGCTGAACCGTGCAGTCGCTTTTTACGAAACTCGGCCATATGGTAGATGGTCATGAAAAACGATCAAAAAATAATTCTCACAATCTTTCGTCCAAAGGTGGCGCTATAGCACTCAATTGAAAGTGGCAACTTTGAACAGGTACAACTCATACCCTGTTTGACCTACAGCCATGAAACTTGGATACACATATGCGTCTCCTCATGCTGAACAACTTTCACACTCTGACTTTTGACCTCTGACCTTTAGATCTCCCACCATTTTGAATTATATGAAAAACAGTCATTCGCTCCTAACTTCTGCATTTTTTCACTTATGGAAAATCCGTTGGAATTTTTTGTAGGCAGTGGTCCAAAGTTCAAGTGTTAAACGTTTCGTGCAGATTGCTCAAAAATCCCAGGAGGAGATAGATTTTAACTATTGCAGTTTTATGAAAATCATTCATCTGCCCCTAACACATACATGCAAGACTAACATTTCTTTGAAACGTTGCAGTAATGTAGAGAGTCATTCCAAATATCACTGAAACCAATCTCACTCCAATTGGCCAAAGGGGGGCGCTATAGCAATTTTTTGAAAATGCAAACTTTAAACAGGCAAAAGTCATGCCTCGTTTGGCCGAAAGTCGTGAAACTTGCTTAAACTTGTGCCTTGACTCATGAGGAACACATCTATCGCTTTGACCAGTAAGCTCCGCCCTTAGATTGTCCGCAATTTTGAGCAGTTTGAAAAACACTTAAACCCAGGATTTTTCAGCTATTTGCGTGAAACTGTATCATCTGTGTGATCTCCTTTTTCACAGTTACTTGTCTGTTGGGCCAATGGCGTCTCCCTTAAATGAATGCCTCACAAACTCAAGGTCGCCAGTTCAAGCCTCACTTGATGCAGACTTAATTTAAGTTGAATTGCAAACAACATGACTGTATCAATGAATACATGTGCAAATGGTAAAGATAACCTGAAATGCTTATTTGAGAGTACGTTTTTTCAACGTATGACATACTTCATTCTGAAAATAGCTGATCTACAATCTCACAACTTTTCATGGTTTGTGAGCTTGTAGATCGGCTACTTTCACTAGTTTTGGTTCTGAGGAGATGTACAATTTCTTCATTGGTAAAAGTTTATGATCTTCAACAGACAATATCAGCCTGGACAAAGCTATAGCACTATAGGTAGTGTTGCAGCCTATTAGTCTGAAGGTTGAGAGTTCGAATCCTGTTAATGGCAGTAGGTTGAGATGTCCTATCAAACCATTATGTTTCCATCTCTCTCTCTCATCAATCTATTGTTTCCATGTCACTCTCTCTCTCTTCAATCTATTCCGTTTCCATGTCTCTCTCTCGCTCTATTCACTGGCCCCGTATTATCGCTGCTTGCAGCTATATTGACAATTGGTATTGTGTTAATGTGTTTTATATATTTTTTTATCGTTGATTAGTCACCTTTACAAAGAGGTACAGCTTGTAAGGATCAGGCATTCGTGGAATGAGCAACACAACTAAACGTGTGGGTAGCACCCGACAAAAAATTGCCAAAATCCCTCAATATGCTTCTGTTGTCGCTCTCGTTTTGAGCAACCTGCAAGCACACCAATTGCCAATTGATATAATTTAAGGGGAGATAATAGACCGAAGTTACGTTTCCAAACTTTTAGTGGGCAGTTTAGATAGTATGCTGATGTCACTGCCCAGCATTACATGACTATTTACTGTAGTTTCAAAACATGTTCACTTTTGAGATGAGACAACACAATTATTAACCAATATATTATATAATTTTTTACAATAACATTGTCATTCAAAATATTGCAAACACTGTATCTTGGTATCCTTAGGTTGGAGGTGCTTTTAATAGTGATTCAGCAAGAGCAGAGTTGGACACCATTGCAACTGATCCATCGAAGCACGTGTACCGAGTGGACTTTCAAGAGCTTGTTAAAATCAAGGATGTTTTGCAGAACAGTATCTTTTCAATTGAAGGTATAGTTCCAAAGTCCACATAAAATCTGGATCAGCAGGAAAATCATAATTTTTAAAAGTTTCATAATTGAGTAGTGAGATATTCCTTTTTTTCCTTTTACAGGATCAAGTAAACTGGCTCTGGATATGGCTCAAGAAAAAAAGAAAAAAAAACTGGAAATGGCTCAAGAGGGATTCAGTGTTGCTTATGTGCCTGGGGTAATCAAAAATACTGTGCAATAACAAACCTATGCAGCTAAATTAAGTTAAGAGACCATGTTTTCGCGTCCGTCCGTCCGTCCGTCCGTCCGTCCGTCCGTGTGTGTGTGTGTGTGTGTCCACCCGTCCGTCCGTCCGTCCGTCCGTCCGTCCGTCCGTGTGTGTGTGTGTGTGTGTGTGTCTCCACTCTTCCTCAGGCAGCCTGTGATACTAGTAATTACATGCTATCTATACTGTAATTATTGTTTCTTATTGGTACATTTTAGGGTAGTTTTAACAAGGTATATTAAGCCCCACTCCATTTTCCAGCATGTGTTATTATAGTTCTAAAGGAGGTACCACACAAGCTGTGATCTTGTGGCAGCCATTACAAAAAGTATGGAACAAAATGTTGTAGAAAATGTTCCTTTAAAAAATCTGTTTACTGTACCTATACTAGGGAGGATTCCAGATGGCAGCTGTTGGTTTCTTCCAATGGAGGGGGAGCTACCAAGAAATATCAACACAAGGCCAGTGGGGAAACTTCAAGGAGCTTACAGATATGGATCCTGACAGTTATCTTGGTGAGAAAGTACTAAATGAACTTCTTATTACTGTAGTGTATGTAATTAGCACCAAGTATAGTAATGTCTATCTAAATAAGTACAATATTTTGCATGTTACATCAGACTTCTAGCCATAGCTTTCATTTGGGAGTCATTGTTTAGTCCAATGTAATCCTCATGTGAAAATCGACATTAACAACTAAATCTAAATGCACACAAAGCATAATTAATTATTTACAAAATCTAGCACTTAATGTACTTTACTTAGTGCTGTTTTCTTCTAGGTTACTCCATGGCAATTGCCACAAGAGGAAGTGGCATTCTCACCGTTGTAGGTGCTCCAAGATATAAACATATGGGGATGGTAATGGTGTTCTCCAACAGCAAACCCCCCCAAAAGATCGAACCCTCGACAGATCCACAGGTTTGAGCTCAAAATATTATTCATAAAACATTTTCAAAAATATATATATTTTTAGTATAAATGTAATTCTACCACCTTTGAATGAAGATTTTTTTGTCTTTCTCAGTTTCAGATTGGGGCATATTTTGGGGCAGAGGTTTGTACCATGGATGTGGATCGTGATCAAATGGCATACACTGACATAATCCTCATATCTGCTCCTTCATTCACGGATAAAGATCGAGAGGGCAGGGTTTACGTCTGTAGCCTTACTCACGAGGTAAAGAATGTTTAACTTTCTGTCATCAAATGCATACATTTGACATCAGGTATGAGAATTCAAATGATAATTCTCATTCCTGTTTTTCTGTTTTCCCATCAGATAGCTGATTGTCTATCCGATGGACAAACAGTGTTGAAAGGTGTTGCAGGAGAAAGAGGAAGGTTTGGTTCCTCTCTTGCTCCACTGCCTGATCTCAACAGTGATGGATTCAATGATTTGGCTGTGGGAGCACCACTAGAGAATGATGGTCAAGGAAGCATCTATATTTTCCATGGTTATGGAAGACTAACAATCAATCCCATGTACTCACAGGTGTGTGAGAGTCAAAGGTTAATCATGGATTCATGCAACATTCTGCATTTGCTGGACAGGTACGACCCAGGCATTTCAATCATTCTCTTTACTTTTTATTTAGAGAATTCCTGGCTCTGATGTCCAGCCTGGACTGCGGTTCTTTGGTTTGTCTATTAGCCAGTCTTCTTTTGACCTCAGTGGAGACAATCTGCCCGACTTGGCAGTGGGTTCAAAGGGTGCTGTCCTCCTACTCAGGTATTTATAAAGAATGATGTAATTCTATCACTGGTGTAATTCTAGTATTTTGTAAGACATATAAACCTCAGAAACATTTTAGCTCTTTCCAGTTGATTTACATCTATGTAATACCATGATGTAAAGGGGTGCAGCAGCAGAGCTTTAAAATGTGGCCTAGAACAGACATGTTTATTTCTACATAAAGTCTTCTCTTTGTTTCATTTGGGGTTTCATAATTCAGCATGACATCCTATTAACACAATACAAATCTGAGAACTGGCCTGGCATATCCACGCTCTAACTCAAATAATAGGGATTACGTGTGCATGCTGGGAAGTCCTCCTCTTGTCCATTGCCACACACACTACACAGCCCCCACCTGAGGGGTCTAACACCCAACCCAAAGTCCTGGCTATGCCTCCATATTTTCCCAAGACACTGGTGTCTCAGAGTGAGGGACGTCTGGTGTGGAGAGTCTCTTCTCCTCCACCCAGTTCTCCACTGTGCTAGCGAGGGGCCAGTAAGGTGCCAGCCAGTCCCGATGAAGAACTACCTCACGGCTCCCTTGTTACCCTGTAGAGTATGTCTGACAGCTTCCCAGGTCAGTTCTAATCTCTCGGTTCAGTCGGTTCAGTCTCTCGCAGTCTGCCCCGCAGCTGCATGAAATAGACTAACCCAGCATCCCCCTTTACTACCGGCCAGTCTCATAGCTATTCTGTTAATAATGATGGTATAACAGAGGAAACTGTTGACTGTCTTGTATTTACTATTAGCAAACAATGACCACATAGTAAGAAAGGAAAATATAAAAGAAAAACAATAAAATGTGGGCACTCGGATGGCGTAGGCTAATATGACCATACACCACCACAGAGCAGGGATTCCAATCCATGTTGCATCCAACTTTCTGAGCGTCTATACAAACACAGTTGTTCGGGGGAGGCACTATGTCCTCTCGGTGGGGGCTCCACACTGGCAAGTGAACTAGTAGTAGGGTAGTGGTACATTTTGACACCGGTATGCTCCCCATATGACACTGTCCATTTCCAGATCTAAGCCAGTCGTGATGGTAGAGGCACAGGTGACATTCAGCCCAGCCCGGATCACCATCAACGACTCGGACTGCAATTCTCCCTTGAATAACACAGCTAAAGTCTGCTTCACTATGACTCGCCACTCAGGTTTTTCACCTTTTTTCTAAGTACACCACACTGACCACAGGGCCAATTTAGCCTTTAAAATACTTTCATGCAGGGAATACATTTCTTATGAAAGTCTTAACTGTTCCAGCTCAAGCACGGATTAATTATACGTTGACACTGGATTCAACTCGCAAGACCCCAGACAGCCGTGCTTACATCATGACAACAAAACAACAAGAGGTGTTCAACTCTTTTACTCTTGACATGGCAAAGCCACACTGCTTTTCACATGAAATTGACATTGAGGTAGGTTGGTAACCTAAATATAACCATAAATTAGAGAAATAATTTTCATTGATGGTTTTACTGCAATAGGATTCTTTTCACAAAAATGCTCTGTCATTGCAGGCTTGTCCAGAGGATGCTCTGAATCAACTGTCTAATGAGCTTAGATTCACCTTTGAAGGTGTTCCCTCTTCAGACCACCTCAGTCCAAGCCTTGCACAGCATGCTCAGACAACCACTTATCATCCTGTAAGTTACCTTTACATTTCTTTAATTTCTATATCTTAATTCGTGAAGTCAAATATTTGTTTATTTTTAATATTTGAATATATGGAATATTCAATGACAGCCCTAGTACGCATGATCTCATGAGTCATGTGACATTGAGCGTCAAATTGCTTTTGATATTCCATACTTTTTGCCTATTATTGGTTTCCAAAATTAGTGGGAGGGAAATTTGATTATATTTTGTAACAGAAAATGCCATATATCTGCAACATCCCAACAATACAATCAGAGAGCCGTGCGCCTTTGGAACCTCAACCACTAAGGAACAACTCACGGCCAAAGCACTGCTCCATTTTACTCCCAACTTGCTACCAAAAATCGCTCATGCAAAAGTATATAAGTAATTCTACTTAATTTTCAACCTTCACATTTGCCTCCTTTTCTAATAATCATAAAGTGTCATAAAGTGTCTGCTCGCAATTTACTTCCGGGTGGTCAATCTCACCAGCCAATCATCATCTGCGAAACAGTGACCACCCTTTCACGTTGCCACGTCCTTTGCCACGTCGCGCTGACGTGCGCGAAACAAGCGCTGCCGTGCACACTATGCGAACGACACCAAAAGCGCCAAAAAATCCGGCGACCATTGCTTATACAAAAAGTCAGACCTGGCAACGCAGCCTACGCCAATCACGTGTGAGAGATCTACAAGCTATGGGGCAGAGACGCCGTGTGCCATGCACCGTATCTTAGCAACAACGAAAGCGCTCACTCTCATTGGTCGTGTCACGCTAAGAGCAGTTCCCAGACAATGGCATCTCAGAGAGCTTGTTGTAGTGTTTATTGCGAACGCGGAAGGAAGGCGCGCCTCCGCCCAAGTGGAGCTTACTATGAAAGTCTGCTCGGCTTGTGTGTGTGTGTGTGTGTGTGTCTGTGTGCAGTGCACTGCCTGGGTGCGGCCAACAGAGTGCGCCAGAGTGCAGCTACAGTCAAAACACAAACACACACACACACACACACACACACACACACACACACACACACACACACACACACACACACACACACACACACACACACAAAGTCTGTAAATATACAATATTTTCGAGCTGCGTTCGCTTCCAGCGTTCGCGCGTCTTACTTGTATATCTATGGCTGTAGCCATCAGAGTCAGTCGCAGCCACGACGGACAGGGCGCTGTGATAGTTGACATGTAGCTAACGCTAACGTGGTTGTCATGCCTGCAGCGGCTGTGCAATCACTTTGTCAACAATGCACGTTTGTGCGGTAAATGTTATTATTGCTGCTCCGTTAGTCCATTGTAGATGGCCTTGTGTGTCTTCTGGTGTAGCTCCAAAGCAACTCCAGTAACTAACGTAATGGCAGGACCGCCCCGTGCAACGCACGTTTAGGCTGCATTATGGTAATGTAGTAATTTCAGATCATTTCGGTCCGATTAGGGCAGTGGTAATCTGAGTTCCCAGAAGTTTTCGCCGGCTCGGCGAGGAACTTCTGGGCCAGAGCCCTGGGATTTGTGGGCGGGATGTAATTTACGCTCTGAATCTGAGCGGACACGCCTCTTACCGGTCTGGAGCTGTGCAACTCGTGTAAAAAGTCCGACGAGAGGCAAACAGCAGTACACAACAATGGCGGCCGAAATTTCTCAAGGGGAAATTGCTTCCCGTCGATCCTATTTAGATGCAACACCCACTGCATGTGGATCCCGCCCCCTTTTCTTCATTGGCTGTTGATTTGAATCACAACGCAGTGGCCGCGCCCCCGCTGTCCAAACTCCGAGGCAATGCCTCCCAGACTAGGGCAGTGGCTACCCCCCCCCCCCCCCAAATAATCATATTTGAACTGGGGACCCCCCCATTTTGTTTGACTCCGTTCCACAAGTCAATATTGTGAAAATAGCACATCTACAAGCTCAACAGGCGTTGTAAGCTTGTAGATTGGCTATTTTCAACATGTTTGCCTCTTTCCTATATTATTTGACAATGTGGCCAATGTTTTATAGTATAGTTTGTTGACTACTTTTGTTGCAGTAATGGTCTTTTCCTTTACTTTAGCTTTTTTATTGTCTCCGCCAGGCCGAAAGGCATGGCGCGAGAGTATGTTTTACCCCCTGTCCGTCCGTCTGTGGATAGCTAATCTCCCGCATCGTTGGCTTGATCGCAGCGCAACTGTGCACACACACTCACTGGCCCTGTTATAGTGCCACCAGGAGGCCGCTTTTTGCAAAACACATTTTCTCACAGTACTCCTATATTTTGTCCTAACATCACGCAAATCGATACACAGTATCTCTATAGTCATTGAAAAAAAACACGGTCTTTCAGATTTTTCATATTCCATCCTGATTGACTAAAAATGGCTTCCAAAGTTTCCAGGACTGCTCCGTTTTGACCAAAATGCCTCAAATTATGAACACAGCATGCACTTAACGTGCAACTTTGCACCCACATTCCCACTATGCCGACCAAGAAATTCCACTTAATATTTTTCTAATCAGCCTCATGGTGGCGCTATAACAGTCCGATTTGTGTTTATACCTATAACTGCACCAATCTGTGTAAAACTTTGTATGTGCACTCTCTAGAGGTCAAGGAAAAACCCTTCCCCTGCATTTTTCACATCTACCTTTTATAGCGCCACCAGGAGGCCGACTTATGTACAACATATTTCTTTACATTACTCCTTCCCATTTTATCTACATTTCACGCAAATCGGTACACATGATCTCTATAGTCATGTGATCAAGACGGATCTGTTTAATCTTTCATATTCCATCCCGATTGGCTAAGATTCACATCTAAAGTTTGCACAAAATGCCGCAAATCATGAATGCAGCGTCCGATTGTGGTCAACTTTGCACGCACATTCACACTTTGTTGAGGAACAAGTGCTACCATTTTAACATTGGCCTGTGGGGGGTCCCCACCGACTCTACCTGGCCCTTAGGTGGGCCCCACCTAGGCAATTCTATGTGGGGCCGAGGTGGGTCTTAACTGCGATGCCCATGCGGGCTATAAGTAGCTTCTACCTGGCCCTTAGGTGGGCCCCAACTAGCCACGTTTATGTGGGACCAAGGCGGGTCCTAACTGGGTTTGCCCATGCAGGCTTTAACTGGGTTCTACCTGGGCCCTAGGTGTACCCTAACCAACCAGAGTGCAGTGCCCATCGCTCCAAATGTTGTGACGTCAGGGCTCTCAATACTGCACATTGGTGGAGGAGGAGGGGCCGCAGGGCGACCGCACACATCGCTGAACCAATGGTAGCCCACGGATGTTTCCTCTGGAGATTTAAAATCTGCCCCTCTATGCAACATATCATCCACGCTACAGGGTCTTCACTGACCGAGCCACGGCCCCACTGGCCCTCATGACGCTACGCCACTTATATGCGCTGCCAAGTGGCCGCGGGCGCTACGTGGGCGTGGCGGCGGGCTAGACGCGAGGCCCTGCGCAGCAGGGCCGAGCTTCTAGTCTAATCAACCCAAAGGGGTGCAACAGATGCAAAAAGATTAACCATATGTCGTAGATATGCCATTTTCCACTACAGTTTACAGTGCTCTTGCAATGCACATAGACAAAGAGAGAAACACAGAGCACCGCAACACCTATTATGCCTGCCTATACGTGCAACCCACACAGACAAACACAGAGACCCAGTCACATGATGCCCCACACACAATGAGAGAGAGACACAGTAACATCACAGCAACTAAGCTGCGTATGCATGTGCACGCGCACGGGACAGACACAGCGTTCAGTTAAAGCCCAGGTAATGTGACAACAAGCCAACGTGACAATATACAGTACACTGTGCACCTATGACACTTGCGAAATGTGTGTGCACGCATCGGGCACAGAGAGACAGAGAGAGGAAGCGAGACACAGTTTGACATTTATGCATCAGACAGTGTAAGTATTATTATAATATTGCGGCATACCTCCTGGTACTTGATCATGCTGTGCAAAACAACATTACAGTATGTAACATTGTTACATTACATGTAATAATATAATTTCTGCCATCCAATCTTGCTACAACAAACATTTCCATTTATTCCTCCCTATAACTCTTTGCACTCCACTACTCAAACATACCACTATAGGGACGACAACTTTACGCTCCAATATTATAATAACCTCATAAAGGAACATTTTATAACCTCATCTACAACACATTATCAACACTCATTGTACTCACTGTTTACTATGCAAGCCAGTGCATGCATCCAACTAAATGCATGCATCTTGGTTTGCAGCAATGCCACACATCATCCCTGCCAATGTCACATTATGCCTCTTAAAATCAATGGGTTTTCAAACCCCTGAAGAAGACCTCAGTGGTCGAAACGTTGGTTTTATAATGGTAATGATACTCTGTATCGTGGCTACGAGTGTGACCTGATCCTTTGATTTAAATATTTTACACCGTGGTCAGCACCTCTACAATATTGGATGGTGTGTGTGCACTCTGTGGTGCGCCGCTTTCTCTCATATTTTGTGCAAAGCTTGAACTTTATGGCTACCAGTTCAGAGTAAAATCACATTCAAAGACTTTTGAAGCTTGCAGGACCATCATCTCATTATAACTGTTTGACAACTACAGAAAATGTGATTCCTCCCTTGTACCACAGTTAGGGTTTGAACTCAACTGTGGTGCTGATGGCCTTTGTACTGACAACCTCAAAGTTGATTTCAACTTTAGCAGGTGAGACATAATGTACACATGTCATCTAAGAGTGTGGTTACATTGTTGGTGATGATACCTATCAAAACATGATTTATTGAGTGCCTGTTTATGAATACGCCCCTATGCAATTGATTTCTTTATTGATACAGAAATTTGCCTCGCACATGGCATTTCTACTGTCAGCTGATTTCTAATTTACAAAACTCAATCAAAACTACTGTACAACAAGGTCATTTGCTCACAACGCTATTAACACTCAATACTTTTCTGGGCTTGCTTGTTTGTTAAGTTGAGTCAAATGTATGTATACACTATATTTAAAAACTACTCTCCCTGACCAAATTGCTTTACAGACAGGGAGGTAGTTAAAATCACAAATACAATAACCGCAGACAAAACAAACAAGACAGCCAATAGGTACAAACAACAATAAAAATGGCCACGTCAGGAGGTGTAAGAGAGGAGGTCTTACAGGGGAGAGAATGCTGTTCAACAGTCTAGGCCTCTAGGGGCTGAGAGCAAAGGGACGGTCACCCCTGAAGTTAAATTTGGATGGTGGACAGTCAGTTGACCTGATGGACTCCTCAGAGGTAGACTTTAAAGGACTCTCTCTACTACCTGGAGGTAGAAGGAGGGATTTTGTGTGAGCTTTGAGATTGAAATTTGACTAATATCTAGCCATTACCAAAAAAATCACCAATTTCACCAGAAAGTAATACATTTGTCTTTTGTGGCTGTTTCACCGTCACTGTTTACATAAAGTACAAACTGAACTGGTCTAGGCCTTTGAAAAAATGTATATTCCTATTCATTAGCAACCTGATTCCTTAGATGCCGTTTGTCAAGCAATGTATTAGTAATATGTATTATTTGGGTTGACCAGCAGAGGATGTTGTAAACCATATGTTTAGTTTAGAAGAACAGTATGAAAGCTACAGTAAGTGAATGGCAAACATGATATTTTACCTTTCCCTCAATGATTTCACCTGCAATCAAGAAGACACAATAATTAAACTTTTTCTTTTCTGTTTTTGCATAATCATAATCAGCTTTACAGAAGTTAAAGTGGGCATAGATGAACTGAACCACATAATGGTGTCAGTTGAGAACAGAGAGGAGAACTCGTTTAACAGTCGTGTCATCCTCACATACCCTCCTGGGCTCTCATACAGGAAGTTCACCATACAGCAGGTAAGGCAGTATTGTCAAGGTAACGTCAATGCAACGTAACTAACCCCAAGTTTAGCCTTAAAGATTCTATGACATTCATTTTCACTTTTTTTAATTTTTTATGTTTTTTGGAGGGTTTTATGACCTCAATTAGACCCCCCAAAAAAACTGAACTTTGAACATTCAGTGGATTTTCTGTGGTCTGGGGTTTTCTGAATAATTAGGCTGAAAAGTAATATTTGATTGGCCCCTGGACTTTGATATCACAGTCCATTAATCCTGCTCCCTCTCCTCTCCGCTCCTCCCCTCCCCTCTTCATATTCAACCCTGCCATGGATCACTGGAGTGGATTTTTCAGTTAAAACTTTTAATACACGTTTGAAGAACCATGATGACTACTTTTAATGTGTTGTAAAACTGAATGTCATGAAACCTTTAATACATTGTTGTCATTGGTTAAAGAAGATGTGTGATTAACATGCATTGTGGTTTTATTTGTCTTTACCCAGGGAAGAGTGGAATGTAACTCTATAGACAGTGAGGATGGTGTATCACAGGGGAAGAGTGACTGCACCATTGACAAGCCTATTTTCAAAAGCAATGCTAAGGTTCACGTTTTCTCTAACTTCGCTTCTGCTCACACACCTCAGCAAGGACAATCAGATAAAAATTGCCGTCAACATTTATTTTTGACTGCTTTGGTAGATGAATATACTGGTTAAAGCACTTTCTCTGATCAATTCCATTCTAGGTACTTTTCACTGTCTCCTATTGGGTAGAAGATACCAACAATGAACTTGACAGAAAGATACCGATCACTGCAACTGCCACAAGGTACTGTCATCTAGGCACTAGTGGAAGATCCTGCACTGTGTTGCTTGTGAATGAATGAATGAATGAATGAATATTGTTCATCT
This sequence comes from Gymnoscopelus microlampas, assembly GCF_963454915.1. Lineage (NCBI taxonomy): Eukaryota > Metazoa > Chordata > Actinopteri > Myctophiformes > Myctophidae > Gymnoscopelus > Gymnoscopelus microlampas. Next base: position 16,424,646 of record NC_139951.1, read on the forward strand.
ATCCATCAATCAATCCATCCATTCATTCATAAAAAAAACACCCCTTACAGGTTTATAAAACATTCAAAAAACATAATTATAAAAGTTTCACTTCTCAATAAATGAAAGCTGCACAATTTATACAAAGAAAACTAAAGAAATAATAATTATTTGTAACCAAAATAAACATGTCATGTATTATGTTCTTTTTGTTTGTTTTCTCTCCACATAATCAGCAAATGCAAATACATTGTGTTCAAAAAGCCATTGAAGTCTATCTGCATCACTTAACCACATTGTTGACACTTTGACATTTTAAACATAACTCATGAAATAAAGGACAATGAAACACAAAATGTAACACATTATTGATTTCAGTGACGGCACAATAATTACATATCAGCTTTTCTTCCACAATCCCCCAGTAACAGACACACAAGGCTTGTGTGCGCTTTCTATTGTCTATCAATTACTTCTCTTCTGTTTCAGTGGAAATGATAAGCATTCACAAAAAAGTGAACTTCACCAAGAGAAAGAGATTGATGTGAAGTACAGCATCTTTCTTTCCATTTCCAATCCAAGGTTTGCATTGTTTCTTTTCATTCACATAGTAATTTGTGTGATTAATTTAAACATTATAATTGGGAACAGATCAAAACTTGTCAAGGTTTTATAATGAAGTAAAATGTTTAATATTTCCATTCAGTTCACCCAGCTACAGCAATTTTACTTTTGGAAAAAATGATCTGCAGACACCACTTATGCAATCAATTACGGTAAAAAAAAAAAGAAAGAATGTCAATCATTTATGTTTATCAACTCCATTCAGCTTTTAGGTTTACTGCTGTGACATCAAGTGACATCAATGAACATACCCCCCTTCTTTCTATCATGTTCTATCTGCTCTCAGGTTTTAAATCTTGTGAGAGCCTTTAACGTTACTGTGGTCATCAAGGTGCCGGTGAAGCTGGGTAAAAAACACATCTGGGTGGATCCTTATAATATAAAGGTGACTCACATCATGGATGAACACTTGAGTGCATGTTGGAGCTCAAGCACACCAACCTTCAAACTGCTCCGTGACCAACTTTTTCTCATGCCCCATTCAATTGAGTTCAATGAGTTGCACCTATTGACTCTAATGTTATGTTATATTCTCCATTGGACTAACACAACTTGCAGATTCCAGGCTGCTACAGAGATAAGGATGAGGAACCTACTCTCTCAGATTTTGTGGATAAGATCAATAAAACACATACAGTGGTAAATATGGTCTGCGCATTGACAGCTACCATCCACAAATTACAAACACTTATTAGTTATGCCATCCTTCATGCCATTTAGTTAAATGTAATAATTGTGTGTATGCTAAAAATTATTATGATTGCATAATAACATTTTGCTTTGAATTTGGTTCAATCTGTCCTTAATTGCCCATAGGATTGCTCTATTGCCAGATGTACAGTGTTCAGATGCAACGTGTTCATGGTGAAAAATCAGCAGGATGTTTACAACATCTATGCCAACCTGAGCTCAGAATGGATCGAGCAGGTGAATACCATTTCTATTAACATGTAAAATCACAGTTCAATCAAGTTTTTGCCATTTTAAGGTCATTGTCTTGACACTTGTTACAGTAGGCGCTGACAATGTTCATAAGTGCAACAATAAATTCCTTCAATAGCATCATTGAAAACAACCAAGCCTGCAAGGGTTTTTCTGCTACATGTATTCTAGAATGAAAATAATATACAGTACAGATCTCTAAACCTTTGCATTAATGGATTGTCTCTTAACCCCTTCAACCCTATACACTTTGTTGACCGGCTTCCCCCAGGGCTCTATCTTTGGCCCTCCTTTTTCCCCTCTACATCAAATCTCTTTGCTGAATATAGCCGATCTACAGCTTGTAGATCTGTTATTTTCGCTGAATGGTCGTCTCAGTAGGATACTGGCCTATTGGGCTTAATTGTCTCTAACAAAAACGTCTCCTCATCCTCTTCCCTCTTTGTTTCCAACCCACAGATTGGTCTCCAGTCAGCCAAATTCCATTTGATCAGCACAGCCACTTTGGAGTATGACAGAAGCAAATACATCTTCCTTTCAACAGACTCTAAGAATAATGCTGTTCAAATGGTCCCCCCTGTTCGAAAGGTAACATTGCATCTCTACTTTCATTTCACTCTTCATTTTCACTAGAAGACTTAGAAGAAAGTGATTTAATTGTTCTCATGACCTCCCCTCAGATTGTGTCCACGGTAGAGGTGTACACTGAGACAGACCTCATCACACTGATTATTGTTGAAACCTTGCTAGGCCTGGCAGTTTTGGCTTTGATCACTATTGGCTTATATAAGGTAATATATCTCTTTGTCATTTCCCCCAATTTGGTTCCAAATAACCTATCTAGCTACTACTGAAGTACTACCTCGGGGCGACCCGATAGCCAAATAGTTAGGGCACATCACACATGGGCTCTAATGTCTGACAGTGAGTCTCCAGTTCGATTCCTGGCCATTTGCTGCATGTCACTCCCCTGCTCTATCTCCATGTTTCCTGTCCCTCTAGTCTACACTGTACCTGTCAATAAAGGCAAAATAATTATAACAGAAAAGAAAAATGCTGACTGCATTGCCATGACATTTTCTGTGCACCTTCATGAACCACAGAGGCTAACCCCTACTGATTGATGATGCCATGGCCTTTTCTCTAACTCTCCAGCTTGCACGCAAGTTATCTCAAATCTTAATAACTTTCAACCTGGCATCCATATTTTGGGCTTAGCTGTGAAAATCTTTAGAAATATCAGAACTACAGATCTGATAACTTGTCATACGACATATTCAATTCAATTCAAACTTTATTCCAGACACACAGGGGGTCCATAGATTACATACAAATCCTTGACATCACACATAACACATTAAACAAAAAGAAAAACAAGTAAATAGAGGCTGACTCTCTAGTGTGTACGCACCCTGGACGAGTACCGGAGACAGCTCTTCCCAGGATTGACTATATCCTCAATAATACTGTTCCGGGACTCATCCAGGCGAGATATGGATCCATACATAGAGTGCCTTAATAGAGCCTCACATGTGTGGATCCCACACGTTTACAAACAAGTGACTGGCACTATGCCATCTAGGGACCTTAAGTAGAATCCTCAGGGCATCATTGTAGGCCACTTTAAGCCTCCGCATGCTACCTTTCTTGTATGTGCACCACAAGAAGGCTGTATACATGGAGTGCAAAATGCTTTAAAAAGTGCACACTTGACAGGACCTGAACATATACTGAACCTACGAAGCAGCATATTGGCCTGGGGATAAAGTTTGCAGCACTGTCTAGAGATATTTCTATCATCATGGAGATTATCAGTGAAAATGTGGCCACAGTGACAGTACTCGATTTCCTGGCATACAGAAAGACGAATGTCATATAAGTGAAATAGTGCATCATCTTGGAGCTCAAAGTGGAAGTAATTGCAACAGAATTTCTTTCTTCACAGACCATTTCTATTAAGTCACCAGAACAACATACTAAAAGTCCTAAGAAATCTGGACACCTCATAGAAATGATGTACTGTATGGTGAATAATACAATTAGTATTTAGTTACAATTACTTTGATGTCAAATGCTGCTAGAATATGTGGTAATAACACCCTGTAGTTCTGTTATATTGGTTAAAAAATGGCTGACATATTATTTTGATATTTTATCTGAATTCCTCACCTCAAAATGTAATTGGAAGTAAATTGAAATCTCAGATGAATGAACATTGGACTCACCATCATTTTATATGGCTTTTTGACAATAATTGGCGGCCATTTTGGATTGATGCCAATTAAACATAATTCCGCAACTAGGATTTCTTAGGACTTTTAGTATGTTGTTCTGGTGACTTAATAGAAATGTTCTGTGAAGAAAACAACTCTGTTGCAATTACTTTCATGTGAAATGCTAGTTTGCCTGGATTAAAATGTGGGGAATGCCAATTTCTTGTCCTTCTATTTCTATTTTATGCTTTATGCCTATTTTTTTCTCTCAATGTTGTGAATGAGATATAAATTAATATAAAATATTAATGAAAAATATGGTTCCAATACAATCAATACTGAAGGCAATGATGCCTGAAAAACATATGGGAGGCAAGAAAAGGTGCTATGTTACTTTTCAACAAAACCAAAATTATTTTCTCTGAAATGGAACTTCCTTTGCACACCACACATTTTGAGATATAGAACATTAGGAAGGTGTTTTAAGCAGCATTACCACAGACATTCCAGACAATTGTTATTTGAGTAATTTAGTCTTCCAGTGTATTAGTTAATGTGTTGGTTTATTTATAGCTGTTTTTTCTCTTCATGTGTATCTTGGTGTATCCTACTCTCAGGCTGGGTTTTTCAAGAGTCAGTTGAAGCAGATGATTGCTGATAAGTATGGAGTACAACAAGGTCCAGAAGATGGCAGAGAACAAACACCAGAGGAAGAATTGATGATGATTGAATTGAAGACTGTTTTATGTCAAAAGCCAAAACCTCATGTTGAACTTAAAAAGGAAATAGCAAACTCACAACAGGATAATTGAAGCATCCAAGAATCACATACTGTTCCCTGTTACAACTTAATAACTTCAACGGCAGAAACAACACAGCGTACACTGTAGATTCTCATCAGCCTTCATTTTCAGAGCCAGTCATTGAACATTTCCACCCAGTCATTGGCTCCCAAAATGACAGCAATAGTACAACAGCTTGAATACACACAGCATACAACTCAAGCAGCAGCAGCAAAGTAAAAAGAAAATGGTTCCTCCTACCTTGAGAAGTCTTCTACTTGACTTCATCAGTTGTGTAAGAGATGGCCAGGGTAGAATTTTGGAACCGATGGATAGAGATAAAGCCCCCTTCTCTCTGATTCATCCTCGGATGAGCCCTCCAGTGGCATCTCCACTCATCTCGATCCTCCATACATCTGGCTAGCTCGCCAGTACTTTCCTCCACTGCTGGGAGCTCCCATGCAGTGTCAATGGCTGTGACCGACCAGCCTCATTCTCCTAGCCGCCATCTTCTCACTCACCCTTGGTAGCCCCCATACAGATGCTTGTCGGTAACATGTTCATCCCCGTTGTTGTTTAGTACTGGACATAGCACCATAACCGTTGAGTGTCTGAAAGAAAGAAAGAAAGAAAGAAAGAAATTCAAATGACGAGTGTCTCATGCATGAACTGTATATTGTACCCTGTCACAACTCACTATTGTCAACATCAGCCACAACACAACATACAAAGTCTGCTAGTATACATATACTGTATCCTGTCACACAACATAGCCCAGTATTCCAGAACCAGGTACAGTCACTGAACATGATTCATTGCCAGCCAGTCAATGGGGCCGCAGCAAAGTTAGTTTTACATTGGATAGTTCACAGATATTCAACCACAGAGCTACTGTACATAGGGCTGTAAGTACTCAACTATATTTGTAATTGGTATTTTCAATTGCTTATAAACCAAATGCGATATTGACGCTCAACATACTCTACATTGTGCAGGGGATGTATGTATGTGAGCACACCATTTAGATTGTGCATGAAATATTTTCAATATTTTACATGAATATAGTATTTTATATTTTATGCTTTTATTACTGTACATTATGTAATAATTACTGCTATGATGGTAGAACAACCAAAGGTATGGCACCCGAATATATTCAAAGCCTGATCCAACCCTACAACACATTTTACTATTTTTATGCATTTGTTTTGATTTGATGCATAGATTGTGTTGTCCTTGCTTACTGTAAATCACTCTGGATTAATTGTGTCTGCTAAATGCCTAGATTGTAAATTGTAAATACACTTACAAAAGAAAATGATAATGCCTAGATTGAGCATGTATTACTTGCTATATAGACATAGAAGATGTATATGACTTGTCCTGCAATGGTTGTACAATCATGCTTCTTCCAGCTCAGAAACATTGCTCAAATCAAGTCCTTCTATTTTTCATCATTTCACAGAACTTGAACAAAATCATTCATGCTTTCACTTCAAACAAATAAATACATAGTATAAATAGCTTTTTTTGTCCTCTCTATGTAGTGTACAGTAGATCCTCTATTTCAAAAAGATTTCTATACATTTTGAAAGCTTTTGAAATGGGATAATCTGCATAATGAGTACTTGTACTTTATGTATATTTTGATGCCAACAATATTACTTTAGTACTTTCACTGTTTTTTCCCCCTCACTTATACTGGACTTTTACTTGTAACAGAGTATTTCTACCTTGTGGTATAGATACTTTTATTAAAGTAAAAAATGTGAGTGATTCCTCCGACACTGCTGAAACTCTTAACACCAAGCAGTGTGAAATATTTGTGTCTTACAGTATATTCAATAATTTCCCTTTAACCACATCATGAACCTTTTACCCTCCCTATTCTGGGGGCGAACGAACACATTGTATCTGAGCTGATAAGATCCTCTTTATCACTTTGCTTGTTGAGAGCTGATGCTCTTATCCAGAGAAACTTACAGGTGAGGATTTAATCACTAGCTTTAAGGTTTCATACAAGGATATTTGGTGCTGTGCACTCAAACAAAACATTGTGTATTTATTTATTTAAATATTTATTTTATAGTATATAGCCAGGACCCAGCACCTTCAAGCACCTTAATGATCTGTTAATTTCAACATAGTATACATATCTGGTCTTTTACTCTTTTTTTAAAACAATACATAGCCTACTTGTACAGATTTAACCACAGCTGAAATACACACACATTTGGACGGCTACCTTCATGTGCTTTACTGTGCCTGCATGTTGCATCAGTAAGCCTAAAACACAGCTCAGTACAACAACATATTCACAGCACACTAAAGTGCTGTGTTTTGACTCGTTTCTGTTTTACCAAGTAAAATAATAAATGTGAAATTACACACAATTCAGCTATTTTAGGCCTACATCATGGAAATGTTAATGCTAAGCAGCTAACTGATAGGTACATATAACTCACCCAGGAAAATCTACTCTAATGACATTTTGTCATGAAGATAATTCATTCACTTCTCCTTCAACTCTCTTTCAAGATGTGACTAAGTTTCGCAGTCTTCACTCTCCTGGCAATAGGCCTACCTGACAACTCTTCTCAACTTCCATGAGGTTGAATGTTACATTACAAGGTGTGTATTTCACTCATTAACTTCCAAATACAACAGAGCTTGTGTCAATTATCTGTCACTTGTGCTCAGCTGTGGGGAGAAGGAGGCGGGTAAACCAGACCATTAGAGAGAGAAAGTTATGACACGCTCTGATCTCGCCGCAAACCATGGGCTGTAGTCCCAAACATTGGAACTTTCTCCTTAAGGTAGAACGAGCATTTTCGCATTGCATTCTTATCATGAGTCAGCGCTAGTGTCGTCACTCACTCTCATATTAGATCACGCTGTGACGCTGGGGGTAAACCAGTGGATTTAAAGAGCCCGCGAAACTTGCTTCTAGGGTGTCGAGTGTCTGACAATAACAAACACCTTATTTTGTGTCTATAAATTCGCTGTTTTTTTGTTGTTGTTTTTAAAGACTATATTGGCCTTTTTTGTATGTTGCCCCCGGATGTTTAGCAAGCACACCCTTTGATTAACAAATAACAATTGAGAGAAAGCCTTTTTAATTGTACAAAGTGTGTTTAACTGCACAAAAGAGAATTCAGTCAAAGTTAATTAAGAGAAAAAAAGCCATCACACTATAATGAATCTCTCAAGAACAGATTCAGAGCTGCGGGAAAAGCAGCAGAGGGCGCTGTTTTTCCTTTTTATTTGACGATGGGTTCCCAGATTGCACTATAATAGGCAAGTCAATGGAACACTAGGTCTGCTATTACCTTAGATAGGTGTGGCTTTGTTTCAACAGGATATATGTGCTGTGTTACAAAATCATAATAATAATAATAAAAATGAAGATGATGGTGGTGGTGGTGGTGGTGATGATGATGATGATGATGATGATGATGATTATTCTTGAATTTTAATTAAGGTCCATGTTACGGTCTCCACAAATTAATATAATAAACCAATGGCTCGAGGTGGAGACCCCGACATAAAATGGACACCAAACAATTTGCAAAGATTTAAATGTTCTTTATTACTTCCCACAGAGGAAATAAGGAAACAAACAATATAAGAAATACTTTACCAAACTGAATGAATGAACCAAAAGGAGGCCTGGAGATGCCGGCAAAACTAAATAGAATGGAGGGGGGACCAGGCCACCCCCTATAGGGACGCCGAAGCTGCTCGCCCCTCCCTACCTAACAAAATAGTAATACTAAACTACAAACTAAACGAAAACAGGGAAATGCCGGCCATCTCCAGGCCAAACTAAAGTTAACAAACTAACTTAAAGAAAAGGCTTTGTAGTCAGAACAAAGGAGGGAGTGGGAACTGGTGTGTTACTGGCTCTGTGTCTGCTGAGGGACTGAAATCTGGCTGGCTTTATAGTGCCTTGATTGGGGCGGCGGCAATCACCGATCAGCTACAGGTGTGCCAGCCTGAGTGAGAGGAGAGACAGTGGGGTTTAGTGAATGGTTGAGTCAGTGATTGAATGAATGATATACATGTCATGGCCACACGCAACACCCCCACCCTATGATGGCGAATACCGGGAGTGCAATGTGAGGTCATTCAGCAATCAGAAAAAGACCGTGACAATGTGTCGGCCAGGACATTATTCTTGCCACGGATATGCCTACATTAAAAATACTGCATGAAAATAGACCACCTCATTAACCTTCTGTTTGTGTTCCGCATCTGGATCAGGAAAACGAGGGGATTGTGATGAGTATATACGAGCGTAGGCTCGCTAGAAGAGCCTACAGAATACAAGATAAACAAGTGAAATTAATAGTGATGGGAGGGTGGGGGAAACTGGCATGAAACTGGTTGTATGAAACTGGCAACCCACTTGAAAATATATTTCCTGTTTATTAAAGAGCCGGAGAGATGGGGAGATCCCTGTTACTGAACAAACACTCTATGATTACTATCAGAATGTAGAACTTTAATGTTTTAATAAAAACCTTCAAAAATATCACTTACACTACCTTTAAGTGGTTAAGCTCAAAAGATAAAGCTGGTCCCCGCATGATTCCAGTATTGTAAGCAAAGTAAACCCACAAAGCAATAGAAAAAGATTAGCTTGTATTGTGGAATGTGATGATCAATCTATGTTTAAATATTCTTTCCCTTTTATGCTCAAACACAGGCATATCCCGAACACAACACCAGCGACCTGAAACAGAACAAGAGACAGGTTATTGGCACAGTAAGTTTGAAACGATGGAAAACCAAGTGCAGGAATGTATCTATTGACAACATTTTACCTCCAGGATTCCAAGAGCAAGGCAGACAGCACCAACCCAGAGCAGGTTTTTCACTACAACCATGGCACAACCCTAAGGAGTAAAACATAGTCAAATAATGTCCCAAAAATAAAAAGGGGGCTTGTCGTTGTGCGTGCATGCATGCATGCATGCGTGCGTGCGTGCGTGCGTGCGTGTGTGCGACTCTGTACATATGTATAATATATGTTTGCCTGTGAACCCTGTGGCAAGTTCCCAAACTTTTCCAACCAAGGACTCCCATATAGCCTATTGCAAAATTGCTTAATAAAATGAAGTTGCAGATTTGCTATTTTTGCTATTATTTGAAAATTAAACTGGCACCTAAAACCTTATGAATTGAATTTCAATTGAAATGTGTATATACATGTTATTGTACGCTGTGATTTGACTACTGACCGTTTTGTGTATGTTCTCTATGTTCTGGCCACAGCCTTCGGCCTTCACCTTGCAGCAAGAATCTGGGAACACGTTGCTTTTTCCCAAGGTGCTCCAGTTGTCATAGCTACTGATTCCACAGCACTTGAACTGCAACAGCCCATACATACAGGAAAGAATATGAACACAATAACCCATACAGTTCTGGACTTGTACTGTTTCTGAAGAAACAGTGTGGGCTTGATATTGATATACCACTCATATCCAGTTCTCCATTAAACACAGAGGTTCTTTACTCTGGAATACACACATACTTATTGACAACTCCTCATCTTCACTCTTAACTTTAAACATAGATAGAGGGCCAGCCTGATAAATCAAGCCTCTCCACTTCCACCAGAATGTAGCCCTACTTGTGCACGCACGCCCGCCCGCCCGCCACACACACACACACACACACACACACACACACACACACACACACACACACACACACACACACACACACACACACACACACACACACACACACACACACACACACACACACACACACACACACACACACACACACACACACACACTTCATATCAGTACTTGTTGTTTATCGTGTCTTATGCTTGATTACTGTTCAACTTACTACTTGTTTTTTGTTTTTTTAGGTGAGAACCTTGTAAGCCCTGTATGGGTTTTCTTACTTATTTCTGTCTTTTTTTTAATTGTTACCTTGGTACTGTTTACAAAAAAGCCTTTGTGCTGCTGTGACATTATCAATTGACTTTCAGTGTAAAAGTTTACTTTAAAAAGTTAAATATTTCCAAAAGTCAAAACATTTTAAAAAGCTGAAAAGAATTCCCCACTACTTCTGAAGAAAACTAATATTTTAAAGTTTGAAGGTGAAAGTATGCTAAGCCAGAGTGAGATGAAGTTTTGAGGGGAAAAAAAAGTTTACTCATAGGAGCAGTTAGGGGTTTAGCATCTTGCTCAAGGACACTTCAACATGATGCCAGAAAGAATGGGGATGAACTGGGAAGTAACGCTTGTAATGGTCCATTTGCCAACAGATCCCATTCACCAACTTGTTAGTCTGGAGGATAAATGAATGTCAGATAACCTGTTCCCCTCTCTGAGGAATAGGTTCTGGTGAACTGTCTCCATGCAGTGTTATAAAAGACTCTATTCCCTAACACTCCACACTATCACCAACTTCAGGCAAATAGGCCTACAGATAAGGCTCTGCACATCACCTTGGTCTGGATATTATCGATGGTGGTTCTGTCTGAGATCAGCTTCTCCGCCACCTTACGGATTCCGAAGCTCGCCTTTAAAACAACAGTCTGCATAGAAAATGGTACAAAATTAAAAAGAAACTTCTGCTAAGACAACAGCCCTATATGCTTAAACAGGGCTATACTTCATTTACGCTTTAATGAAAAAAAAAATATATATATACCATTTAATTAGTCTTGCATAGCCAAATGATCAGAGATCTCCGTCTATCGTTATGTATCGTATAGGCAGAGGCTGCATCGTAATATCACCAGTGTTTTTGACCCTCAGCAGTATAGCCTAACACTGTAGGGTGCGGTTATTGTACTGATTACACTGTTGACACTGTAACGATGTCAGGGTTTTTTGTGATGACACTGTGATTGCGTGTATTTTGCTCATGCCTAAGCTTGAGGCGGGATACTGTAATGACATTGTGACTGTTTGTTTGTTGTTGTTTGCTATTTGTCCTAAAGTGACTGGAAAAGCAGACTGCTATTTGTCTCAGAAATCTTTATACCCTGTATATATAACATGTACTGTATATAACGACGCAATGTGACATACTGTAGCTCTGTTTACACAATGCGGTACCCCCTCCAACTGTATGTACTTCCCCCAACTGTTTTTATTATATTTTGACACTTGCTTTGACAATGTAAACATATGTTTTCTCATGCCAATAAAGCTCATTTGAATTGAATTGAATTGTGTTTTATGTGTGACCCCGTGACCCTCGCAGGATCAAAAAAAGTTCTGTCCATCCGTCCGTCCGTCCGTCCGTCCATCCATCCATCTATCTGTTCTGTATTCTATATTGTAGGTCAGGCCATGGCAGCTGGCCCCGTTAATGAGTGTTGAAGCAGGGTTGGGTCTTGTTAACATTTGGTGTGTAAAAGCACCATTCATCCAGAGTGGACAATTCTTCAGTGCAGGAACCGGATGCTCATTTTCTGCTCAACGTCCAAGTCCTCCAACAACTTGACAAAATCCTCAAAGGAAATTGAATTGTCACCGTTCCAGTCAGCCTCCTGGATGGTTCGGTCGGCGATGCTGCCGAGCTGTTCGTCCGAAATGTTTGCACCAACCATCATACGCAAGACCTGTAAGAGCTCGTCGCGAGAGATCTTGCCATCTCTGTCCAGGTCGTACAGGCGGAAGGAGAAGAGTAACTTGTTTGTCCTGCTGTTGATAGGCTCGCCACTGCCGGCAGCGGGGTCGTTGCTCCTCTCGTTGTTGTCTTCCATCGGCCTGAAGTGAGCCAGGGTTCGCGTGAATCCCCTGAAGTTCACCTGGTCCTCCCCCTCAGCAAAGAAGGCATTGATTATTCGGTCCCCCAGGGGGTTGATGGCCAACTCCGGGATGCTTTGGAAATCTTCTTGACTGAGGGTTCCATTTTGGCCTTTATCCAGGGTGGTGAAGCGACTGTACAGGCGATTGATCTGACTGTGAGAAAAACCTGTCTCCTTCTTGATTTCTTCAATTTCCTCTTCTCTGAGTAACGTAGACGCCTGAGAACCCATGGTGAAAGACTACATATAAATCCTAAAAACCTGACGAGTGGAACTGTCTTTCACAATCAAGCAATAAAAAAGAAATCCCTCCTGCAGGCTAAGGCCTGGGTTGCACTTAGTTGTGGGTGTCGCGCACCGAAAATATTACATCCCAAAGAAAATCAGCTATTTTCAGTGCACGACGACAGTGCAGGTATAAATCAAGGCTAAAAGCTGTCTGAGCTAAAAGCTACTACCTTTTGTTTGATATGTTTCTCAGCATACAGATAGGTGATCATTAGCTGCTGCTTCGCCTCGCTGGAAATGAATCCAACCCGATGTTCTGTCCTCCTAGCTCAGAAGCACTGTTCCGTTTGTTTAAATAACCTAAGCGGTTGTGTTGTGTTGTTTAGATACTGCTAGCTAGTATCTTCCTAGGTGTGTCATGATGTCATCAATATGACATCAATCTTGCCCAAATATGGAGTTGGGGACACACTCTCTGATGTACAATGGGTACAGTGGGTATTACATAACCAGCTGCTTGCATTCCCAACTTACATCGTTCTCGACTTGCATTATAGAGTAGGCTGGTGCCTATGCAATATTTTTGTGGTGTGACTTTTCTCATGCCAGACCCCTGAACAGTGTTTGTGCCAAGTTTGGTGCAGATTGGAGCATCCCCTGTTGCCCCTTGGGACCCCTGGTATGTATATGTATGTATGTATGTAAATTATGTATGTATATGTATGTATGTACAGTATGTATGGTTACTGCCTAAAGTCTTTGGATTGGTTCTGCAATCCAGTGTTTTTACATTTCTGAGATGTTTCCATCCAGTTGTGGCCCTGACATTGAATTTAGACGTCACCACCAGACGGTTCGGCAAGCGGAGATCTCCAATCGTCTGGCTACGCGAGGCTGCCATGTCATTTACAATACTGAAGTGTCTTACCCTGCTGTAAAAGACGTAAAAGGCGGCCCCTGTGGCGACCTCCAAGACAATTATCAAGATAAGGATACAGTTGAACTGGAGACCATGGAGAGATGGAATAAAGTTAGAGATTTGAACCCCCCACTCCATATCAGTGCTCCTGTTCTTAGACATTTGCCTTTTCACGAATTAATGTGACAGTTGTCCGTGTATGCAGATGTGTCAATGTGCAATATGTTGTACACAGTAAAATCCTCAGTGTTCATTTAATTATTTGCACCTCAGAGAGTATACAAATGTAACAAAATGGACGCTTGTGGTCCATTTGGTTACATTTGTATACTCCCAGAGTTAAAAAGAAAGTTGCAATCCGGAACATATTTGAATGAAAAAAAGATTTTCATTTTAACAAATCTAGGTAGAGTATATTATTACAATAGATCATCTGCAGTTTTGAAGTGGTGTCCCTACTCTTCCACTGAGAAATTTAGACCCTGGTGCGAGGTGGTACGCTTACTGGTTGACAAGTAGCCATGCCTGAAGCGCATAAGCCCAATATCTGCCCTGGCCAAATGAGGATTCCTTCTTGGATAAGCAATAGATGTTTGGTAGACCCATGGGCTCAACTCTCAGTCTCAGGTAACATAATACGTATGGATTGCAGATTTAACACTCAGGTTTTTGCAGTGTAAAGAGATAATATAATCTGAAGCACATTGTGTAACACATAATGTCACTCACCACACCCAGCATCAAGGTATTCTCTATTATAGCGCCTAAACAGGCCATGGCAGCCAGTAGTGTAATGATGACACCTGCTCAGGCCCGGATTGGCCGTCGGGAGGACCGGGACTATTCCCGGTGGCCTGCCCTCTAGTGGCCTGCCTGAAAAAAAAAAAAAAAAAAAAATTTTTTTTTTTTTTTTTTTTTGCATCAAAAAAAAATATCAGGTCAGGCCAGCCATCCACAGCCAGCGCGGCGCTTAAGTGATGCAGCAAAAAAAAATCTCTCCTAAGCTCAGGCCAGGCCAACCACAGTCAATTTCAATTCAATGCAGTCAGTGTTGCTTGCAGCTCAGTGCAGCTGCAGGCCACCCCCCTACCTTTAACCCCCAAAAAGGCCCCCCTTTTGTAAGGCCCCCCAAAAATAAGGCCCCCCAAAAAAAGGGCCCCCCAAAAAAAACGGCGCGCGCTGCGCGCGCGCAGGGTGGCCTGGGTGGGCGTGTATCTCCCGGCCAGATTTGGAGTCCCACTCCGGCCCTGTGACCTGCTACAATGATGACCATAGAGATGGAACCGATTTTCGTTCCGGTGATGATGCCGATCTCCAAGAAGGTACTGCGAGTCTTCACTCCAATGATAATGAGAGCAATGCCAGTTGCCTGTGAAAAAAAAACATCTATCTATCTTGCTTATTTTTCTCCCCATCCAAAGCACGTTACATTCACACACCGACGGCGGAGTCAACCATCTGCCCATTTACTGCAATTAGAGGTTCAGTGCCCTTAAAGGGCAAGACCACTTTGGTAGAGCTTTGGGTTGTGTAGTTACCTTGCCATAATGTAACTCCAAAAGGTGGACAAGAAATCAAAAATAATTATTCCATTGATTAGAAATGGATAATTCTAAATATGCTCCTCATTGACTTACATTGTACGGTGAAACAGCTCTCAAAGTCATTCTTTTAGCCCGTAAACGAATGTAAACAAAGTTGATTCTGACAGTAGAACATCACCAAACCCAGTACCCTCGCTATTTTTATTAGGAAGAAAACCCGAACTGGATCTGCGGATCCGGATGTTCAAATAGTAAAATCAACAGGAAGTTGACATTTTTATATATAAAAAAAAACAGTACTGGGTTTTGTGATGTTCTATATTGTCTGAATCAGCTTTGTTTGTGTTCGTTTACAGGCTAAAAGAGTGACTTTGAGAGCTGTTTCACTGTACAATGTAAATCAATGAGGAGCATTTTCTTTTTCTTGTCCACCTTTGGAGTTACATCATGGCAAGGTAACTACACGACCCAAACCTCTACCAGAGTGGTCTTGCCCTTTAAGGGCACTTTGACACTAAGCAAGGGGAGCAGGGAATTGAACCAGGAATGTTCCAATTCCCAAGTGGCTGCTCTACCTCCTGAGCCACCCCATCCTCAGGTAAATCACATTTTCTATGTACATTCTACAGTAACTATAACACTTTTCTAGCTGTTCTGAAATCAACACCAATCTAACTCTGGAAGAGTATTTTAGAAATTCAAAACAAATAACGTGATGCATATTATATGTATGACAAATGTCTTCTGTCTTCTTGTACAATATTGTAAAATAAATATGAATAAAGTACAGTAAATATAAACTTACCAAGAAAAGTGAATTGAAAAACCCACTTGATAAACGTGCTAAAACATGCACTCATTTTGGCAGTTATCAATGTAGGCAGTCCAAAACCTTTGAGCTGTAACGTTAATGAATTAATAAAATCTTTAAATCAATAGATGGAGACTGGAGGTTTATGTGTTGAGCGAGGCAGAGGATGTTGTAATGTCCAGGCTTTATTCTGTCAAATGAACATCCAACAGAGAAACGTCTATCCAAATAAAGATACCAGTAGCTGATACTGTATTTGACTATTGTTTGACCGGCCTTATCTGCTCTGCGGTTAGAGTGAGAAGTTAGAGAGCCATATACACACTGTGTGTGTGTGTGTGTGTGTGTGTGTGTGTGTGTGTGTGTGTGTGTGTGTGTGTGTGTGTGTGTGTGTGTGTGTGTGTGTGGATATATACCTTTATTATCCCGCGGGGGAAATTCAGTCGCCCAGAGGCGGCACAGCAGTTAAGGTTACAGAGTTACAGGTAAAGATTAAGGAAAAAGCAATATGGAGTCACAGCAGAAAAAGAAGAAAAGAAAAAAAAGAAGGTAAGAAATTAAGAAAGAAAGGGTAAACTGCTGAGCTACTTCCGAACACCTCTGCCCTCAAGGAGCGACGGAATACAATGTGTGTGCGCGCGTGCATGTGCACTTTCATTATGAGGCCCAAAGGTCCCCACAAGTATAGCAGAATTTGAGAAATAAACATATGTGAGGACAATTTTCCTGGTCCTGCAAGAAAAAGAGTATTTTTTGGTTTAGGCAAAGATTCAGGGGTTAAGGATAAAAATGTTGGACAAAATGGCAAAAAAGGTAAACATGTCATTTATAAAATGTCTGTCCTAAAATGTGATCACAAGTGTGTGTGTGTGTGTGTGTGTGTGTGTGTGTGTGTGTGTGTGTGTGTGTGTGTGTGTGTGTGTGCGCACGCGCGTGCTTGCGTGTGGTGGGGAAAAGGCAGACATGCAGTACATACGAGTCCTCCAGAGGAAGGAAGTAATTTAGAAGTCTTGTTAATGGCAGTCAATGGAGTGTGGAGCATGTTCACTTTGAAGGAGTTACAGTGCTTGCCATTTATGGTTTTCATAAGATCGGACATACAGCACAGTTTCAACACAACATGATTCTCTATTACCCAATGAATAATAAGAAACAGCTTTTTTTTTAAATACACCATTGGCTCGAGACCCAAAAGAGACATTTTATGTCTCCCAAACTAGTAAAAATAGCCGATCTTCCCAATTATAAATGTTGTTTTATTGTTGTAATTTTATTTTCTGTGAGGGAACCGGGGAGGGTGGGGTATGTGTGGGGTTGTATGTCTTCATAACTGAAAATACTAAAAATAAAGTTGTAAAAAAAAATAAAAAAATAGCCGATCTGTTGTGAGTGTGTAGAGCTGCTATTTTAATTATAGAATTTGTAAGACTTTTTAAAAAATCATGTATTAAAAGGGACCCATAAAAATGTGTCTGTGACCCAAAAATGGGTCCTGGCCCATTGTTTGGGAAACACTGGAATACACCATCCGCAGAAAGAGAAATAAGCGCCGTCACCTGAAGGAGATATTTGCCACGACACCAGCCCCATCACTCTGCTGGGAACCATAGCAAAGCTTCCACATCCAGAAAGAATGCACTCAGTAGAATGCATGCCTCTGCCATGCAATTGTCAAGATACGTCATTTCCACCTTATGAGTTGTGAAATGTTGCCATCTCCCTTGTACTCATGTCCTTTGACATTTTGGACAGTCGATAGTTCGATAGTCAAATCTTTGCCGAATGTTCGCCTACCGTACTTTGACATTCCCAGTGTAGGGTCACTAGGGTTCATGTGGTAAAAAAAAGCATAAATATCTGAATTCCTGTTCTTTATTTTTACCGCGTCCGTCCACACTGACTGTGAACTCTGGGTAAAGCAATGTGGTTGGTTTATGCGTGTACATGGGCTGCTGATTTATAGTGGGGGACAGCAGAAAATAAATCCCCACCACCAGCCAGGAGCTAAATCACTCAGTCTGTCGCATAAAGAATTCATTGTGGCCACAAAGTGTTCTGCGTCAAGTTTGACGGCAGGACAAGGACAATATAGCTTGCATGACGACAGACCTCTCATCAAGTTTGGGGACAAGTAATTTACATGCACACGGGTCAATGCTTTTGTGTGCTCGTAAAAGTCTTTGTGGAACCATATCTGTCTGTTCTTATTTGCCTGGCAAACAATTCAGGCTTGACAGATTGTCAAATTAAGTGGATTATTTTAAATGATGGCTGTTAAGTTTAACTTCATTCTCATGGTCTCCATTATTCAGCCAATTAGATGAGTCAATTCACAATTATTTGTCCTGTGAGGATTTGTATGATCTCCATTTGACCACTGATAACGAAAAAAGTAGTGGTTAGATGGTGGGCGTATTTGTACCAGGTAGCAAATCACATTCAACTCGTCTCCCATATCTATAGTCTCATGGCAGACGTCTATTATGAAACCCTACTGTGTTCTTGGTCACCAGGATCCGAGTTGAGAACTAGAAAAGTGTGCTCCTCGGAGCAAAGGTCTCCCCCCAAGGCCGGGTTGCCTACCCAGGGCCCGCAAACTTTGGAAGGCAGTCATAGCCAATTAGAATGGGATCTGAAACATCTGACTCATACATGTCAGATGTTACACCCCAGAGATAATGTGTACCGATTTGTGTGAGTTTTGCCAAAATCTGTAGGAGTAGTTAATAGCAAAAGGTTTTTTGAAGAAAACTTTTTCCCAAACTGAATCGGCCTGTTATAGCGCCACCATGAGGCCGATTAGAAAAACGCAGGGTGTCATTTCTTCCATGGCCTAGTGGGGATGTGCTGCGTTCATGATTTGAGGCCCTATGTAGGCTACAAAGCGGGCCACTCCTGCAAACTTTGGAAGCCAGTCTTAGCCAATCAGGATGGAATATGAAAAATCGGACAGATTGATCACATGACTGTACAGTGTGTACCGATTTGTTGATGTTTGTACAAAATCTGTAGGAGTAATATCCAAAAATCAACCTCCTGGTGGCGCTATAACAGGCCGATGTGAAAAATTGGGGGCAGCGGTTCTGCTCTGTCCTCCAGGGAGTTTGTCAGTGTGTGCACAGTTTCACGCTGATCGGTCCAACGGTGCCAGAGACTAGCTGTACACAGACATACGCACACGCACAAGGACGGACAGGGGCGAAAACGTTGTCTCGGCCACGCCTTCGGCCAGGAGGAGACAATTATTGTTTTAGATTTCACCATTATCTACAATGTAACCTGTACAACCAGAGGAGGGCACTGTTGGAATGTTTGGTGTGGTCTGGACAGTTGAGCATGCCAGTTATTTTAGTAACTGCTACTAGTACACACTGTCATCATGTCACAGACTTTGTGGTTAAACCCATGAACCCTATAGCATCCCTATTATGGGCATGTCATAATATGACATTTGCTGAAAATAGGCGAACATTCACTGAAAGAAGCTGGGATTTGGTGTTGAGGGGGAAAAGCAGGGGGCCCAGACCTCGGTCAACAAAGTGCATAGGTTTTAAGTAGTTATGTGCCTTGCCCAAGAGTACATTGAATATATATGGTAGTTGTTAGATGATGGGAGAAAGACTTTTGGTTAACTTACTACAGAGCCATTTTTAATTAAAATGAGCATGGGGGAACTTCCAGTTATTCAATATTTCCTCTCCCATACGCCTAAAACCTAATGTGATCATTAATGTGCGATTTCCATTTCAGCATCTAAGCTGCCTTCATCAGGGTTGCCCACATCATATCTAACTTACTAGTCTATTATCTCTGAAGGCGTTGTTTGGAACAGGATGCAAGACGATTACCATAGTTAGAATGCCAGTCAGAGAGAGAGAGAGAGAGAGAGAGAGAGAGAGAGAGAGAGAGAGGGGTCTTTGCCTTTCCTGTTGTGAGTTCCTCAGAAATGTGAGTTCCTCAGAAATGTGTGGGGAGAGAGAGAAGTCTTTGCCTTTCCTGTTGTGAGTTGCCCAGAAATGTGTGGATTGATAATTACAGTATTATTTTTATCTAGTTTATTTCTCCTCGATTGCTTGGCTCTGTGCGATTATTTTACTTGTATTAACACTTGTTATATAGCCTGCATTGTTTGAAGTGGTTATGTTTATAGTTTGTGTTTGCTTTTGGCCATTACATGTACCGATATAGGTTTATTTATGTACTGTATGTTGGGTTTGCCCCTGTCCCTCGTGTTTCCTACCCCCTCCTTAACTGCCTACCAGTGACTGGTCTGTGACTGGCCCTGCCCTCATAAAACACCTTATGATGAGATGCACCTGTAATACAGTAGATTTTCTGGTGTGAGTGTGCACCTGTATGCACCAGCTCTCCCATGTATCGGGCAAGGTCTTGACAGCGGGAATGACCCAGTCTTTAAACTGTTACTCTGCATCCTGATCCTATAAATTCTCCACACTTTGATGCAGGTTCCCTCTAGTCTGCAAAGGTTCAGAGCTGGCCTACTGTAAAGTCGGACAGTGCATGAGGGTTTTCTCACACTTGTTGAGCTCTATATGCACACATTCCAGGTTGCTGCATCATTCATTCATTCATTTATTCACAAATACATTAAATAATTGCAACACTTGTCATTGTCAAGTAATATGATGTCACAAAGTGCTGTCAGTTCCTCATTATGTTTGAGCCCTTGCACCTCCTGGCTGCACTCATGCATTTACAGTATATTGAACATGCAGGGGACATTAAGCAAAGTCTGTGAGGGTTCTGAGACAAGGGTGGATGTAGATTAACTGCTATGTTGCAACACAAGATGCTTCTGAGAAATCTTAGTTCCCCCTCCCCCTTCTGTGGTAGGTATTTAGCTTGATGCCTACTTTTGGAGCACAAGCCTCCTCAAATGACCACAGAAAACAATCTGCACTTTCCTACATAGCTGAATGCATGTAGCCGGGGCAGCATATCTTTTCGTGTCTATGATCCGGTCGGGAGCGGAAGTAACTCTACGTCACCAGGCGCGTCATCCGCGTCATCAGGTGGCCGGATGGGCAGATCCGGAAGGTCCGTCCTAATAAAATCCTTGATGCGGCGTAGTTTAGCTTATTTTTTTTTATATAAATGTGCGTGCACTATCCGGAGACTATTTAGCGTCTGTATTATCCCACGGGGAAATTCTATTCCATTTAAATAGGGATTGGGGAACCAAAACAAAGCGGCACCGCAAAACCGGATGCGCAGAATCCGGAAAGAGAATTATTTTCTTTTTTTAGTTTTCAGTAGGCGTGGCCTAGACTGGATCATATGGGTCTTTAATAACGCATACCAGGCTTTCCTCCGAGGTGGAAAGACTGGTGACGCGAGGTTAGAATTCATGGTAAGGGACCACATGCGATACCTTCACGGACCACCTGCGGTCCACGGAGCACCAGTTGAAAACCCCTGGGTTAGAGTAGACAAACAGTCATTAAACACACCTGTGCGTGCATGCACACTATTTGCACCCTGATGAAGGCCACCCAGCTGCAACACATTTGCACACTAATTTAACCTTTAGGCATTTGAGTTTTGTAAGAAAAGAGATGCCTGTTTGACTTGATTTTCTCTTTGAGTTAGCTAGGCCTATATGTTTTCTAAAGTGCACTGCTCCCCTAGGCTATACTGTACAAAACACTGAAACCAAAGCAGTGGTTTGTTCTTCTTCCATTATAGCTATTTTTTGTGTTTGAAGAGGCTATGTATTCAACAAAATATGAGTTTTCTTCATATCCAAGAGTAGAGGTAGGTGGAATGCGTCTGCCAGCTGCAAATAATCATCCTTTTATCGTTGGAGGCTCCATTAATCACCATGTTGTTTCAATCGGGGAACATTTGTAGGCCCAAGTGAACTGAACTGTATGTGTACCAGCATCATCAGAGCTCCCAACATATGGGACCATTTAGCGTACTAAGCCCTGGCGCACTCTGTTCTCCCTCATGTACTCCCACTGGCCGCCTTTGAGTGAAATATGTCCACTGCCAAAATGGGGTGTAATAATTCATGACATTTATTTTGCTATTATTGTATTCTCCAGAGGAGCAGTCGGTATGTTTGTGTTGTAGCCAAGTAGGCTACCACATGAGACACCATGGGAAGCATTTGATCTTTGTTTGCATAGCTAATCATTTTCACAACGTACACATTTCCTACTACTTTTATGTAGGCCATGAAATGTGCCATAATGCACTGTTAAGGTTGTCACTTGTATCTTCTTTGTACAATTGCCAATATGGCTTCCATCTACCTGATGGCTGAGGTTTGTACAGCACTGATTGGTACATTGGCTAATGAACACAGAAATGTGATTGATATGATAGCATTACTGTAGTTCTCTATTGTTCCCATAACTGGGAATTCCTTTTTTTTTTTCTTAAACCAAAGAAAATAAACAAATCAATTGACAGAAGTTAACAAATTAGTCACATATGGTACAGAGTATTCACAATGGCTCATACTGTTCACAGAAGGATATTGTTGTATAAACAATAGCATGTCTGGCCCCAGTTTGCACTAAGAGAAGAGAAAATATCAGTGTCTCTGGCTAACAAAGGGATCACATACGGTAGAACAAAAGGTCAGCTAACACACCTTAGAGCCACACCCAAGCCATAATGAATCCAATACCAGGAATGGTATTAAATTAAAAAAACGAGTCTTGTAGTAACCTTTCATAACTACATGGTTATACCTCTACTGCGGTCAAATAATCCTTGACCAGGTTTTTTTTAAATAAAAGTTTAAGCCATTAGTACTTTCCCCTTTTTGTCAGGAGCCAAATCAAACACAAAGTTGCCCTACTTGTTCGTCTTGATTCCTGTGAGGTCATATATCTACCGTGATGTCAGACTCCTGTTGTGACTTGTGTACACGACTTAAACGGTGTGTGTCGACTGTGGCTTTTGTCAGACGGGGACAGGTGCCAAAGTGAAGTTTGGTGACCATGCTGTGCTGAAAGCAGAAGTATTCTTTTTGAAGTGTCTCCAGGTAAGAACAATCTTTTCATCCAATGCATGTCCACGGTCCTTTTGTTTATTGAATTTCTGGTTCATGACTTCTGTTTTCTCTGGTTTGTTGCATTCCTCATCTTACTCATTGTGTGCTCTCTGTCCATCTCTCTCATCTCTCTCCCACACACTTCCTGCTATCTCTCTATCTT
Source organism: Gymnoscopelus microlampas (assembly GCF_963454915.1). NCBI lineage: Eukaryota > Metazoa > Chordata > Actinopteri > Myctophiformes > Myctophidae > Gymnoscopelus > Gymnoscopelus microlampas. Next base: position 16,447,661 of record NC_139951.1, read on the forward strand.
TTTCACACACACACATGTTCTCTGTTTCGCTTGTCTCTCCCACCCTCGATTCAGCTCACAGAGGGACAGGGCTGGGAGGCCTGCCTTTCTAATTGGCCCCTCTGATAAAGCTGGCTGTTTCCTGTACAGCAGGGTTGAGTGGGCTGTGAATGAGAATGCCCTGCTCTGTTAGCAGCTCAGAGGATGTGTGAATAGAAACACAGGGGAATGTCTGGCACAACAGACCCTTAACAGAGACGGAGAGGCTAGAGAATAAACAGATCAGAGAGACCAAAAAAAGAAATGACATTGCAGCGACTGTTTGATACAATGCCATTGTTTTGCTGTAGTTTCTTCTAAGGATGGACAAGGGCAGTAGCAACTCCAAGACATTTGTGTCCACTTTCCATTTCGACCTGAAGCCCACCAGGAGTGTGGAGAAGAGCAAGAAGAACGGACTGGACACCAAGGAGAAGATGCCTGTTAAAGGCAGCAAGCTGGGACTCTCCCCTTCAACAGGTAACCAGAAGGATGGGCAAGTGGGACTGACTGTTATAGTCAGTGGTGGAAGAAGTACTCGTACCATAATGTAGAAATACTTTTTTACAAGTAAAAGTCAGGTATTCAAAATGTACTTGGGTAAAAGTACAAAACTATTGGCATCAAAATATACTTAAAGTACCAAAGGAAAAGTAGTCATTATGCAGACTGTCTCATTTCACAAGTTTTAAAAATGTGTACACATCTTTTGAAAATAGCAGATGGGGCTGGAGTGGTTAATGCATGTTTTGTACCAATAATCAAAATCCCCAAAGTAACTCAAATTGTCAAATAATTATAATGGAGTAAAAAGTACAATATTTGTACTTAAGTCCATACTCAAGTACATGTACTTAGTTACTTTCCACCACTGGTTATAGTGTTATGGAATTAAGTGTCCCACCATGCTTCATTATAACAAAAACAACATTTGCATGCATATTTACATATTTGAGAAGCTCTTCTGCCAGCCAACTCTTTCTATTGTTTACATGTATCACAGGGAAAATGGGTACTAAATCAGTGTGTTGTGATTTAGTAATGCTCTGTTGTGATCCTAAAAGCTCTTCCTCTATTAAGGTGGTGACGGGTCATTCAGTTGAATTAACTCCTCTGTAAGCAAGCAGTGAGCTCGGAGAACAAGATCACATAAAGGCAGTATCACACGCAATGTAGTGAAGTTTATTAAACACACTGTAGAACATTGCACAAGTCATATTATGTGACCGGAATATGTGTATGGCTAATACAGAAGTCCAGGTTGGGATAGGAATAGTTAAAAAACCTGATGATATAGAAACAGTGGCATGCAGTTTCTTGATGAAAGAGTAAGGGCACATGGTGTCAGAAAAACATACCTGTATCTATATGCTTACACAGCTTAGGAGTGAGTAAGTATACTTATCTGTATGCTTACACAGCTTAGGAGTGAGTAAGTATAGTCATCTATATGCTTACATAGCTTAAGAGTGATTAAGTATCGTTAAAAGATTATGTACAGATACTGGGACGTTGGTCAAACCAATTGTGCATATTGCAACAGAGTATGTTAAATCCCATCCCACAATTTGTGTGTGTTTTTTTTTAAATATTTGTATGAGGGTGAAGCAAAGGCCATTCTTTGGCCCTCAGGTACATCAAGAGTTGTACAGTAGAGAAACTTTGCATGGGCATAGGTTGAATACTTCTACTTAATACTACTTCAATTAGATTAGCTGCCCATTCAGTGAGTTCCCCGAGGCTATGTTTCTACCAAAGGATGTTTAGGGTGTAACTATCTGCAAAGCATCTGATTATCAAAGACAGTTGATACTTTTTCTTTTTTTTTGTAACCGCAGAGCTCTCAGATAGAGAACAGTTTTTCCTCTGGCATTTGGCTCTCATTAAGTTGAGTAGTAGGAGTGCCATGTAAACTTTTACCACATTCCTCCACCACCTCACCACCCCCACCCCTGCACATAGGACAGCACAGCTGGTCTGTTTCCTGACAGTTACCTTCCGTATAAATGGATTATTTTTTTTTTGCACAGCCAGCCTGTCCACGCCGCCAACAAACACACTGTTATGAAAGCAACCTTTCACATGGATGACGAGAAATGTAGACACAGACAGACGGGTGTTAGTTTGCTCTGATTGACATGTCCTGATACTGATGGGTAGGTAGGATCTTGTCAAGGCTTGAAGCCTCACGGAAGATTATTTCTGTGAGGACCAGTTGGTGTGTACAGTACAACCACATGATGACAATATCCTGGGTTTAAAGGATGTGTCACATGTCTATATTTGCTTGCTATTGCTTTGCTATTTGTCTACAGGTAGATATGTATTGGAAAGCATGTTATCTCTTTCGCTTGTCTCTCCCTCCCGCGATTCAGAGAGGGACGGTGCCGGGAGGCATGCCTTTCTAATTGGCCCCTCTGATAAAGCAGTTTCCTGTACAGCAGGGTTTTAAGCAGGTTTTAAATGCATTTACCTCACCCTTTATTATACCTTATATACCTACATTCCTATATATACATCTATTATCCGGCTCATGATCTGCCTGGATCTTTTCATTAATAAATCTTTTCATTCATTTCCTTCTACATAGTTGAGAGCAGACGATGCATGGTACATAATTTTAATCATCGTCTTACCATTGTGTTGCCAGGAAATGCTTAGGGGTTGACTTCCTGTGGTCTTCCTTAGCAGGGGGCTTCTGAGGGCTGGGTGGCTGTTTGTGTGAAATCTAAAAGGCAATACAGGACAGTTGGCCATTAGATTGGAGAGCTGCACTCAGGTCTATGTACACTGGGTTTCCCCTACAGCTGAGTAATCAGGATTGACTCGTTTGCTGACAGGAAGTTTTGACTCATTTCCCTTAGTAAACATGTATTTTAGATGTATTTTTACAGCTTAGATAGATAAAGTGTTGGCCATGTCATTCAGACCAGGTGTTTTCTATTACAACTAAACATGGCGATTTTGATGTGGTTGGATTTGTGGTTAGATCTCTGTTTAATCTGTTCAAATTAAAGACCCTTGGCCTTTATCTGTCCACAGAATCCAGCTCCGAAGGAAAAAACTCCTGCAGCAAAGGTTAGTTGAACCACGTCATGTTGATAGACACATGCTTCTCAGTATCCTTACTACAAGTACAAAATAATAGTTTTTTTCACATTGTTTTTGTTCCTAGTTGACACATGCTTGCACACACAGTAAATACTCACAGCACACCTACAAAAAAGACCACCCATAACATTAAACAGCAACTTGGCATTTAACATTATATCTGCTGTATTCACTGCATCTGCCTTTCCTCAGGACCACCTGTGCAGTTTGTGGACCCTCCAGGGAAGGTGGAGGTTGGGGTGGGTGACCAGGCCAGACTCCATTGTGTGTTCAGCAGCGGCAGTGACCCAGTGGCCTGCTGCTGGATTCACAACAGAGACAAGGTGAGCAGTGTGGCGTTTTTATTCATTTGATTTGGTCCACTATTTTTCATCACATTGTTAGACATCCTAGTAACTGGCAACTAGTGCGTACTCTGCATAAAGCTGCATGATTAAGGCGTTGTAATAATTGGGCACATGCAGAAGTTAAATTCCTGCCCACCGCTTGGGGTTTGAAATTGAATCCTCTGCAGTGCCTCTGGATTGGCTGGGCATCCAGCCAGTAGAACTAGGAGGAATATAGGGTGTTCTCCGCATGCGTTACGTCCTCCCAGTAAAACTCCAGTCCTCACTGTCGGGTGAAAAGGAGCAGCCTTGACAGCACGTGTATCAGAGGAGACTTCGTGGATATTCTCCTCATGACCAAACTGTCTGAGTTAGCAGTGACACGTAGGGCTGGTAACTTTGCTCAGAAATTATATTCGAATATTGGTCTTAAAAATTGGCAGATATTCGAAGATTAGTATTATTATAAATAATTATATTTAAAAAAACAAAGTTTTCTTTTTTTAATGTTTATTTGACAGGGACAATACAAAAACAATGTATAAAGTGCTCGGATCCAATTAAACATATATTGTTTGTTTTTATAACTTGATACATTGTTTTTTGTATTGTCCCTGTCAAATAAACATAAAAAAAAAATATTCGGATATACATATTTTCCCAATATTCAAATAATATTAGAATATCGAATATTCGTTTACCAGCCCTACACGGACTAGAACACATTGGAATGTGGAATTGTCTGTCTTCCATCTGCAGGTGGTGGTGGAAGGTCCTCGGACCCGTGTCAGCAGCAGTGCGACAGAGAGCAGTGTGGAGATCGACCAGGCATGTCCAGAAGACGCAGGCTCCTACACCGTTGTGGTGCGAAACCGAAGGGGCTCGGCCCAGCATACGGTCTCCCTCAACGTCATAGGTGAGACCAGTGGTTCCCAAAGGGTGTGCCTTGGGATTTTGTGACAACCATACATTATTGCAATATATACAGCTATACCCTATTAACCAATTTCAACCTGGGGTCCCTATTTTAGCACACCTATTTTTGAATGCGTCAAGGTCAATCCAAAAACATCCATGAAATGTATAGCCATGAATATAAAAGCAATACAGAACATTTGTTACAAAAAGCAACATAAAGAGTTACTGTACAGAAACTATGAACTGTGATAAGATAGGCTGGAAGGTCAGGAAGGGTACTCAGGCTGTCTCTCTTTATCCTGGTCTTCTCTCATCTTCCCATACATCTGAAAGAAGTGTCCCTTTTCTCTCATCATACCAATTATGGGCATACTCCATCAACAAAAATGCCTAGTATCCAGCCATACACTGGATGGAATGTAGGAATGTACTGTTAGGTCCAGCATGTTCTGGTACACATGAAACTCGAAATATCAAGACTCAAATATGTTCAGGACACTGCTCTATGAAAGTACATGCTGCTCCAGTTAGCAACGATTTTATTGTAATGTAGTTGGTGGTTATTCGTATTTACATATCTATATTATTCACCATATTTGTACCAGTGTTTATTATGTCATGCACTGCAGAGCTTTTGAGAAAATGCTAAGTTAACTTGGAACAGCCACAACATACATTTACAGTATAGACCGTATAGCAGGTAGAATGTAAAGTAGCACTAGTAGTAAAATACTAATAATAGTATTAATTTCCTTAACTTAAAAAACAACAAAAACTAGAATACACAACTGAAGTTAAATAGAATTGCACTGTAATTGCTATACTGTACCTGGTTTGCTTAACTGGTCCTAATTTTAGGATCACAAACACTCATTCCTGGAATTTTGTAAATCATATTTGATGTCTTGCATTCGTTCATTCTCCCCTTTTCAGCTTCTATTAATTAGGTCAAAGAAAAAACTAGGATTAAAACTAAATAAAAAGTAAACAAAATCTAGTCGACTCCTAAAAGTACTTGCACACTTTACAACTGAAATCAAACACCAAACTGAAGGACAAAAAAAAAACTATAACTCTGATACAGAAGTGGAGCTGCTATCAAACGTACTCTTCACGACTATAGTAGAATGTAGAGCCAATTTGCTAGAAATCACCTCATCTAATTTAATGACTAACTATTGTATAGGCAAATTCTGGGCTTGTGTTTTAGTATGTGTGCGTCCAAACTAAGCTCCGAATTTCTCCTCAGACCGTCCCCACCCCCCAGCGTCCCACCCTGTTGTCTCCCAGCTGTCCCCTGAATCCCTGGTCTTGTCCTGGTCGGGACCCACCTACGACGGAGGCAGCGCCATCTTGGGCTACGCGGTGGAGATCAAGGACGACGGTACCGACGAGGCCGGGAGCTGGACAGAAGTCACCGCTCACTGCAAGAACACTTCCTATAAGGTCCGCTCAGGGCTGGATCCTCAGGGGAAGTACCGCTTCCGGGTCAGGGCCTTCAACGCTGCGGGGGTCGGCGAGCCAAGTGAGGAGTCTTCCTGTGTCAAGATGTCCACTGCAGGTTGGTCATCTTTCTTTTTGAAAAACTTTACAAGTGAGGGCTTGAAGTAGAGACTGAATTTGAGTGCAGACATTGATGATACAGATTTTGTATTTTTACTTCACTTCATTCCGATGCTGCATTTGTATTTAAAGGAGAGCAGAAAGAGGAGATCCAGCCATATGTGACGATAACCATTGACACCGCACACAGCGCCAAGGACCACTACAATGTGCACGAGAAGCTGGGAACGTAAGTACAGATTGTGCAGGTGAATGTCTCAAATGTTTACGCATACTGTGCCTAAGGGATTTCATCTCATTGACTGAATTTGTGGTATTCGTCGCCTCGTTGATGGGTGATAGAAACTACAGGGATGTGCAACACAACCCTATAACACCACAACTACACAGGAAATCCTTTTGTTGAGTTCCTTTTGGTTACATTTGTGCACTCTTGTTTGGTGTTAAATTAATCTTACTGAATATATATATATATATATATATATATCAAATATAATGACACTTTGGGGGTCCTTGACATGGAAAAGTTTTAGAACTACTGATTTAGAAGGCATTTGTAGAATCGGCCTCAGGTCTTAATGGGTTTAACTAGTGGAGCCTCCAGGATGCCTCATTGCTTGTGCTCTCTTTTTTGCATACATCTAAATTCCAGAGGGAAGTTTGGCCAGGTGTTCAGGCTGTCCCACAAGGAGACCGGCCAGGTGTGTGCGGGGAAGTTCTACCGAGGCCGCACCTCCAAGGACAGGGCGGCGGCGCGCCAGGAGATGGAGCTGATGAACTGTCTCCATCACCCCAAACTGTGCCAGTGTCTGGCCGCCTACGACACGCGCGCTGAGATGGTCATGGTCATGGAGTTGTGAGTATATATGGAAGTGGCACGGAACAGAGAAAGGCTTCATAATGGGAGTGCATTGTTGAAGTTTACTGAATTACATTGCAGAATGCCTTTTTTTGCTGGCTCACAAAAAAGCGGGCCCATTTTCAAAAAAACGTTGGAATATTTTTGAAACATTTTAACACAAATCTATTACGGGGATCAGTTGGCACAAAATATTTTCAGATGGGGGTCCGCAGTCAAAAACATATTTATTTGAGGGTCCTTTACATGAAGATATTTGAGAACCACAGCTCCAAAGTAACTTTAAATAACCATGCAGATAGCCAAGCAGATAACCAAGATGACACGTAATGTTTTCTCACGGCATGTGGCCTGTGTGTCTGTGTGTTGTGCGCATGCAGCATCGCGGGCGGGGAGCTGTTCGAACGCATCCTGGATGACGACTTTGAGCACACGGAGCCCACCAGTGCGCGCTACATGCAGCAGCTCCTGGAGGGGTTGCGGTACGTTCACAAGCAGAACATCGTGCACATGGACCTCAAGCCGGAGAACATCGTCTGCGTGGACACCACCGGAACGCGCATCAAGATCATCGACTTCGGCTTGGCTAGAAAGCTGGGTTAGTTGAAGTTGCTGTAGGATTTGTGTTTGGCTGGGGCAGAGGTGTGCTATCATTGGTTGTAAGTCAGTGTTATTACAAAATCACATAGTGTACGTACATACACTATGTGTACCATATTTTACTCTATAATAGCTTATTTTTTTAATCTTTTGTTTTATCCTCCCCCCATGTAAAGCTTATTTGGGTACTATATACATTTTTGTAATTATTATTATTATATTTACATATACATTATCCCCTTCTTCCAGAGCCTGGTAAAACCTTGAAAAGCATGGAGGGGACGGCAGAGTTTGTGGCTCCTGAAGTCATTAACTTTGAGCCTGTTGGTTTGGAGTCTGACTTGTGGAGCATTGGAGTTATCTGTTTTATTCTGTGAGTACAACCTCAAACTGTTCTGTCCTGTAGCTGTGGTCACAGTAAAAGGAAAAGAATGCTGTGCCTAAAAAATGTGTCTCTAAATAAAAGCGTTTATCTTTATCGCCATCTGCTGGTGTTTCTAGCCATTAACAAGACACTTGCAGTGCTCCACAGTGGCACCAAGTTCTTACAAAGAAAATGTACTTGTCTAGCTTTTAGGGGTGAAACAATTAAAACATTGATTCAAATGATCAGTTAAGCGATGTACAGTATCATACAATTTATAATGTGTGCTAATCATGTAAGCTTTTCTTTTTAACTGCTGGTTAAATGTGTTAATCAATTTCAGGATGTCATGCTCATTTACCATCCTTTTGTTCTTTAGCTTTATTCTAGTATATTCTAAATTAAATCTAATATATTTTGACAGATAAAAATATTAATTGCAGCCCTAAAACAACTTATTGGATTCATTCTGGTGACATAAGACTATAATATATTCCACTTGCCTGAATGTCTGCGTATGTTCTGCAATATAATATTACAGTGTCCTGTTGCTACAGTCATAGACTGTACCTTGTCATTAGTCTTGAGTCTGTTTTTGTTGTATTGCAACAGCACTAGATGCCACACAACATTCCATGTGTTTTGACTCATTTTTTAAAAACTTGTTTCCTGACACAGGCTAAGTGGTGAGTCTCCATTCCAGGGGAACAATGATGCAGAGACACTGGCACTTGTGACATCTGGCACTTACGAGTTTGATGAGGAAAGCTTTGAGGACATCTCTGAAGAGGCGAAGGACTTCATCAGCTCCCTGCTGAAGAAAGACCCCAGGTTTTACTTCTTAAGTGAATGGCATCTGCTGTTTCCTATTCTCCAATCAGTTGGTACTTGGAACTAAACTACTGCTGCTTATTATGGTGGATTTGCAATCTGTCCAGCTGAATTGAACCGCCCACCTAATTACTACTAAAATACCTACCACCATGATGTCAATGAATGTCCTGCTGTTTGCTGAAAAATAACATTTTCAAGCTACAGTAGTTACTATTCTCAGGTGATATTTTGTGACTTCATAGAAGAGACAGCAATGTGGCATTGTGATGAGTAAAATGTAAATACAGGGAAGCAGAAAAATCATGGGTTTGTGTCCATAATAATAATAATATCTAGAAAAAGTGTTCCTCAGAGCACAGGTCTCAGCCAGGTCAGAAATCGGCCTCATGGTGGCGCTATAGACGAATCCACAGACGCGCTGCGGTGTCAATGCTCCTATACCGCAGCAATATGGCCGCCTACAGGCAACTACAGGCAGCCTGTCTGTGGATTCGCCTATAACAGGCCCATGTGAAAAATGTGAAAAATTTGGGGCAGAGGTTTGGAATTGGCATCCAGGGAGTGCAAAGTTTCGTTGCGATCAGGCCAACAGTGCCGGAGATTAGCTGTTCACAGAAAGACGGACGGACAGGGTGCAAAACATACTCTCTCCCCATGCCTTTCGGCCTGGCGGAGACCATAATAGTAATGATTATAACAATGACTTGTGATCCAACCATGTGTTCCACTGTGGTGCTCCAGATCCAGGCTGTCCTGTGATGAGGCGTTGGCCCACCCATGGATGGTCTCTTTCACCCCTCTGAACCGCAGACCCACCAAGTCCCTCAACAAGGAGAAGATACGAAGATTCCTGGTCAAGCGCAAGTGGAAGGTAACACACACACGGCTCTGTAACTGTTCATGTGAAACGGTAACCATAATCTTACTCAACAATATGACCAGATTGCTTCTCTATCAGTGTGTTAATATCCCTCTGTATGTGATTAAAGGATAAAAATCACTTTACTTTAAAGTGCATTGTATATTCTCACATCAATAATACATTTTAGCCTACGGTAGTTTTACAACACTATGTATAAACAATAGTGTAAGTTACTGTTGGGAAATTTACTTTCAAAATATATTGATTTCAATTAAAAGGAATGTTGCATTACAATATGACTTTCTGCACCAAATAATAAGTTAAACTTATTACATTCACAAGTGTAACATTATTAAGCCATTAAATTAAATGGAAGAGGGTAGGCTAAATGGAATATTGAAATGCTATTTTAGCAGTCTGCATGTCATAATGAGACTATTGGATATTTTCGGGCCATGTCATAGTCCCTTTAAAACTCAGGAGCACCCTCTATCAGAGCATGGTAGATTAAAAAGTATATAGTAAGTCTAATAGCAAGTGAGAGACTAGATTCATTCATTCGTTCATCATTAGTGTGAGGGGAATTTATTAGACGCTATAACAGATAAATATTTTTCTCAAAGCAATGAGTTACTTGATATACACTAGTAACTGTAATGACATTCCTCCATTTGTAAAAGTAATGCAGTTTATTACTCATGAATGTTATATTATTATGTCATGCATTACACGTGACACTAAATATAAACATTGGTGCAGCCTTACCTTAAGAATTGTAATTTCCAGACTCAGAGGCTCAATGTTTTTCACACTGTTGTTTACATGTTTTAATTGTAGAAAGCCGGCAAGGCTGTCCTGGCCCTAAAGCGGATGACTAACCTAACCAGCAAATCGGAGGATCCTGGCAGTCCTTCAGAGGGTATGACACACAGACACACACACTCACACAATCAGAGGCGCAGCCAAAAGAAAATTAGGGATGCGCCGAGACCACTTTTTAGTCTTTAAAATGCACCAATTGCTTCAATGTTTAGCTTTTCCTTGAAGTAAAACATAAACATATTCTAAAATTATACTTCTGAAGTCAATCTTTACTTAGCAGTTGCAGGTTTAGCAGTTGTTTAATAACCAAATAGCCAATTACAACATGCCTGTCCCTTTGGGTAATAGCCAGGACCTAAACGGCCGCCACGTCCCTACTGGGATTGATGTCTCTTAGAAACACACACCCTTCAGGTTATATGAATGATGTCACTTGTAAACACAGCTCTTTGTTAGTAGTTTTTTTACTAGTGGCAACAAGTTGCAAACTTCTACACTGTGCACCTTTTCTTGCCATCAGCAAGCTTCATGCCTGGTATCTCTGGCATGTTCCATGGCCCCTGTCTAGATCTCAACCCACTGAACACATTCTGTAATGCAGTGGTTCTCAAACTTTTGGCCATCTGAAAATGTTTTGTGCCAGGGACCCCCAGAAGAGAAGATTTGTTAAAAATTCAAAATGTTTAGATACTGTACTTTCCAAAACATTTAAAAAATAGCAGATGTACACTGTGAACTTGTAGATCTACCATTTTTAAAGGGCCAACATATACATGGATAAAGAAGTTAAAATTATGGTGATGCTATATTAACTACTTTGGCTGGGGACCCCCCGGAACCTCCCTGAAACCCCCCCCCCCAGGACCCCTGGGGTCCCCACTTTGAGAACCCCTGCTGTAACGTCCTTCTTGAACTCGGGGCTCAACTGTATATGTCAGCTGGTGTATTTGATTGTACCAATCCTTTTTGTCATCAATAAAGTGTTTTATTGTAATCATCAAACTATGTGTTGCTCAGAGACAGGCTGGAGCCCAGAGGCAGAGAGAGCCATCCAGTCACTGGGGGAACAGTTCGAGAGCGAACCTCTCTTCCTGCAGCCCCTGAAAGACACCAACCTGCCCAAGGGAGCTACTGCCCGGCTAACATGTCTGATCCAGGGTAGGATCCCGCACATGTGTAAAATGTAGCATCGTATTACCATATTATTTCTACACCGACAATATTGTCTCAAAAGCTAGGATTATATTTGCAGAAATAGACTTAATGAGGAGCTCAATATCTGTTTTGCTGGCTGGGTAAAATGCGACTATACTGTACATGTTGCATCGTTTCAGTTCTGTCATGGATCAAATGCCACTCTGTACATCCGACGGATAACATTGTCCAAAGGCCACAGTGTTCACAGTTTGAAACACAGTGTAGTCTACCGTATCAGAGGAGAACTGATGGACATGACAGGTCAGCTCTCCTAGGCTCTGACAAAGTTGAGACAGGTTTTTTGGGTAGTCTATTCTTAACCACTTGAACCCTAGCATCCCTATTCTTGGGCAAATATTTTGTGAAAATAGCAGCTCTACAAGCTCAAAATACATCGCCTTGCAACGCAATGTTAGCGTACAGTAGATCGACTATTTTCAGCAAAGAGATTTGGTGTAGAGGTAAATACTGCGCCAAATACTCACTGCATCACAACTCGGTAGCAAATGTATACTCGAAAGCTGACACAAGTGATTTTCTTGGGTTACATCTTCTGCTCACTGCATTGTTTTTCATTGTGTGAACCTCTAGGCTACCCAGAGCCAGAGGTGCAATGGCTCCAGAACAAGGGCCCTGTGAACCAGTCGCCCAGGGTGACCGTGGAACGCCTCAAGGACGGACTCTGCACTCTGGTTCTCTCCGATCTGAGACCTGCCGACTCTGGAGTTTACGAGTGCAGGGCCACCAACGGCCTCGGGGTGGCGCTGTGCTCTGCTAAACTGACCGTGGGGTTGTAAGGATAAGTGACTGACTGGAAGTGGAACTGATGGGGAGGATGATGCATGATTTGTTTTGGAAATCTTACATGTCCACTCACTGGAAGGAGCTTTAATTCCAGACAGTGTGTAGACATTATTATTTAATCTGTTCATGGGCTAATTATTTCATCCAGCACCTGGTCTGCATCAGCTTAGAATGTTGCTCTTCATTTAAAAACTAAGATTTTAACTTGGGCTGGGATAGGTTGCGAGCATAAACACGGACGCACATTCACTACCTGGCTTTGATATATAAGAAACATTTTTAGAATGGATTTCTGCTCTCCTCCAGCCAAAATGTTGGAACACATTCACATGTCACCAGTTTAATAGAGCACTTTGTGTCTTTTTATTGTTTAGCTGCTGATGAATCTGATTATATTTTCACTTACACACGCACAAGAGCACAATGGGTTCTGCTTTGTTTAACCACATGAACCCTAGCACCCCTATTCTGGTGGCAAATATTTGACAAATACCACATCTACAAGCTCACAACGTGCTGCAGGCTTCTACTGTAGATTGTCTATTTTCGGTGAAATATTTGGTGTAGAGCAGAAAAAAGTGCCGTGTGGACCCTGGTCAACTAAGTAATTTATATGGGGTTTAACTACCTCTGTTTTAAGTCTGCATGTTTAACTTGTGTTGTTCAATAAATGTATGTGTTGCTAATATTACATGAAAATAAATCTTAAAAGACTGAATTTTAAACCTTGTATTCTAGGACAGATGGGCTCATGGTAATCAGCTACTCTATGGCATGTAGAGATAATATTTAACATTAGGAGTGAATGGTTTGGTTGCAACGGTTGATTGGTCTGCTTGTAAAGCAACACCAGTTACTGAGGTTTCTGCTCATTTTAGTTCTGGACATTTGTCAGAAAAGTTATAAACAAAACTTTTCTCTTTCTTGGGAATATGTACTGTATATGACTATTCTCTTACCTTTGAATGTATTATTTGTTACCCAATAACTTTCACATAGACATGTGTGGTCGGGGAAGCTGATAATTTGCCAACTCCAGTAAAAGCTGTGAAATATATTGTAATGGTCAATGCACTTCACAATTCAATGGTTATTACTTCACTTACTGAATATTGTTTATATACTGACCATGTTTTCAAATGTCTTTTCCCCCCCTATACCCTCTTACTGAACTTGTGTTAATTGAGCCATGTTGTTTTTTTTTGCCTGTGGTTCCTAAACCGGAAACCAATTTTTACAAGCTCATGATCTGGGAGTTTGAGGTCAGGCTATTTCACTGGCTAAGCACACTTAACCACCAGCAATATAATGCACAGACACAGCCATTTTAATGTTTTACCCTCTGCTCTGGCTGTACAATGCATTGTGGGTATAAGCTGGTTTCGGAGCCACCACTTTTTTTCCCTCATGTATGACTTCATCTTGGTATAAGTTCAGAAAATAAACTATTTCAGATTGGACTAAGATCTTTTTATGCAGATATGTCCGTTATCACAGTATACACCTGATTTATTTAATTTTTTATCTATACAACATTACACAGGATCTTACCACACTGAAAGTAGCACATGTCAGAAATGTACCTTTTATTTATATTTGTGAGCTATTGCATATAAGTAAGCATTATTAGAAATATTCCACACAAGTCCATACACCAATCACATATTTAACTTTTAATTCCTGTCATTAATTACATTTGTAGTTAAATTTATACTCCGCTAAACCCGTCTTACAAGTAAATCGTTAGTTGATAAGTCTCGGTCAAACCCACAGTCCTATGACATCAATTCCAGCGAAGGGTCTGAATAAAAGTTTAGATGGGTTTCACCAGAGAACTAAGGTAAGCCTCTGATTGGCTGGCCTGTAATAGAAGTCTGTGGTTGTTTCAACTGATATATCCGACAGATTTGTTGTCTAAGCCCCTATATACAGTACTAATGACATGCCCAAAATAGGGACGCAACGTTGAAAGTGATTAAGGGGCAGTGCGACTGTTCTATAGTTGTGCAGCAGGCATTAGATATCAATCTAATCGTCGGGCTACTGCAAGACTCATAGTTGATTGAGTCCTTCTCGTATCTGTTGTTGGTATATGCAGAAATGTTTGGTCTGTACAGTAAAGATTGTCAGATGACATGCATTCCAGCTAAACAAATGGGCATCTGTATAAAAGCAGCAGGGGATTTGTCAGAAAAGCTTTGATAAAATCGGAATAACAATTCATTCCCCGTATCGTGGGAAATGTAACGGGGCTCCGCCTATGTCCATGTCTCAAATGCCCAGACTTAAAAGCTCTTAAGCTAAGACCCCACAAAATATCGATCAGGCACAGTCTTGGTCGAAGGACCCACTTCCGTGGGTTCGTTGCAATGTCACAGTGCCCCGTCACACTCTTACTTTAAGGCAAATTTCTCTACGGGGTCGTTTTTGTGGCAGATGTCCTGGGACTTGACACAAGTGTTGCTGTGCACGTGTGCAGTTGATAGATGAAACTGTGTGAGACATCAGGTAGTGGGTCAAAGCTTACATGTCCTCATGTAGGGTTCAGGACGGCGGATTGGCCTCTGGTCTCTGTATGATCCGTTTCTGCAGAAGGTTCCAGGCCTTGAGTACCTTTGAGATCAAAGAGACCGGGTGAAATTAAATGTCACAGTGACAGGACTGATGGACTATTTTGCAAGCCCAATAGCGAGACAGTAAAGGTGGGAGAGGGAGAGGATGACATCCTCTGGCCAGATTCGAACCAGCTGCGGGAAGGACATTAGCCTTTATACGGCACAGCGTTATGCCGTGACAACGCTGCAAGACTCGTTTGGTTGAAACGCGTCCGTTGTTTCTGTCCGTGAGAGGCAGATAAAACCATGTGAAAAGGACATTCATTGTGTGCTGGCTATTTCCTCACTTTTATCACACTCAAAACTTGGCTTGTGTTAAAACAGATGGTGTGTGTGTGGGTGTGTGCACGTGTGTGTTTCTGACCTGCTTCTGGGTGACATCAGGCTCCCACTGTGTGCAGAGCACCACGTTGGCGTGCTCGACCTGTTTGGCATTGGACCACTGGCTCTGTAGCCTCTTCACAGCGTCCTCGCTGCTCACCCCATCCCTCTCAGTAATCCTCGACACCGCCTAGGAGGTACAGGCAGAGATCTTTTAAAACATTTCTGCTTCAGTAGAAGTAGATTTTCTCCTCCTTGAACTTGTCATATCAGGGGGAGAAAGGTTTTTACATATCATCTTTAAAATAGAAACTTTCCAGTTGCTGTATTGGTATCTTGGCTTAATTATCTTTTTCTTTCTGCTTTAATTGAGAGACACAAATTATTATTTTTTCATTTTTACAGATCAAATGTCAAGGTTTTAAAGCCTCCAGCGACGAGATATTTGAGTCGTGCTGTATGTTAGATACTGTATTCTCTGACCAATTCACATATTAATCACCATGTTCACATGACGGCCATTTTGCACTTACATCATACTTGAGAGGTAGTTAACCATGTTGAACTCTATGAAATCCAAATGACGTGTGAATAGGATCAATATCAATATCAATGTCCACTTCCAGAAGAAAGTGAACATTAAATACTTTATTGCATGGCGAATAATGAAAATAGCGTGTCGCACTGTGAAGCAGTGTGAGCTTGTAGACCTGCTATTTTCACCATTTCAATTATTTTCAGGACAATCTTGTCCTATAATGACATGCACAAAGTAGGAACTCCAGGTTGAAAGAGGTTAAGCTTAGCTGTGTGTTGATGCTGGTCTTGGACTGTACAAGAAATGATTGTAGATATACGCTACTGATTCCTAGCCACATAGACCTTTGTGGTCGTGAGATCGACTTTTTTCCTTGGCTGAGCTGGTGATACCCCTGAGCTCCAGTTATGCAAGCATGGAGGTTTACAGTACCTCCTCCTCTGGTATGATGGTAACCCAGACCTCGTGGACCATGTCTGTCCAGCCAGCCTCCAGTAAGACGGCAGCGTCTACAACACACACCTTTTTACCTGCACAGGACAAGAAGACACAAAACACCGAAGAGGTCACTTCTATCCTTGTACAGATTGTTCCCTGACATAGCTCTGTTATGATCGGGTGGAAGATCCTAAATCCTGGGAGATCGTCCTAAATTTGGTTGGGGAAAAAGGCTCTTAAGTTCGATTTATACTTTAGACATATAGTCCTACAAACAAATCTATAATTATATTATAGAAATTATAGATAATTATAATTATTTTACTCTCTCTTGTATAATGTGTGTAACAATGAAATAATCTTAATATCTTGATAATACCTTCCTCTCTGGCCTGGTGGATTCTCTCCTTAACCAGAAGTGCAATCTCTGGCCACACAATGTCTGTCAACGCTTTTAACCGCTCCTGTAAAATAAACGGAAGTCCTATTAGCCCATATTCTGACACTACTGGTGTTGTAGCATAGAATTATTTGTACTGATCATGTTACCTTGTTACCAAAGACTTTTCTTCCTAGTGCGCGTCTGTTTATGGTTTTGTCTTCATTCAGGATGTCTGAAAGCAAGAACAAATCCCCCAATATCCCATATCATTGTCTATTTAATGCATGTTTTCTCAACAGAACACAGTGGTATTAAGATACTATTAAGATGAAGGTAATAAGATATAACGTGAAATCTGAATATTTTAACAAACAGGAGTGTTGTAAAGTCATAGCAAGGCTTATGTTTGGGGTTATTTCTTTGTGTGAAGCACTTTGGGCTGCAGTTTATGTAAGAAAGGTGCTATACAAATAAAGTTAATATAAATATACTGTTTGTATAAATTATATAAACATTTATTTATTTTTTGTGCTTTGTTAAACAGTTTTCACTCTGCAATAATGGATAGTGATGACTGAAGAAGACGAGGGTTTTGATCAATCAAAGGAAGTTGATAAAGGTTCCATTACCTGAACCAAACTCCCCCTGAACCCGTTGGTAGGCGACTGCCCCCGGCCGGTACGTCTCGTGACCCAGCTGGTCGCTGTCGATGCGGACGGCACCCAGGGCCTCCAGGCGCCTGGCGATGGAGGTCTTCCCACTGCCACTGCCTCCTGTCAGCCCGATGACGTACGGGACAGCAGGGAGATGGGACCTGTCCTGATTCAGGGCAATAAGAGACAGGGCTGCTGTCAGAAGGGTCAGGGATCCTACACATTTTTAACAATGAATTTTCAAAACCTGAAGGGTGTGTTAACCACAGCAAAAACCATAGTGAAGCAGTAAAATGACTGCTCATAACTATGTCAACTTAGTTTTAGATTGTTCTCTATACCGCAACACCACTTCAGACACATTTTATCATATGAAAGGTGCTTACCATTTTTTTGTACATTTGACTAAAAAGATTGTATTATCATATGTTATTAAAGATGTGGCAGGAAGGCAGAACATTGTGTTGAGTTTAGGGCGAAAACATTCATGTTCCTTTCCACATCTTGTTGAGAAGTCCAATTTGGATGATAAAAGCACCAATACCGTTTACATTTAATATTGTATGGTCAATTTTGCTAAAGCAGATAACATTACAGTGGCATTATAATGTGAGGGACGACATAATGAAAGCCTAATATGTTTTCATTGTAATGGGAAGGGTGGAGATGGGAATGTGAACCCTTTCTATCACAATAGCTCTGCAGTGGCAAGAAGAATGCGGTCAACAATATGACAATGTTTAGAGAGCAGTTCAGTTCAACAGTGTTCTCCATCACATGCGAGTGCTATTCAGCCCTCTATTTAACCACTTATACCATATATAATTTGCTGTAACTACTAGCCAAAATACTAGCCGATCTACAAGCTCACAATTCATTGCGTAGTGTTGTGAGCTTGTAGATCTGCTATTTTCGCTAACAGCACTAATTGCTGTGTGTCCGAGCTGAACACCTTGCAGAATTTCAACAAACAATAAATCCTCCATAAATGATACATGTTTGACTATAATCTTACTTCTTCAATGCTCCTACGTTTATTCTTTATCGTTTTATTGCATTTTACTGCTCAGTGTACTGTGTTATCACTTGCCATTGCAGATACCAGCATCACTATCAATGCTCTTATCCAAATGCAGTCCTTAATGTAATGTAGATGCAAAAACATTGTGGTTGGCAGGGCTTACTTCAGGCGGGGTGAGAAGGGTTCCCAGGAGACGGGAGCGAAGGCTGGACGAGCTGATCTTCTCCTCCTCTGTCTCTGTGTCGTGGTGGGCGTCTTTCAGCAGATGGATTTCATGGACAATCAGGCCAGGCAAACCCTGGCACCAGGAGAACACAACACAACGTGTCAGATATCGTCACTGTCGGACAGAAACCTTGTATCTTCGCATTTCATATTATTGCGTTTATTTTTATTTCTTTATTTTCACAAATGAATGCCCCGTTTTATACTTTGTCGTATGCCCGCTTAGCTGTGGGTTGACAAGCAAGAACGAAATACTGTGCAGATTAGACTTGCTATAACCTCTGTTCTCATCAGAGTGCAGAAATGCATTGTCATCCACATTTACATTTCATATTACAGTTCACCGGTTCTACCACAAGGTGCTTGTGCTGTGCTTAAATATATGCACATTCCTAAGAATAAGTACAAAAGGATTAATACCCTACTTTGCCTAGAAATGATAATACGAATGGTCTTGGTCCATTCCCGTTTGTAAGCAATGTGGATGAATGGGGGCTATTATACTGTAATAGTTTTAGTAACACAACATGCACACTGTTGTGCAGTATGGTCTCTCAATATTCTTGCATAGACTTTGACAAGATAGAACTTAATGGAAAAAGCAATGCAAATATTCACCAACTAGTAATTCATCATTTTTAGTTGAATGGAAGCAGCAATAGAATTGTACTAGTAAATATGAAGTTATACTGCACTGCAGGCATTGTATAAACATTTCTATGGTGTAGCTTGGGAGGCTAGACAAACGTTACTGTATGTCTGAGTGGCCTTAACTCACCCCTATGCAGCTAAACTGACTCTAGACACAATACAGCCATTTCTATTCTATGTAATGTCAAGTCTTCTGATAGAGAATTATTCAAGCACACTGGTGTTGTTCCTGCAGTTCAAATCCGCTCACAGGAGATGGGATGGTCAGTCTAAAGAGCATTTCACTTACAGTCATTGTACTTAAGGTTAACTCGGTATTAATACCTGTCGTTCACTTAACTGTTACTTCCTGGTGTGGGTTAACTTAACCGTACAATCGATTCTCACTCAAAGAGTCAAGACTTTAACACATTCAAACCGGGAAGGCATCTGTGTCATATTTGTGTTCAAAACAGCGCGTCACTTTTGAGCTTCTACATCTGCTATTTATGAACATTGTTGAAAAATCTTGAAAGTGCGAGAACTACTGGTTTAGAAGGCATTTGTAGAATCGGCCTCAGGTCTTAATGGGTTAAGTACCTAATCACAACTGCATGGAATGTAGTTTGGTGTGCTTAACACCTCCACACACAACAAAAGACATGTGTAATCCTCTCTCAAACATAATATTTGTGCAATGAGTTCCACTGTAGCCCAGCGACATTTTTGAATTTGTGTTCAGTTTAAAGCAGGGCAAATCCCTGCTGTCTGTGCTGAAATAACTGGGTCTACAATTTTATAACCATGTTCTCCCACTCTGTTGGCTTCCAGACCTTAACCTATTGTTCTAAAGACATACAAAGGGTATGTGTGAAACTAGTTTCAAGACACTCAACGCATAAATACGCAAAAATAGCTTTGTAGCTGCAGTTGAAGCCAGTTCAACTAATGGTAGCTTTGTAGATTTTGTAGCAGCTACTAACGTCAGTACAATTTTGAGGTATTTTTTACTTTACTGGAGCATTTCCAGTTTACAGTACTTTTACTCTGCTACATCTCAGAGGCAAAGATTGTACATTCACTTCAGTACATTCATTTGAAAACTTTAGTTACTAGTTACTTTGTAGATTTTGATTATTATTACAGAACATACATTGACCGCTTCAACCCTATATACATTTTGGCCATTTGAAAATAGACGATCTACAAGCTCACAATATGTCGCATTGTGAGCTTGTAGATCTGCCATTTTCAAAGATTTGTATACATTTTATACAATTGAAAACTTGCGAAATAGGACATTCTGCATAATGAGCACTTCCTACTTTTGGTACTTTAAGTAATTTTGATACCAATACTTTTGTATTAGTATTTCTACATTGGAGTATTGATACTTTTACTTAAGTAAAACATTTTAGTACTTTTTCCACCACTGCTCCGACTTACATTCTCCAGACGTCTCCTGTTGACGGCCTCGCCTCCCTTCCTGGTCTCCTCGCTGACCACAATGCACTGCAGCTCCGAGTCGACCACGGAGGCTCCGAAGGGGTCGTCGAGCGGCACGATCTCCACCTGCAGCGAGGGCCTGACGTCCTGCAGGAACTGCTGCAGCCGCTGCACCCGGAGCGGGTAGGGCTCTATCAACTCCTTCAGCACCTTCTCTGAGTCCAGGAAGGATGAGGAGGAGGAAGAGGTAGTTAGAAGCATCAACTTTCTCTCATCATCATAGGGATGTTAAAGGTAGGGTAAGTGATTTTCTTTGGTTAAAATAAGTGTTAAATAGCTCTATATTCTGATAGTACTCATTGCTATAGAGTGTTTGTTCAGTAAAAGGAGTCTCCTTGTCTCTCCAGCTCTTTATAAAACAGAAAATGCATTTTCGTTTCAGTTTCAGTTTCATTTCCAATTTTATCCAATCAGGATAGAGAACTCAATCAGGATATAGATTAAACACGTGAAATTGGAAGTGATGACGCTAAGAAATGAGCAGACAAAATTGGAACTGGAACACTATAAAAAATGAAGCTTAAAAATGGGTACTTTCTCCTGATTGGCTGAGATTTTGACACCTACCGGAAAATGTATTTTCTGTTTATTAAAGAGCTGGAGAGACGGGGAGACTCCTGTTACTGAACAAACACTCTATAGCAATGACTACTATCAGAATATAATGCTTTAACCTTTTAACAAAATACTTTTTGTTTTAACCAAAAAAATATCACTTACCCTACCTTTAACAATTCATCTATAATCGATTAATTGCCGTAAGAATGTACTCGATTAAATGTATTGATTTTCAATGAATTGAAGAAAAAAAGGTTTTGAATAGTTTGTTTTTTTTAAACCTTTTTTTGGGGGGGCTAGTGAAAGTTACAGGTATGGTGTGTTTGATATCAAATGTGAGCTTACCATAATCACAGTAATCCTTAATCATCCCCCGTTTAAAGTAAGTGGATTTGAATGTATTCATCATTTTTGGGGCATTTGTAAATGTGTGTCCTATAACTTTTTACTCGGAGAGTCACCCCCACAAGTGTGGTGTAATAACAAGATATGAGGTGGAAATGAGGCTAATGCATAATTAGGTGCTGTGATGTGACCATCATCAGACATATACATAATGAAAAATGTATATTTAATACAATAATGATCATATCTCACAATTGACTTTTTCCCCCCTTCACAGCCATTTTCAGATTTCTAGGGCCATTTTTGCCTTTTGTCCTGATATATTTCAAAGTTCAAAGTAAAGTGTCATTACTATGACACTTTACATCACGATGTACGTTCTCCAATAGTCAATATACTGTGTATAATCCATATGATTGTATGATTGCAGCAAACTGCAATCAAACAGTACCTTCTGTATAGATAATCCTATACCAGATAAAATATTACTGCTGTCACTGGGTCTGTGACGTCGCAATGTTTTTTTCAGGCATTAACACGGTGACAAAAGGAAAACATTAACAGGGTTGGGGAGCAATGAACAATCTAGGAAATAATTACCAACGGTCCTCTTTCACTGTCCTAACGTGACTAGTTTCTTGAGACAGGCTGTTAGCGCACACAATCTTCTAATACTTCTGCATAACAATCTATGCATCGGAAGCACAGACAATCCGCTGTAAATAAAGTTCTATCTTGCCTGTGCAGTCTGGTAAATAATAAGCTCTACTGCAAATCAAATTAGTCAAAGCCCATCTAGCTTGCTGCTTAGCAGAAATATATTTTAAACATATTTCAAAACATATTTTCGTGAATGGAAATTACAAACATATGGCAGCTTCCTGTGCAGGACTTTTAGGCCGAAGTACAGACTCTCAGTAGTATTCAAAGATTGTGGAACAGGTTTGAGACACCATAACATGACTGTTATCAAACTGTGTCAGTCTCACATCCTTAAAAGCTCAACTTTAAACCCCTGAAGAGACACATATGACTATACTGTACAATATGTCAGACAGACCATATAGGGATATCATGGGTTTGAATCTGGTTTAGTACATTCGCTGCCAGTCATTAGGCCTGTCACAATTATGACATAATCGTCTAATCGCAATTATTTCGCATAATCGTTTCCATGTTGAAAAGGTTTTTCAAAATAGTGGAAATAGCAGATCTACAAGCTGACGCTGCTTTTACTGTTAATATATATATATATATATATATTTTTTTTTTATCCCACGATTTTTGTAACCCATTTTTTTTCACCCGGTGCCAATTTCCTAAGTAATCCTGAGCGCTACACCAGTCCCCCACAGCCTGGGGCTATTAATATTTTTTGTATAAAGTTAGTATAAAGTTATTAAATATGTCAACTCATTTCTGTGTATATTTAGGTTATTTGTCATATCTGCCCTGTGCATACTTAAAAGCCTAAAAGCCGAACAGAAATGTAATTTCTATTCATGTTCCGGTGTGAAAAACACAATGAAATCATCACAGCAAATGTCATAATCGTGACAGCCCTACGCGGTCATCTCTTCTCTCCACCTCCTCTTCCCTCTCTCTCCTACAATAAACACTCACTTTTAAGCATCTCCTGGTCACACACCCCGATGAGGAACCTCCTGTTGGCCAGCAGGCACGCCGTGTTGAGGAGCGTCTTGTGGGCTCCGTGCAGCCGGTCGAACGTCCCTCCCACCACCACGTCGCTGTAGGTCTCCAGGGGCTCCGCCTGCTCGCGGCGGTCCGTCGACGCGCCCTCCTTCTCCTGCTCGACGCTATGCTCCACCTCCCTCTGCAGCTCCTCCAGCTGCGGGTGGAGCAGCACGGGAACCAGGCCGGGGCCGCACGCGTAGCAGTGGCCGGCGTACCTCTGCAGACACTGGGCCACCAGCGGGGACTGGCCCGGGTCCTGCACGGGGAAGTCCGTCAGCACCACCTCCGGGGAGTGAGAGAGAGCCTGCGGGGCGGGGAAGGGGCAACCCTGGCCCGACCCCGCGCCGCCGGGGCCGGAGGCGCGCACGTTGGTCAGGAGCACGCGCACGTCCAGGTGCCCGCACACGTCGGCCGCGTTGCTGTAGAGGCGCGAGATCAGGCTGGACAGGTCCACCACGGGGGGGATGAAGACGGGCCGAGGCGGGCTCCCGCCGCCCAGGTTGAGGCCGGGGTGCAGGTGGACGTACAGGGTGCGCTCCACCACCTGGGCGGCCGAGCTCAGCACCGGAGCGATGCGCAGGGGGAGGGTGTGGAGGGGGGAGGTGAGCACCAGCAGCCCGGTGCTGAACATGGACATGGTGGGTCACGAATGCGCGGTTGCTGTGTGCGCGTGTGCCTCTCACTGTAACCTCAAGAGGCGTCACTGTTAGAAGGGTTGAAGAAGGAAAAAAAAAGGTTCGTGAAAATATGTCAAAGGTAAAGCTATCAGGCTGTCAACTTGGAACTAATGTCAATGAACCTGTGCTGGTTTCCCTGGTTAACTAGGTCCCAAAGGCATTTTATTGTCTACTGCACAGGTAGCAGTGGCACTGGACAATAATTATTCTGTGTAACAGTGATGAAGAGGTACCCACACATTGACAAGACTTCACCTTGTGTGTGTGTTCTGTGACTGTTACATATTAAACGTGTTGGCATTGGTGAGATGAAGTTACAGTGTGGTCACTGGTCTCTCACACACACGTACACACACACACACACACACACACAAATGAAAGACATGGTTATAATACTAAACAGGCATCAAGTGGTCACTTTCCTTTATCTCTGCCCAGAATCAATGCACTTAAGAAAACAGTAATGTACAGAGCCATGGCATACTGGAATGTGCTCCCCCCATATTTGACTCTAACAAGAAATACATTTGGTTTCAAAAAGAAACTTAAGGAAGCAATAATCAAAAAGGCAATTAGATTAGATTAGGTTATTATTTGGGGTATTTTCGGACAGACAAACCTGTTTTGTTTTGTTTTTAATTTACATTTTTATTGTTAATATAAATGCTGTTCTCTAAGTTTGTGTTTTTGTTCACTAACATTGATTATGTTGTACTGCATTTTATGATGTATTGTGATGATTTTGCCTGGACCCCAGGAAGAATAGTCTCGACTAAGGTGTAGTAGACTAATGGGGATCCTTAATAAACTAAACTAAACACACTAAACACACTAAACACACACACACACACACACACACACACACACACACATACACACGTACACACACGTACACACACACACACACACACACACACACACACACACACACACACACACACACACACACACTTCAACTGATATTGTTTACAGTAGCTATGTAAGCTGTAAGCACTAGGTCATACATATTTTATCATTTTTTTTACATTTATCAACAGCGTTTGCACTTTGAACTAGTCTAATACATGAAAGGTGAAGGCTGTTTATTAATATTATGACCTTCTAATACACGTGTAACAACAAGTCGCTGTGGTCAGTGAACCACATAGTTGCTGGTCGATGCCTATATCATTGGTTCTCAAAGTGGGGTCCGGGGAACCCCAGGGGTCCTTGGGGGGGTAACAGGGGGTCCCCAGCAAAATTAATGAATGTTCATCACAATCATTTTAAACACTTTAACCATATTTTATACTTGCTATTCAAAAATAGCAGATATACTGTACATGCTCATAGATAGAGCGTCATTTCGTGCCACACTATGAGCTTGTAGATCTGCTATTTTTGAAAAGTTCCTGGCACAAAATATTTTTGAGTTGGGGGTCTGCAGCCAAATACATATCATTTTGGGGGTCCTTGACATGAAAAAGTTTGAGAGCCACTGATTATTCTAGCTCTGGTCCGGGTGGAGAGGGTGTTTTAGTTGCTCCACTGCGCCCCCTACAGACCTTGTCAATAGAAAAGGAAATCCATTGACCAGATCTGTAGGGGGCGCAGTGGAGCAACTAAAACATTTTCCCACCCGGTGGAATATTTTCTTTTCTGACCAGAAAGTGCATTTTAAACGTGAGGTGGGGGGGTCAGAGTGTTCCCACTAAGGAAAGTAGGCTTTCAACATCTTAAAAAAGCGTCGTTGTTTTGTTTTTTATGCGTCGTTGTACGGCGCGTTGTGAGCTTGCAGATCGGCTATGTTCAACGTACGAGAGTACCAGAGTTGCCAGGTTGTGCGTGAACATTTTAACAACACAAATGTTGTATGGGGGGGTCGCTGGCATAAAACATTTTCAGATGGGGTGGGACCGCAGACAAATACATATTCATGAGGGGGGTCCTGACACAACCCACTGGTTTAAACAACATTAAGCATGCAAGCCCAAAATAAACAACTACACTTTAGAAACAACAAGTACATAAAAACAAGCAACTTTACTGAAAAACAAGCTCAAAGTCGCTTATAATAAGCGGACATGGCAACACCGCTTACGACGAAGACACATTAAAGCAGGCAAACAACGAAGGTAAAAACTCACCCGAGTTGTGACAGAATGATCAGCCTGCCGTGGCAGGAGGACTGTGTGTTTATGGAATGAATGGTGAAGCTCATCCACAGTGACAGACAGTGAGTGAAGTGTTGACATTCAACAGAAAACACTCACTGCTGCATGTCTGCTCAACTCAACACAACAACAAGCCGCGGTGGGACGCCATCTTGGGGGCGGGGCGACGGAGGCAGTGTCATGTTAAAGGGGTAGTACCTTTTTTTTTGCAAGTTCATGTCAAGGACCCCCGATGTATGTATTTAGCTGGCTGGATTGATTGATTGAATACTTTATTTAGAGGTTTGCAGAAAAAAAGCATGTGACATAAGTACAGTTTAAATACAAGGTCAACTACATAGGATTGAAAAAAAAAACAAGAAAGCCAATGGCTTGTTTCAATTGGGGTCCTTTTGTGCTCAATCATATAAACAGTTTAGAAATTTAAAAAATGTGTTTATAGCCATGTGTCACGTGAAGCTTGACCAATCACTTTGTTGACGCACCTGACCAATCAGAACGTTGACGTACGCACACGGACAAAGCGCCGCTAAAAATAAGAAACATAAAAAATATGACACAGACACCCATTAGATTAAAAGTTACAGGAGTGACAACCAAATACAAGATTTGTGTTATTCAAATGGGGCAACTATAGCTGAGTCAGTGAGTCCCAGGTACGATTCCAGGCCAGGCCAGCAATGTGTCGATGGGTGTCCCTGAGTCGAGCCCTGCTTTCCCACCGGGTCGTAGTAACAAGCCCTCTTCTGTGACGTGCGCGGAACTGCTTCGCCCCAGGTTAAAAACTATGCCTAAAACTAACCATAATCCCAATAAAATAATACCTAACCGTAATCCCAATAAAATAATTTGCTACACACTAGATAAGATAAATAACAACGTTGGGATCCCGGGGCGCTGGGTTGGAAGCCTGATGCTTAACGGTGCACGTCACGGAGATACCTGGTAATGCAGGGGTTTGGGAGTTATTTAACGCAGTTTAACATCATCCATTGTTGGTCTTAAGTCATCAGGAAGAGTTGGTTTTCCTATGCAAATGTTTTTGTCTCAGAAACACTGTTCAGTTTTGCTACTATTTTGGACCTGCATACATTGAAATAGATGCTTCCCCAGAAGAGCAGTTCCTCCTGCACTTCCAATTCAAGACCTGTTCCTTGGACAGGGGATATAATGCACTTATGCTCTTCAGGCGGTACTGATTGCCATCCAGTAGGTGTCCTACGATACATGGTCTATACATTTCCCAATGGAAGACGTTCAGGATTGTAGCTTTAATATGGTCCATCCTTATGTAATCTTTTATAGTATTACTTAACCTTTACAGGTTTTAGCCAGACAAGTCACTTATAAGAAAAATAGGTATACAGATTAAATCATGAGTGTTCATTTAACCCTGACAGTGTACAAGAGTGTAATTCTGAGAGTGTACACATTTGGTTCCATGAGTTAAATTAACATTCAGGATTTTAGTGTGTGTACTGCAGGAACAATATTGTCTGAGCACTAATGTCACGATTTCCCTTCTTGCTGTTGGTTGATTCTACAAATGTAAAGAACCAACGTTTATTCTTTGAGTAAGAACCTCATATAAAATGTAGAACTCCCTCACTCACTCTGTTCCTCCAGCTCGGTAAATGGTCTGATGTGGCTTTAGCCAAATGTCCATTATTTCATTATACTACCATTATACTGTTCCTTTAAAAGCCACTAATCTCCATGGCTGTTTACTCTTTATCTATCTACCCTCTGTCCTCTCCCTCTATCTGTCCATCTTTCTGACCCAAGGGAGAGGAACTGACTCCTACCTGTGTGTGTGTGTGTGTGTGTGTGTGTGTGTGTGTGTGTGTGTGTGTGTGTGTGTGTGTGTGTATGTGTGTGTGTGTGTGTGTGTGTGTGTGTGTGTGTGTGTGTGTGTGTGTGTGTGTGTGTGTGTGTGTGTGTGTGTGTGTGTGTCTGTCTTTGCTATCTCTGTACTCATCCTTAATTGACTTTTGTTTGTGGTTAATTGACTTTTGTCCTGCAGGGTTTCCTAGTTCTTTCTAACTTATCAAATGCTACCCAAGTAACAGAGTAGAACATGATGTGACATTTTCATGAAGGAAAATAAGTGTTTTGTTACTGAAAGTTATGGTATAAACATCATTATTTGCTTTTTTTTTATTTAGAGTAGTCAATAATCCCCAATTTATTCCTCCCCACACACATTTCTGTGTTGTCACTGCTGTCGTATCCTACTGACTCACCTGCCAGTGAGGAGCCCCCACCAGGAGGATGTAGACTATTCATCCTACTCCTCCCACGCAACACTCCCTGCTGACAGGTGCCGCCCCAGCCCGTAGGAGTATGTGCAATGACCAATATCACCCTCCCCGCCTAGCTTCCCTCCCCTCGAACGCGGGCCAATTGTGTTCGTGTAGACGCTCGACAAAGCCGGATGCACCACGGTGGATTCAAACCCCATTTGCTTTATATTTTGACATAAAAGTTGGTCCTTGTCTCTGTGCACGAGGCTGGAGCAGGTGTCTTCCAAGTTTTTCAGGCCAAGAACCCCTTAACTGAGAGGGAGATGAAGCAGGGACCCCCACTACATATTGTATAAAATTGTGTTGCAGATTAAACCTTTTCATAGATTTCACAGAGCTTCATAGATTGTTTGACAGCACTAGTATCCGTGTTGTGTAAATTAATGTTTTTGTTTGTTTGTTTGTATATTGGATTCATGTTAAAGGTATGGTAAGTGAAAAACAAAACGTTCTCTGTTAAAAGGTTAAAGCATTATATAGTAATCACTGCTACAGAATATGTGTTTGTTCAGTAGCAGGGGTCTCTGCATTTCTACGGCTCTTTAATAAACAGAAAATACATTTTCAGGTGGGTGGCCAATCTTCAGCCAATCAGGAGAAAGTACCCATTTATCAGCTTAAATTTTTATAGTGTTCCAGTTTAAATTTTGTCTGCTCATTTCTTTGTGTCATCAATTCCAAATTCACTTGTTTATCCTGTGTCCTATGTCAGTTCTCTCTCCTGATTGGATAAAATTGGTATCCCAACCTGAAAATGCATTTTCAGTTCAATCAAGAGCTGGAGGGACGGGGAGACCCCTGTTACTGAACAAACACTCTCTACCAATGATTACTATCAGAATATAAATCAATTTAACACTTATTAAAAAAAAAAAATCTCTTACCCTACCTTTTAAGGTCTATTCTCAGACACGTAACCAATTAAACCCTCAATACTTATATACTGTACTTGACCTTTGGCTCTGTACTGTACTTTTCCCCCTCCACACCAAACCTCTTCGCCAAAAATTGCAGACCTACAAGCTGTGAGCTTGTAGATCTACAACCTCTTTGAGACTGTGTGCTATTTTCGGCTAATGTTCCACTTCCACCCAGAATAGGAATACTAGAGTTCAAGTGGCTTATGTGAAAAAAAAAGGGAAAACAAGTTTCTATCACACAAACATTTGTCACCATTTATATATATATATATACGCACGCACGCACGCACGCACGCACGCACGCACGCACGCACGCACGCACGCACGCACGCACGCACGCACGCACGCGCACACACACACACGCGCACACACACACACACACACACACACACACACACACACACACACACACACTGTATATACATATATATCAGGGCTAGATGAGACAGGATTTGGGGCAGTATTTGGGGTATTGTTTATTCATCTTATCACACACACAGTCTTGAAAGCAGCCTATGTTTATGCTCTTTAATGGCTTAAGTTTCCCAGCAGTGCTGATTAGTGGGGTGGGGGTGGAAGAGTGCAGAGAGCTTAGGGGGGATTTGGTCTCTGCCCGTCAATATCACTTTCATTATCTTTCATCTCTTTCAAGTGTCTGTCTGTCTGTCTGTCTATATGAGGGACAGGGTGCACGCACCTGCTTTGTTTTGCACGTGTGAATTCATGTGCACGTAACATTTGTGTATGTGTACTGCATATGTGCATGTGGGTGTGTCTGCCTGCTTATTTTGTCATTGAGTGTGAGTGTTTATTTGTTTATTTGTTAGGATCCATTCCCCACTAGCCCGTAAAGCAGCCCAGCTAGTCTTCCAAGTGTGTGTGTGTGTGTGTGTGTGTGTGTGTGTGTGTGTGTGTGTGTGTGTGTGTGTGTGTGTGTGTGTGTGTGTGTGTGCGTGTGTGTGTGTGTGCGTGCGCGCGTGCGTGCGTGTGCGTGTGCGTGCGCGTGCACGTGCGTGTGCGTGTGTGTGTGTGAGTGTGTATGCATAGTGTAAGCATGCATAGTGCATGTGTAAATGATTGTATGCGCGTGTGTGGAGGCTTAAGCGTCATTATCTGTGCAGTCTGATAGTTAGCCTGTTGATTGGTGTCCAGTGTCAACAGTGTGCAGGTGGCAGCTGAGCCACTCCAAAATAACTGAGACTGTCCACTATATAAATGTCCCCATCATCCACCCAAGCTGACTGTCTGGCCAAAAAGGCTCTGAACTGCTCCGCCCGTCGAGTAGAATCCGCTTGGTACGAGGACCAACGAGAGACCACAGGACAATTCAACAGAACAGAATAGAACAGAACGGAAATGAACAGAATATAAAAGAATAGAAGCAGGTAGTCGGGATAAGTACAGATAGTTTGGTGGAACATAGAGGTCAGAAAAGTGAGTATTGTTTACCTTTTCAATGATATTATCTTGTCTTTATTGCGTGTTTTGTATTTAATTGTTGCTATTCTGTTTTCTTCTTCTCTGACCCGAGTAACGACTTTAAGCCCTATTCAAGCATTTCCAAAAATAGCTAATAATACGTCGGCGTGCAACACGTAAACTTGTAAATCTGCAATTTTGAAAGTTTTCACCGGCCAGGGTGATAGTGGTAATTGTTTTTTTTTCTGATCCAGGGAGGTCAAATCTAGAGTAGACAAGGGTCAGGCCGGAGGACGCGACCCAGCGGGAGGAATGAGTGTCCTGGGGACAGCGGAGCTGGACTGTAGCGTTCTGGAGGAGGACTGGCAGACAGGAGAGAGCTACAGCGCCCACTGGCACAGTGCTAGCCTCATGCCACAGAAACACCACAGGTTAGGAGCAGCCAGCTCACTCACACACACACACAATTTTACAATTCACAATTTAAGCATTTAGCAGACGCTCTTAATCCAGAGCGATTACAGTAAGCAAGGACAACAAGGTAATACATCTAATGCATATAAATAGTAATCTAGGATCACAGGTAAACCAAGAACCTATCATCAGTCTAAATAATATATATATATATTTTAAATATCTGTACATTTAAACTATACAAACTATAGGATGCCAGGTCAACAAAGGAACCTGGCATCTGTCTACATAACATGCTATCTAAATTACATTTTAACCTTTGCATAAGCCTGCAAGGTCGTCGAGGCTAGGGCAAGTG
Organism: Gymnoscopelus microlampas; assembly: GCF_963454915.1. Classification (NCBI taxonomy): domain Eukaryota; kingdom Metazoa; phylum Chordata; class Actinopteri; order Myctophiformes; family Myctophidae; genus Gymnoscopelus; species Gymnoscopelus microlampas. The sequence continues at coordinate 16,479,110 of NC_139951.1, forward strand.
CTACGGCAAGTGCTAGAGTCTAAGGTGGAGTCTGAAGAGGTGAGTCTTCAGATTACGGCGGAAGACTGGGAGTGAGTTTGCAGTTCTAAGTGCAATGGGGAGTTTGTTCTACAGTTTGGGAGCCAGAAGGGAAAAGACTCTAGGACGTGTGGAGCGTTGTCCCGGATGATTTAGGGAAGGTTCTGACAGCCTCCTTGTGTTAGCTGATCTGAGTGAGCGGGAGTGGTTGTAGGGTTGGATCAGGCTTTGAAGATATAGGGGTGCCATACCTGCCGCACGCACGCACGCACGCACGCACGCACGCACGCACGCACGCACACACACACACACACACACACACACACACACACACACACACACACACACACACACACACACACACACACACACACACACACACACACACACACACACACACACACACACACACACACACACACACACACACACACACACACACACACACACACACACACTGAAAAGAGTCCCCCAAGGTCTATACCATGCCCTCCTCCTTTTTCCGCTCTACATCAAATCTCTTCGCCGAAAATAGCCATAGATGTTTTTGCTGAATGCCTGTCAGGTTAGGGATGCTAGGGTTCATATGTTAAAACAGAGGCTAACTCTTGCACTTTTGCACTCTGTGTCCACCCCCAAACCCCCCACTCCCCCCTCCCCCAGGCCCACAGTCGTGGAGGTACAGTGTTCTGCTGGGAAGCAGGGTCTCTTCAGACAATGGGAGGCCAGGAGACTCCTCCAGCGGTATCTCTCGGGGGCCATCAGCCAGGAGGGGCCCTTGAAAAGCAAAACACACAGACCCGGCGGTCCGGCCCAGCCTGCCTCCACCTCGGCAGCCCAAAGCGGACCTAGGGGCCGGCAGCAGGCCTCCACACACATACAGGAAGGAGTGCGGTGTGGGATGGTCCCCAGGAGAGCAGTGGTGGGGGCAGCGGGGCCTGGCAGAGAGGCGAAAAATAATGTGGAGGTTACGACCAAAATACCAAGGACCCTGGGTAGGGTGATGACCAAGGAAATACGTAGAGGCTGAGAGAGATGCAAGAGGTTGCAAGTAGTCAAGAAGGATAGATAGATCAAGTGATGGTTTAAATTTGCTACAGTCCATCTATCTAGTTTGAGAATCTTTATTCTAAGTCTAGCTATCTTGTCTAGCTGTTGACTCTACTCTTACCTGTATACCTACCTATCCAGTGTTTCACTGTTACTGCTGTTGCTGCTATTAGACCTGAATTTCCTCACAGGGTTCAATTAAGGTTTATCTTAGAAAGTTGAATCACTACATTTATTTACGTTGTTGGTATAATAGCCACTATGTTCCTGAGGATTTGCACTTCCACACATTTGAGAATTAAATCGTTTGTTTCTCTATAGCAACAGTGCAACACATCATTGTAGGTGATTTGACCTTGGAATGTAGAAGACAAAGCGAGACGTGTAGATACTTAAATTAGGTTATTAGAAAACCATGTTATTGAGGGTTGAAGGTTAGACACATATTTCTGTTCATTCATATGCGTGTAGTAATTTATTGTAATGGCTTGAGCCAGACCACTAAACTGTATAAGCTAAACACTGTGTGTCACTTTGATATCATTCATGTACTTGGATACTGTATGTGAAAAATAAGCTATGTACACAATGTCAGCACTGATAAATGGACTCTCCAATCCCCCCAAATAAAACGTAAAGTTTTAATAACTATTATTATCCCTGTATGACTGTTTTATTGATTGACGTCTTTACTGGCACGAATGCATATGCATAAACATATATTTGTACATATCTGAAAGGATAAAACAGTAAAGCTTGAGAGTGTATTACCATGATTGTGGTCCTTTGAATGCAAATGTACTTTAAACCTGGAGGTTTAGGCTATAAATAACTAATAAAGAACTGTCAAGTAAACCTTTTGCTTCTCAGTGACATGTGGCTGATTACTCCAGCTGGTGCTAATGACAGCCACAGAACAGTACAAATTCCAAATCCTTTTGTGACATTGGAAAAATACATCTGTCCTTCATCCAGCTTGCCCAGTCCAACACTCATCAACGTGATCCCCAAATATCCTACTGTCAACATTATCTTGTACCACTATTCCATGTCAGGCCTCTAAAATACCTTGTCTCCATTGGGGATGGTGATGTTTTGGCAGTGGTGGAAAGTACATACTGTAACTCTACTGCACTTAAGTAGAATTTTGAGGTACTTTTACTTTACTTGAGTACGTCCATTTAATACTTAATGATATGCAAATATTTATTGTGAGCTTGTAGATCTGCTATTTTAGGGGGGGAAAATGAGTACTTTGATGGCCAATACCTTTGAACTTTTATTCAAGTGAAAAACTGTTTAGGACTTTTACTTTTAACAGAGTATTTCTACATTGTGATATTGCTACTTTTACTTAAGTAAAAGTATGTGAAAAGGAGGTCACTATGTGTTTGTGATGGGATACTGGGTCAGACGCCAGGAATGAGAGAGATGTTAAGAGAGCCATCTCAGGAAAAACACTTTGGATTCCAACACAGAGGACCTCTGCATCGATGGACAGCTGCTTTTAATTTCATTCATGTGATCAGAAAATGATAACAAATGTTGTTTTAATTGACATTGACAACCAGAGTATGGACAATGACTAGCAGAGTCAGAAGTTTAATAAACAGCCAATTGAGTTTCCTATAGCAGCTGAGTTGTTATCTGAGTAGAAAAATGCCTTGTAAAAAAAAAAGTATTTTTGTCTGAAAGGCAGACAAAAAATAATTTTACTTTTCTAAGTGCATAAACCTCAACCTGCCACTCCTATTTTATTTTTATGTTAGGCTATTATATTATAAATTGTCAAATATAATGAAAGTAACTGATCTGCAAGCTCACAGCGTATCGCAATGTGACACGCTGTGAGCTTGTAGACTGGCTGTTTTCACTGTTCATCATTGAAGTATAGGTTTAAGCCAGGGGTTAATCGCTTGAAATTCAATTGTCAAGGCATGTTGCATCAAACTGTCACAGATTTATAAACTTGTGACATTGTGCAACTGACATTGTGCAAGTTAAATCTTACTGTTCTGATTTTGGGGACCCACTTGAAATACTATTGCAGCCCACCAGTGGACTGTGGCACACTGGTTGGGAATTGCTACCTCATAGGTATCTCTGTCAATCTCCCTTTGACCAACCCCCCCAAAGACAAAATGGCCACCAGATAATGGACTTGTCTGTCTTGTCTGTTGTTTTGAGTGCAAAGGGCCTCTTCTAGTGATGGGGGAGATAGCGAGGCCCCTAAGAGAGGTGGAGCCTCCAAGCTGAATGTGGTCGTCCATTAGTGCCTGTACTGCTGGAGAAAAGCATCAACGCTCCGGGGCAGGGACAGGAGACAGGACAAATGCTATCGGGGCCAACGCAGGCCTCAAAAAGAGGATTGCTATCTCTGCCAATAAGGCCAGTGCTATCAGACTAGCCCAAAGCAAAGGCACGAGCGTGCACGCACACGCACACGCACACACACACACACACACACACACACACACACACACACACACACACACACACACACACACACACACACACACACACACACACACACACACACACACACACACACACACACACACACACAGTATATAAACCAAAGGCAAAGGGGATGTGACTTGTATACCTGAAGTGCAGCTGTCAGAGGAGGGGAGTGAGGAGAGAGAGAGAGAGAGAGAGAGAGATTAAGAAAGCGATGGAGGATGATGGAAAAATGAATGGCATGGAGAGAATGGCAGCCTGCTACCAGGGATTCGACCCTGTGGCGTATCTGCAGTACAACTACACCCCACCACGAGCTGACTTTGAGCGACAGGACAGCATCGTGCCCTGGAAACTGGGATGTCTCCACAGAGCTTTCACTGAAGGTGGGTGAGGGTGACTTATTTGAGTGTGTCCATACATTTTCATTTCTAAATGCTTGAAAAGTAGTTGTTTTGGGATTTTTATAGCTCAGTGTTAAAAAAAAAACACATTTTTTTGCCATTTGATTAATCACATTGCATTACAGTGCATGGCAAATCCCGTTCTTTCCCTGTGAATGACTCAAGACTACTCTGTTACTTGTCTCTTTTCTTTGTCTGTGAATCTTTTCATTGCTGATCCTGAAAACATTTCCATCACAAGTGTGACCGCCCCCAGCCCTCTCTCTAGACATTGTCAGTTGTCTGCAGCCATCTTTTATGATTGATATAGATTTCTATTTTATGCCCCTCTTAATATAATGTGTTACCATCTGGTTTCTGTGCCTCCCAATGGTGATAAACTAAAGCTCAAATCCAATATTTTCTCAAGGACCATTTTAGATAGAGATACTTGAACAGGCTACAACTTTAATAATCCCAGATGGGAAGTGTGTTCATGTCATTCGGCAAAGGTTTAGGCAGAAGAACAGCAAAGGAAGGTAGAGCAGAACACAGTTCAAATAAATATAATAAAGTTGTTCTCCGTACCTTGGTCACTAGGTGACATCAGCGGTGATGTGCTGGTGGACGTGGGCTCGGGTCCCACGCTGTACCAGGTGCTGAGCGGCTGTGAGGTGTTCGGCAAGGTGCTCCTCACCGACTACCTGGAGGTCAACCGGCAGGAGCTGAAACGCTGGCTCCAGGACCAGGAGGGATGCGGCCTGGACTGGACGCCCTACCTGCAACACGTCTGCAAGCTGGAGGGACGCAGGTAAGGACCAGACTAGGTTATGCAGGATTTTGAGAAATTGACGCCTGAAAAATTGCCAACATTTTAGTGAATGAATGCGTGAATAAATCTACAAAAACAAATACATTCAAGCAAAAAAAAAACAACTCCACCGTTTTCAGTCTTCATAGATATATTACCACAATCCCTCCATTTTTTAAAGCAAGAAAACAATAGATACCTTTAATTTCTTATGAATGATTTGACCTGCATGAGTTGACTATTAAAATACTAAACACTCATATATCAGATTCATTATGTTGTGAATTGAGAGCTAAGCTCACACAGGACCAGTTACTCAGTATAATCATGGCCCTGGACTTCCCAATCAGCAACTGTGGTTGATCAACTCAGGGGATTCCCAGCTTTTCCATGACATGGACCCCCAAATAGCCTGGGGGGGGGGCTTTTAAAGAGAGCCGATCCACAAGCTCACAATGCACGTGATGCATTGTGAGCAGTAAGCGCCATTAAAAAAAAAGAAACTAATTTTCCTCCCCTTTCCAATTGGCCCCACTGTAATTAAACCATTACCATTGAACAATTATAGACGCCTAATTTTAAATGCTACATGTTTGCTTCTTAATCAGGAAGGGAACACTACATTCCTGTGGCACTTCAGCATGGGATGTCACTGTACATTTGACCTTGGCCTCGTGACGTTTGCATTGCTACCGCCGATTGTTGACGATGTCACTGTCGTTTAGATCCTCGGCGTGGGCAGAGAAAGCGGCCAGGCTGCGTCTGGTGGTCTCCGACGTCCTCCCCATCGACGTGCACTGCCCTCGGCCCCTGGCCCCCGACGCCCTCCCCTCGGTCGGGGCCGACTGCCTGGTGTCCTGCTTCTGCCTGGAGAGCGTCAGCCCCGACCTGGCCGCCTTCACCAGAGCCCTGGGACACCTCCGGGGCCTCCTGCGACCCGGCGGACACCTGCTCCTCATCGGGGCCCTGGGGGAGAGCTACTACCTCGGGGGACCCGGGGTGAAGATCCCCGTGGTCCCCCTGGAGGAGTCCCAGGTGTGCAGCAGTTTGAAGGAGAGCGGCTACACACTGATAAGGATGGAGGTGTACACGCTGCCACAGGACATGAGAGTGGGGGTGGATGATGTGACCGGAGTGTTCTTTGTAAAAGCAAGGAAGGAGTAGAGAGAGAGGTGGAGCTAGGTGGGCCCTGGGTTAAAGGGAACTGTTGAAATAATCATTTGGGGTGACAAAGAGATGAATACATTAGATTCTATAGATTGTTTGCTTGGTTTGTGATTTCTCACGTAATCCTTAATTTATATAAATGTTGATTGCTTTTCCTGGAATACACTGATGTATGAAACAGTCTATACATTTTAATTCACTTTATTTCATTAATCCACCGTGGCTAAAAGTGTCTTTTTGCAGGATGAATTATTAGTAAACGTTCACTGTACTGAATGCCAAGTCAGTGAACATACTGACATCTGCTGTTCAAATGCAGTTACTACAGTGTGGCATCAACAATTTACCAGCTTCTTCTTCTTTTCGTGTCTTTGAAGCATGTGGTTATATGACAGTTTCCCATTTCTTTACACAGTCCTTTGCATTATTATTGAACTCTGCGAGATCTTTTAAGCTGCACTGGTTGGGTAGTAATAATAATAATAATAAACTTTATTTGTATAGCACCTTTCATGACATGAAATGCAGCGCAAAGTGCTTTACAGAGCTAGAATACAGTTACAGTTACAACCAATTTAACAATAAAGCAAACAAAAATAAAATAAAATAAAAACAAAAGCATAAAACAACATTAAAATAGGCAATACAGTGAGGACTTAAAAATCAACCAAAGAATCAGTTAAAAGCAAGAGTGAAGAAATAGGTCTTGAGCTGTGCTTTAAAGCTATCGACAGAGGCTGCCTGTCTTAGGTGTAATGGGAGTTTATTGCACACTGTTGGTCCGTAAAAGCAGAATGCTGCTTCACCGTATTTTTTATATGTCATTGTAGGCACCTCGAGCAGGTCAGCACTTGAAGACCTGAGGGGCCGGTTTGGAACATATCTCTATAGGCAGTCATAGAGGTAGGAAGGTGCCAGACCATTTTAGAGCTTTATAAACTACTTGTCTGCCCTCTACTTGTCAGTAGAGGGCAGACAAGGCAGTGCTGCATCGTATGGTCCTCTTCTCCACATTCACAGATGGTTGGGCCGGTTTTGTAGCCCCATCTGGCAATTTACCAGCTGTTGAAACATTGAAATCTCAATAAACTATAGCTTGAAACTGATTTTGATTACTTTAGTTAGGACTTCAATTCAGTACTACTGACTGCACTGCAATTAAGCATTCTGATAGTTGACATTATATTCCAATGTAATTAAATCATATCATGGCAATTACTCAACTATGATATATTTTACATACATAGCCATTACCTAGTCAAAGGCATACTCATTCTTTTGAACTGACAGTCACATGAGGCCTTCTGCGCTGCATCAGATTGAAGCCGTCTGCAAGGTGGCAATTCTCTTTACATGTGATGTTGAGCTGAGCAGGTGCTCTCTGGAGGAACAGTGCATCGTCACTGTTCCTTCGTGCTTCTCTCTTTCTCTATCTTTCCCTCTCTCTCGTGAGAGAGGAAATCTGTGCACACACGTGCTTCACTTCAAAGTTCACAAATTGAACTTTATATAGACGATTCTGCTAGTCCAAATATTTGATGAAACCTGTTTCACCATGCAGTGAGAGTGAATAGAATCACTGCTTACGGTACCTCGATCTCAGAGCACAGAAGCAGCAGATATGACGATGTACAATATATGGCCAGGTATATAACCCAAGGTTCTATCAAAGATCAACAGGAATAATTGAGGCTTACATTCAGGGACTGCTGTGTTGCTGGTGAAGCTCCACTCACTCCAGTAGCCGTGGTCTAGTTTACAGCACACCTGTACCATGTACACATCCCCGGGGGGGACGCTGTAGACCAGGACTGGGCAGCTTTGATGATGGAGAGGGCCACTATAATTCCACACTCACTTCAGAGGGCCACATTGCATATGCTGTCTCTCTTTACTTAAATTACTTTTTTCGTAAATGAATGCCGTACTTCGCCATTCCATGTCACACAAAAGTAGCAAAAATAGCCGATCTACAAGCTCAAAACGCGCCACGGTGCGGCGCGTTTTGAGCTTGTAGATCTGCTATTTTTGTACAATTTTAGAATTGGAATCCTGATTTATTTTAGCTATTTTTGAATTGGAATCCTGAAAAGTTACTTTTTATTTAATTTCAAATGCATTTAGTTATACTTAACTAAATGCACGTTAACTTTATGAACTTAGGATTCACTTGGGCACAGTCAATGTCAGATTGCAGCTTGTATAGTTCAAGGTCATGCACAGATTACATTACTCTAAGGTTAAAATGAATAAAATGTATCCAACTGTTTCCGATACTCCGTGACAGATGCAACATCTCCAAGGGCACGTTGGGTCACACTTTCTGGTCTTGCCCAAGGATTGTTTTATTCTGGCAAAACATTTTTGCTTGGTACAGCAGAGTATATGGTTTTCATATCGAACCTGATGCACTAACTGCCTTGTTTGGTTGCTCCGAAGCTTCTCTTGCTCTGCCGTACTCTGTCCAGCAGACTCTTATGCTTGGCACACTGGTAGCAAAGAGTTATTTTAAAGAATTATTTTAACAGAGTGGAAGACCGCCACCGCTCCTTGCTTTACCAGATGGCTTAATGAGTTTGTATCACTGATACACCTGGAGAGGCTGCATTGCAACAAACAGGACAGTCTGGCAATATTTGAATATATATGGGGTCCTATCACGACTCATCTCGACTCTGTGTGACTGCTGTTTTTTTCATAAGCTCAATTATTAATAATGTGTCCAACTGTATATTGTGGTCTGTTGTACTCTGTCTGCCTATATAGATTACCTCATTAAGATAGGTTAATTACTATAGTCTGGTGTTTGTTTGTCTTGTTGCGTCTTGTTGATGTCTTGTCTTATACAAAATGAAAAATAAAAACATTTATACTACCAGTCATTAAGCTGCTGATATAGACTGAAGTAATTAAAGCGGGTCATGTTTGCATGTTTGGAATTGTAACAGCTGAAATCAATTATATATCAGTATTCTGATATTAATCTGTGTGCTGCATTAAGTGAAGGTGGGGGCCGCATGTGGCCCCCGGGCCACCAGTTGCCCATGTATGCTGTAGACACTGTAGACACTGACATGTGTCTGCCTGCCTGACGTGTACTCCTAGAGACAAACAAAACATTCAGCTATCTGTTGGTCCTATCATTAAAAAAAGCTTATTTCCACCTTCCTCTCTTGTTTTCAATTTTAGCCAGTGGAGCAAAAAAGGACTGTCTTGTTATAAGTATATATATATGTATACATATATACACATATACACACATATATATATACATATGTATACACATAAATACATACATACATATATATATACAGTTTACAGTACACATATATATTACATATATATATATATATATATATATATATATATATATATATATATATATATATATATAAATAATATATACACATATATTCACACTGTATTGATGTCCACCACAGTCTTGGTTCTGTCTCACAGGGTATGTGGTGTATGAAGAAAATTGAAACGGTGACCAATGTGCCTCCATTTGGAATGATCCAAATTAAATGGTATAATGTAGTAAATATAATGTATAATGGGAACCATAGCAGAATGGGGACATCATTTTTGCTAAACGTCATGAACCCTGCGTCCCTATTCTGGCCATGTCATAATAGGGTGAACATTCTGCGCAAATAGCCGATCTACTGCAACACGTTGTGAGCTTATAGATTGTCTATTTACTGTGAAGAGATTTGGTTGTAGAGATCAGAAATGAGTGGACCAAGTACAGACCCCTGGGGGACCTCTGTCAACAAAGAATATAGGATTTTTAAAAGTGATTAAATAACAGAGCAGCAGACAATTACTCTCTAAGATATGTAATATCCTCTAATGAGCAGCAGAGGGCACACATGTGCTATATTTGTGCTATATACCTTTTACCAGTAATTAACCACTTAAACCCCATATATGGTTGACCGGAGCCCCTCAGGGCTCTATACTAGTGTCTTTTCAGGTATTGTCGACAAGCTCACAACACGTTGTGAGCTTGTCATCTGCTATTTTCTGGGGTGAACAAGTTAAGGATTGTATTGCAGATCAGTCATATCCAGTTTGCATTTGTTACCTAACCTTCATATTGGAATTTACAACTCCAATACAAACTCCATGTTTTGATATCTCAAAGATGTAAAATGTAGCCTAAACTTTGACATTTTTTGCAAAATGTATTCATGGTCATTTCAAATGTAATGCATCAAAATTCATTATTGTTGCATAGGCCTACATCACACTTGTTAAAAGAAAAGAAAAATGATAATCCCTTCCATATGAAGTCTTTATATCGTGACTCACAACAATGCAATCTAAAAATCTTCAAATATGATTATTAAATGCTCTTCTTAGAGCACAGACTGCATTTGTTTATAATGGAGATAACTCACAGTACTCTGTGATGGAGTTGGCTCTTCAGTGGGATGTGGAGTTTATGTCAAACACAGGGGTGGGTGAAGTACATAGATTTTATTATACATTGTATTCCATTTTATGCTCAGCCAGCTGGTGTTTTTAATAGGAACAGCGACTATAGTGACATCTGCATTTCCAGATGGGAAAAACATCAGCAATTGTAGTCAAAAATGCTAATTCAAAGACTGTGATGTAGTGTGAAATGTAAGGAAAAACGGAAGAGCAACTCTTCCTCAGGCGACAGAGAATATCAATGCAGGACGTGATCAGACTGTGTCAGCAAGAACAGACTGTCGACAACTACATTACTTGAGTATTTCCAATTTGCAATACTTTCACTTCTACTCCACTACATCTCAGAGGCAAATATTGTACTTTTACTCCACTACAATTATTTGAAAACTTTAGTTACTAGTTACTAGTTCTTTAATGCAAAATGTAAAAGAAATTTAAATTCAGTTACCAAATATAATTTGGTACCCAAACACCCCTGTATGAATGGACTTGAATGAGTAAAATAGCAGATCTGCGAGCTCACAACGAATCGCATCACTACGTGTTGAGAGCTTGTAGATTGGCTAATGTAATTAACTCACCGTTTCTGTCTTCCAGGAGCTGTATGTGTCTGACGGTGTGTCTGGTGTTTATGTGGAAGCGGGGGCTGTCAGTCAGATGTCTCAGGATGTGTTTGGAGTGGAAGGCTGTGGAGGTGAAATAGACCAGCTTGGGGAGACACAGAGAGCCTATGGCATGCACCTCAAACCTCCTGCCCTAGAGGAGAAGGAGGAGGAGAAGGAGAAGAGGAGGACGTTTTGGTTTCTGGAGTCAGTTCTCTGCCAGACTTCTTAATATGCCTCTTTTCAAATACAGAGGGTAACCCAGAATCTTCCAGAATCCGTGAATTTTAATCATTTTAGAACATTTTTAAAGTACAAGTTCTAGGTTCTGGGTTCTGGGTTCCCGGATCACAGGGTTAGTACCACCTCTTGGGCAGGGCCTAAATTAGGCTCTGAGAAACTTATCTGAAACCAATCAGTAGCGTATTGAAACAAATCCATAACCTGTGAAATACATTTCATGGCACAGCACGGTTCACTTACAGTAGTTCTTATAGTTGAAAAGAGGCAAAATATTGAAAATGATAAGAATGAGCCTGGTTTAGTCCTTTCTTTACTTTGATGTGTGTGTCTGTGCATGTGCATGTGCATGTGCATGTGCATGTGCATGTGCATGTGCATGTGTTAGGCGGCATACCTGGAAGGTAATTTGGTCTATATCAGTCCAACAGAAATCATATAACCGAGATTGCTTTCCCTCCACCTCCTTCACACAGGTCAGGAAAGATAGGGGAAAAAAAGGTGACATGTTTACATTAAACATGGCAATGGCTCATGTATCAGTCCCACACTTTATTAACAATGCAAAAGAACTCCCTTCAGCCGTACCACCCATAGCCAGTTCTCCATTAAAGACAGAGGTTCTTTACTCTGGAATACACACACATACACCAACTCCTCATCTTCACTCAGTAACTATAAACATAGACTGAGGGCCAGCCTGATGAATCAACCCTCTCCACTTGCTTCTTACACATAACGTAGCTTTCTGAACACACACATACACACACACACACACACACACACACACACACACACACACACACACACACACACATGTGCAGACACGTGCATGCACAGACACACACACACACACACACACACACACACACACACACACACACACACACACACACACACACACACACACACACACACACACACACACACACACACACACACACACACACACACACACACATGCAACTGCACACAAGGTATTTGTTGTTTGTCATGTCTTATGTTTGATTATTATGTTTAACTTGATTATTATTAACTACTTGTTTATTATTTTTAGGTGAGAACCCTTTATAAGCCCTTTATGGGTTTCTTTTCTCACCTGCACTTATTTCTGTGTTGTTTTTTATAATAATGTTTTTTATTGTGCAAATAAATACATCAAAATCGAACTCTTACAGCACCCACCTGGTACACATGTGATGTATTCCTCTGGGCGCCAGTCCCAGAAGGATTGAGCTTTTCCTCTCTTTTTTCTCCTGTATGTGAATGACAGATTGAGACAATGAAAGCAAAATACTAAACATACACTACAATCTGCAGCTAATACATTATATAGTGGATGCAAAGGTCTTTACATACTGTACAGCAGTGGTTCTCAAACGCTTTCATGTCAAGGACCCCCACAATCATATGTATTTGGCCGCGGACCCCCATCTCCAACATTTTTGTTACAGGGACCCCCAGAAGCCAAGATTTGAGTTGCAAATGTTCAAATTAAACGAATATATATACAAAGATTTGCACAAACTTTCAGAATTTTTCAAAAATAGCAGATCTACAAGCTCGGTGCCGCACTATGAGCTTGTATATCTGCTATTTCTTAATAGCTAAAGAATAAAAGGTTAAAGTGGTTAAAAGTATTGTGAAACATTTTGCTGGGGACCCCGGAACTCCCTCAAGGACCCCTGGGTGTCCCATGGACCCCACTTTGAGAACCAATGCTGTACAGCAGTCTTTTTTTCATCTTTGTGTATAACTACTGTATGCTTTATTGCTAAATATTATCGTTTTAAATTAATTATAAGCGATATACACACATTCATAAACAATTTAAAAAGGGTGGGTTCGTTATTTGGGCACTTTCCCCCTAAATTGTTTTTTCAAACACAGCTGGGTGAAGTGCATAGATTTTATTATACATTTTATTCCAGCGACGGGCTGGAATAAAAATTCCTGAGGTGGGGAAACATGTTTTCTGTGAAGTTTAAATTGTTTTACTGACCTTTACTGAAGGTCTGAACAACCATAACAACGGTCACACCCAAATTGTGTCCCTACTGAATCTCGTCTGTCTTCGTCACTTCCTGTTTCGTAATGCGATCTAATGACGAAAGATCGTCTATTCTTTTTTAAATTAAAACAAAATAAACAAGTAATACACTTCTAAAATCCAAATTGTTACGGTGATGTAATGTCATCATCATCACTAACGGTAGTGGGAAAAGTACTTTTTTACTCAAGTAAAAGTATCACTACTGCAATGAAGAAATATTCAGTGCAAGTAAAAGTCCAGTAATCAAAATTTACTTGCGTAAAAGTACAAAAGTATTGGCATCAAAATACTTAAAGTACCAAAAGCAATTTAAAAAAACAACTATTTATAAAAATATTTTTAAAATACATTTTAAATGCTTGTTAGCTTGTAAGATTAAATAAGGCTGAAGTGGTTAATGTATGTTTTGTAACAATAATCAAAATCTAAAAAGTAACTAAAGTTTTCAAATAATTGTAGTGGAGTAAAAAGTATAATATTTGCCTCTGAGATGAGTAGAAGTAAAAGTATAGAAAATTGGAAATACTCTGGTAAAGTAAAAGTACCTAAAAATTGTACTTAATAACTTGAGTAAAATTACTTAAGTACTTGAGAAAAAAATACTTAAGTGCTTGAGTAAAAGTACTTGAGTAAAAAAGTACTTGAGTACTTGAGTAAAAGTACTTGAGTAAAAATACTTGAGTACTTGAGTAAAAGTTCTTGAGTACTTGAGTACCCGTACTTTCCACCACCACCACTGTCACTAACTACGCACCTGGCATTAACTTTCGACCGTTGAACAAACTGCGCATGCGCAGAGAGTTGTATACAAAACGTCACAAGTTGTGACGTTTCGTTCACAACAGCTGTCCAATGAACGTCCTGGAATCGCTCGCTCGCGCAGGTCTCCACGTTTAAAAGCCTCAGCACCGCGCCAAACCCTTCAGATGTTATGAGACAGTTACTGGACCAGAAGCATCTCCTTGTTGATCATCAACACTACTAACGGACAACATAACTACAACGCAAACCAGAGGAACCAGAGGATTCTGCACTTGTTTTTCTAGGTTTAGGTTATATTTAGTTTTTAGGATCCTTTTAGGATTGTACACTTGTACACAACTCCATCTCCGTCAGATTTGAGTTCTTTCAACCGGCTTTCAACAACCAACGTGAGTTTGATATTTGTTTAATATGCTCGGGGTTTAGGGGAAAAGGTCTTTTTAATGCTATTTATGCTGTTTAAAACGCCTATTTGTTGACATGTCTGATTGTAGAGTGAGTTAACGTCTAGAAGCTGCTTTGTCATCATAATTCAGCTTGTCAAATGAAGCTAGCCGTTGTGTCGTTGATTTAAAAAAAAAAAACGTTTTCTTAACGTTTCTTGTCTAAACTAAGAACAGCCTGTTTGTAGATCTGTTGTAGCTTGTTGTGTTACACCGTTGCTTGTCATATAGTCTAGGTTTTAGCCTTATTGATTTATGACCGATGTCCCTCTTGATCCGAGGCTAGCCATGGTTCACACGACGCTCGTCTGTCATGGTATGACAGTCATGTTTCAGGGCTAGATCAGAGGCTAGTCTCCATTTAAAACGTGTCATCTCATATAGCTTGAGTTGACATCTTTAGAAGCTACGGTTGTCATCATGCTTGTCAGAATTAAGCTTGTTAATATAGACGTTTGGTGGTGGTATTTTTCAAAAAGAAAACACACAAAAAAACGTTACAACACGTTCTTTACAGATTAGGGGGAAATGTAATTTTAATATGACAACGGTCGACCGTTGTCGTCATCATAAGCTTGTTTGTAGTGTTGTTGATACAAAAAAAACGTTACAAAACGTTCTTAGCCTATAAAAATGACATTTGATCGATTTTAAAATCTATCAAATACATATTTAGTCTTGATCCAAGGGTAGCTGTAGTCAATAGGTAGCCTATTAAACTGACATTTCCCCCTAATCTGTTATCTATTGACTACAACATGCTATAATTGTACTCTAGGTTTAAACTAGGTTTAACACGTCTCATTAGCTTGTTTTTGCTCAATTGAATGTAACAACGGAATGCTGTTGTCCTTCAAATCATGTGAAAAAGAACAGATCTACAAGCTAACAACCTATCATCATGAATTCTGGACTTTTAGTTGTAACATAGTACTTCTACATTGCAGTAGTGATACTTTTACTTAAGTAAAACATTTGAGTACCTTTTCCACCACTATTTGTTTGTAATCTTGTGTGAACTACATGTTTATTGTTCCCCTCTCTCTCATATCTATCTAGGACCATGCTGTCTTCTGTTGACCAGTGTCCTGAGGACTCCATGGATCTGAAGAAGGACTTGATGGATGAGAATGACAGGTAAATAAACTCTCCAGCTCTTTGGGTTTTTATCCTTTTGACCAGTGGTTCTCAAAGTGGGGTCTGGGGACCCCCAGGGGTCATTGAGGGAGTTCCAGTGGGACCTTGATAGATCTGTAACAAATGGAACCAAATGGACCCTTACGGGTCCATTTGGTTCCATTTGTACATACTCAGCGTTATCGTGGCTGAATCATGCTCACCAAACTGAGGCTCCTTGAAATTAAAAAAAAGTTTGACAACCACTGCTTTTGACAGATATGTACAAATAATATATGGTCATCTATATGCATTATTGTTGTTAATAAAACATCAATATCAACAGCCTGCAGCGGTTGATGGCGGTGCAGCAGCTGAGAGCCAAGTACGGCATCAACATCAAGAAGCGGTTCAACGGAACCAAACCAACGGCAAAGTCACCATCTACCAAAACTGTGAGTCTATGGATAAACAAACCTTACTAACATGCATTGTCATTTACTTGAATGTGTAATTTTTTCACTGAGTCTTGTATGAGCATGTGACAAATACAACCTCTTGAATCTTGAGAGCTCCAAGCACACTCACTCATCCCATCCCAGATTAAAGATCACATGTTTGTGCTTGAGAGTCTTAAAGGGCACATTCAATCAACTTGATTTAACATATTTTGTCCATTTGTCTTATGAAATCTAAAATGCTGTTTAATGTATTTTTCCTCAGGTGAAGGTTTTTGGAGTGCAGCTGGCGAGCCTACCACAGTGTGAAACTGACCACGGTAGTGTACCAAGGTAAATGGAGACAGCTTGTTTAAAAAGCCACAAATAATGTCAGTTAATGTTTCTGTTCAATTTTTTTTTTTTGCTAATTTCATTTCATGTGTGTGCTTCCTCAGGTTTCTAGTCGATGCCTGTAAGATGCTGCTGCTTCACGTACACACAGAGGGTCTGTTCAGGAAGGCAGGATCCATTGTTCGTCTGAAAGCACTCACGGTGAGTCTAGTTGATTTTAGTATTAGTAGCCGTTTGTCTTGCGACCTTGACCCTGGGAGATGTCTAAATGACATGCTATCCAATCAGAGCTGGGCGATATGACTTTAAATCAATATCATGACTATTTCAAACTATAATTTTCTTAAACGGTGACATTTGCAGATCTACCAGCTCTGCTATTTTCACTATTTTTGCATCTCCTACCATTGTACAACGACATACTGTATAATACAGGGTTTGAGTGGTTAATCAGATAAATCGATTTAGTCTGTTAGACTATTTCATGTTGATTCAAAAACTAATCATAAAAACTGTCCAGGTTAAGTCTGTTACCGTTCTAAATATCGATTTCGATGAATTGCCCAGCCCTATATCCAATGCACATATGTGTATAAATGAAGTCTAACACAATGTTTCATTGTTTCTTCAGGCCAAGCTGGATGCAGGTGAGCAGTGTGTGTCCACGGCTCTTCCCTGTGACGTGACCGGCCTGGTGAAGCAATTCTTTAGGCAGCTGCCAGAACCCATTCTGCCCACAGAGCTGCATGAAGCGTTTCTGAAAGCCCAGCAGCTGAACGACGAGGAGGAACGCAGCGCCGCCACATTGCTGCTGTCCTGCGCTCTGCCTCACAGAAACCGCTGCGTACTGCGCTACTTTTTCGACTTCCTCCAGAAGGTGTCCCAGAGGTAATATTAGACTGATGAAAGAGTGTTCACCAGCTTTTTTAATTAATGAATTATTTGACATGGCTTAATCTTATATTAAAAGACTGTTAAACTTGTGAAAAATATGTCCACACATCCCAGCTCCATAATATGCATTTTAATCTTTATTTGCTAATGTTTCATCCGTCTGATCTTCAAGAACAGACTGTTTTCTGATCTTGAAGGAGGGCAGACAGCCAAGACTTGATCAAATAAACATGAATTTATATGGAACTGGACTCATTCTTACATGACTTGTATAGACCATATACATCCCGTACTGTTAACATTGCCCTCACACCTGGTCTGACCCAATTGTCACTGTTGCCATTATGCATATATTTACCTTTTTATATCTTACTATTCTTTCAGATTTTGCTTTTATTTTCTTCTATGTGAGATCAATGCACCCAATGAATCAAATTCCCAATGAATGGATTCCAATTCTAATTGTACTCTGTGATTGTTGTTTGTGCCTACCCTAG
Source organism: Gymnoscopelus microlampas (assembly GCF_963454915.1). Taxonomy (NCBI): domain Eukaryota; kingdom Metazoa; phylum Chordata; class Actinopteri; order Myctophiformes; family Myctophidae; genus Gymnoscopelus; species Gymnoscopelus microlampas. Next base: position 16,496,843 of record NC_139951.1, read on the forward strand.
GAGAGCAGAGAATAAGATGGATAGCAGCAACCTGTCCGTCGTCTTCACGCCTAACTTCTTTCAATCTGGAGAGGGAACTGCCAAGATGGCCGGCACAGAGAAACGGCTGAAGTTGCAGAGAGCAGTCATCCACTGCTTCATTGACAACGCTCAGGACTTTGGTACGCCTCTAGACGTCACAGTTCATTTCTAATCTATGCCATTAATTTGGACAACAACCACTTACACCCTATTTACTCCCCCCTGTCGATCAACTAATCAAGGACTTTTTGTACTGGTTTGTGTGATAGGTGTGTCAGCCCTAGAGCAGAGAGAGGAGACACCAGGACAGGGAGAGGAGAGACCTGTATGGAAGAAGAGAGTTGCAAGGTGGATCCAAAGTCGGATCCTTGCGATTCGCAAGACATGGAGCTGCTGTCGGCGCCACCAGGTACCAACATTTTCTTTTGCATCATACTGCTGTGTTGTGTAACATTGTTTATGAGCAACAAGCCCAATAATCCTGTTTCTTCTGAGTGAACTTGATCATCCTCTCAAGAACTGAAACAGAATTAACATGATATTGCACTTGTTTAACATCTGTTGAGGCCCTTTTTAAGAACACGACTAACAAAAATGTTATCTCTCAATCTACTCAGGAGAGCACCAGCAGTTTCCGCACCACCGAAGACTAAAACTTCAGCCCGGCTTTTCTGCGTAAGGGAAAAGAGTCCAAGAGTGAGTATCCATAAAGAACGGCTTTGATGGAATTATAGCAGTGGTTCTCAAACTTTTAATGTCAAGGATCCTCACATGAAATGATCTTGACCGTGTGAATCAAGATCATTTCCACATTCACTCCAGTGTCAACAAAGGGCTGCAACTATCAATTATTTTCTTAAAGATCACTTCTCTTTTTTTCATCAATTACAGTAGTCTAATTAACTGTTGCAACCCTACATCAAAGTCCTATTGTGGGATCCTTTGTTTTTAACTGACCTAAAATGTTTTCTCTTCGCTCTAGAACAAAGAGGTGGCAAGCTGGAGAGCAGAGCAGTCAGCAGACCTGGGCTGGAGGAAGAGTGAGCGAAGCCTGCAGGAGCTGGACATGTTGCTGGAGCAGCTGACCTCCCTCAGCCTGGTGCCTCGACGTCAGGCGCACAGTTGCGGTATCAAGACAAAAGATCGGCGACAAGGAGTGTGCGAAAAAGTACGATGACATCTGCAGGCTCCGATCATCACGAGACAATATCAGTGCCTCCATGTTGATCTCATGCAGCTCCTTGGGCAGGACAAGAGAGCCACCTAACAGCAGCAGTACACCACCACAGTCTTGGTTGGTTCCGGCCTAGACGAGACTTTAAAGTGCCAATACGGGCAAAAAGGCAGGTGATTGCCCTGTTTAAGGACACTTGACAATTGTAGGAACCTCCAGACTGACACGTCGGTCTGGAGAGACTGTGTGGTTCCAGTTGAATGCTTTTCATCAATGCTGGTGTCACAGGAGAGATCTGGGCATTACCTATGTATAGCCTTAGGGAATATAGGCTGTGCCTGTAATTTTATTTATTTTATCTAGCCTATGTATAGCCTTAGGGAATATAGTCTGTGCCTGTCATTTTATTTATTTTATCTAGCCTATGTATAGCCTTAGGGAATATAGTCTGTGCCTGTCATTTTATTTATTTTATCTAGCCTATGTATAGCCTTAGGGAATATAGGCTGTGCCTGTCATTTTATTTATTTTATCTAGCCTATGTATAGCCTTAGGGAATATAGGCTGTGCCTGTCATTTTATTTATTTTTATCTAGCCTATATGTATAGCGAGAGAAATGTTTGGCCTCGTGTAACATCCTTCGACACGGGTGTATGTTTGTGGAACAAACTTTTACTAGTCGGTGTGGCTCGCTTTTAACCAAGATCCGAGTAGGATTAGGGGCTTCTACAAACCGCAAGAGCAGGGAACACTCCACCCAGCGCCCTGAAACCTCTACGGCAACAGTCGAGGTAACAGCCTGGATTAGGGGCTTCTTTCAACCGCAAGAGCAGGGAACACTCCACACAGAGCCCTGAAACCTCTACGGCAACAGTCGAGGTAACAGCCTGGATTAGGGGCTTCTTTCAACCGCAAGAGCAGGGAACACTCCACACAGAGCCCTGAAACCTCTACGGCAGCAGTCGAGGTAACAGCCTGGATTAGGGGCTTCTTTCAACTGCAAGGGCAGGGAACACTCCACACAGAGCCCTGAAACCTCTACGGCAGCAGTCGAGGTAACAGCCTGGATTAGGGGCTTCTTTCAACCGCAAGAGCAGGGAACACTCCACACAGAGCCCTGAAACCTCTACGGTACATTATTTATTTGACACAATTTCCCCAGCTTTTGATCACACATACACACATATACCGAGATGCACGTGCGTGCGCATACACGCGCGCATACCAAATTGTGTTGAAACAATAAACATGTAACCTACAGCCATGATTGGGGAGCACAGTGCTTGATCTTGGGAGGATCATTATCATTTTCTTTTCAAGAATCGTTTCACTTTTTTTTCTCTCTCCAAATGTGAATCATACATTTTTGAATCATCTAATGTTCAATTGTACAGTCTTGAATCAATCAATTTGTCTCAAATGTACAGTCTTCAATCAGTTTGCAATCAATTATTTGTTTGAAATGTAGCCTTGAATCAATCAATTTGAAATCAATTATTTGTCTCAAATGTACAGTCTTGAATCAGCCAATTTGTAATCAATTAGTAATCAATTATTTGTTTGAAATGTACAGTCTTGAATCAGTCAATTTGTAATCAATTCTTTCTGTGTGTGTGTGTGTGTGTGTGTGTATATAGTTTAAAAAACGTTATATATTGTTCTTTCATTAAATGTCTTAAATTCTTTCAAATGTTGGAGTCGTAGTGAATTTATTCACAATGTAAGGTAAATAGCACATTTTCCCTGTGCTGTTATGTTAGAAGTAGTGCAATTATTAACTATGGTCGAAGAAAATTGACACGGTGACCAATGTGCCCCCATTTGGAACGATCGAAATTAAATGGTATAATGTATAATGGGAACCATAGCTGAATGGGGAAATTATTTTCGCTAAACATCATGAATCCTGGCGTCCCTATTCTGGCCATGTCATAATAGGCGAACTACTGTGAAATGCTGTGAGCTTGTAGATCAGCTGTTTTCTGCGAAGAGATTTGGTTGTAGAGATAAGAAATGAGGGAACCAAGTACAGACCCATGGGGGACCTCTGTCAACAAAGTACATAGGATTTAAGTGATTCGATAATAGAGCAGTAGACAATGACTCTCTAAGATATGTAATATCCTCTAATGAGCAGCAGAGGGCACACATGTGCTATATTTGTGCTATATACATTTTACAGCTCTTATCAGAGCTGTAATTAACCACTTAAACCCCATATGGTTTTGTGGGGATAATCTGAGTTCCCAGAAGTTCTTGCAATTATGGGTAAGGATTTTGCTGAAAATAGCCGATCGATAAGGTCACAACACGTGAGCATCTCAATCTATTATTTTCTGGGGTGGAGTTTTTAAGAGGTTAAGGATTGTATATAGTCATATTCAGTTACCTAACCTTTATATTGGAATTTACAACTCCAATATAAACTCCATGTTTTGATATCTCAAAGATGTAAAATGTAGCCTAAACTTTGACATTTTTTGCTAAATGCATTCATGGTCATTTCAAATGTAATGCATCAAAATTCATTATTGTTGCATAGGCCTACATCACACTTGTTAAAAAGGGTAAAGAAAATAAAAATGCTAATCCCTTCCATAGGAAGTCTTTATATCGTGACTCACAACAATGCAATTTAAAAATCTTATAATATGATTATTAAATGCTCTTCTTAGAGCACAGACTGCATTTGTTTATAACGGAGATAACTCACAGTACTCTGTGCTTTGTTTTGTGATGGAGTTGGCTCTTCAGTGGGATGTGGAGTTTATTTCAAACACAGGGGTGGGTGAAGTACATTTTATTATACATTGTATATATGCTCAGCCAGCTGGTGTTTTTAATAGGAACAGCGACTATAGTGACATCTGCATTTCCAGATGGGAAAAACATCAGCAATTGTAGTCAAAAATGCTAATTCAAAGACTGTGATGTAGTGTGAAATGTAAGGAAAAACAGAAGAGCAACTCTTCCTCAGGCGACAGAGAATATCAAAGCAGGACGTGATCAGACTGTGTCAGCAAGAACAGACTGTCGACAACTACATTACTTGAGTATTTCCAATTTGCAATACTTTCACTTCTACTCCACTACATCTCAGAGGCAAATATTGTACTTTTACTCCACTACAATTATTTGAAAACTTTAGTTAGTTACTTTTCAGATATAAATTACATTATGAAACATACATTAACCACTTTAGCCCTATTTTACAACTAGGCTATTTGAAAATAGTACTGTGATCTACAAGCTCACAACGCGTCGCATCGCGATGCGTTGTGAGCGTTGTAGATCTGCTATTTTTCAAATATTTTAGTACTTTAACTTTTGGTACTTTAAGTACATTTTGATGCCAATACTTCTGTACTTTTACTGAAGTACATTTTGAATTCTGGACTTTTACTTGTAACAGAGTATTTCTATATTGCTTATTGGTACTTTTACTTAAGTAAAGAATTTGAGTACTTTTTCCACCACTGGGTTTGAGACGGATACAGTCTTGTATGGTTTGGGTCCACTTCAGTTGAGGCTGACATGATGAAAGAACGTATTCTCCATCAGAGGGAGTCCTTTGACCATTTAATCCAGGACTGAGGGGGGCATAATTCCACTGGCCGCTCTCTGACTATTTGGCACCACGGAGAGCTCCAATTCCCAGTTAGAGGTTATACTAGTGTCAGCACCACTACAGCTACAGGTATTTGATGTATGCATGGACTGAACTGTTGATGCAGGTACAACTTTGTTTAACCACTACTGCTATTGTTTTTGATGCAGATGGAACAAGATGGATCTAGTGCACTGGTTTTCAACCCTTTTCATATCAAGGTCCATTATTGATAGGGCATTTGAGCCACAGACCAGCATTTGATTTGGCAACAATCTGTTGACCACCACATTCCACGTTCACTCCAGTGGTAACTGGGAAGTTTCTGACTTCCAAGTAAGAAAAATCTACATGAACGGTTGTCCAATCATGCTGAGATGTCATGTAACCACAAGGAGAACACACAACGATTACAGCAAAACCTTTGATCAATCAATAACGGCATGCTTTTATGCTTTTAAACTCTCTAGTTTCTGTTTCTGCATTAAATACAGTGGGATAAGGTCAATTTGTTCGTGAGAAACGTACCAGTTCCCACTCGGCATGAAAGCACCACAACTGATGGAGCACTTTGAACCTACAGTAAATAAGCCACACGCCCCTGGATTTCACTTCACCTCTATACCTTTTGTTCGACTGACCTATCAAATGCTCCTCCTCTTCTCTGCGACAGTCCCTTCTCATCGCTGTGGGTAAGGCCATCACATCACTATGATCAGACTTAGACATGGAGGATGCAAGACTCTCCTCTGTGATGCTCTGTAGGACTGAGCAGCTGGAGAGAGAGAGAGAGAGAGAGAGAGAGAGAGAGAGAGAGAGAGAGAGAGAGAGAGAGGCATCATTAACAAAGTATAAAATGTACTATTCACTGCCAATAAAGGATACTGAACTTATCTAAGGGAGAAAATGACAGGTTATCCTCAGCCACATGCAAACACACACAAAGATTTAAAATGTAAAAGAAATTTAAATTCAGTTACCAAATATAATTTGGTACCCAAACACCCCTGTATGAATGGACTTGAATGAGTAAAATAGCAGATCTGCGAGCTCACAACGAATCACATCACTACGTGTTGAGAGCTTGTAGATTGACTATTTTCAATATTTGTCTTACGATAAAGTATATATACTGTAGGGCCCAAGACCCTATGTAATTAACTCACCGTTTCTGTCTTCCATGAGCTGTATGTGTCTGACGGTGTGTCTGGTGTTCATGTGGAAGCGGTGGCTGTCAGTCAGTTGTCTCAGGATGTGTTTGGAGTGGAAGGCTGTGGAGGTGAAGTAGACCAGCTTGGGGAGACACAGAGAGCCTATGGCATGCACCTCAAACCACCTGCCCTGGAGGAGAAGGAGGAGGAGAAGGAGGAGAGGAGGACGTTTTGGTTTCTGGAGTCAGTTCTCTGCCAGACTTCTTAGTATGCCTCTTTTCAAATACAGAGGGTAACCCAGAATCTTCCAGAATCCGTGAAGTTCTGTGATATTTTGTTTTTTTTAACGTGATCAGCTATTTTAATCATTTTAGAACATTTTTAAAGTATAAGTTCTAGGTTCTGGGTTCTGGGTTCCCGGATCACAGGGTTAGTACCACCTCTTGGGCAGGGCCTAAATTAGGCTCTGAGAAACTTATCTGAAACCAATCAGTAGCGTATTGAAACAAATCCATAACCTGTGAAATACATTTCATGGCACAGCACGGTTCACTTACAGTAGTTCTTATAGTTGAAAAGAGGCAAAATATTGAAAATGATAAGAATGAGCCTGGTTTAGTCCTTTCTTTACTTTGATGTGTGTGTCTGTGCATGTGCATGTGCATGTGCATGTGCATGTGCATGTGCATGTGCATGTGCATGTGCATGTGCATGTGCATGTGCATGTGCATGTGCATGTGCATGTGCATGTGCATGTGCATGTGCATGTGCATGTGCATGCATGTGTTAGGCGGCATACCTGGAAGGTAATTTGGTCTATATCAGTCCAACAGAAATCATATAACCGAGATTGCTTTCCCTCCACCTACTTCACACAGGTCAGGAAAGATAGGGGAAAAAAGGGGACATGTTTACATTAAACATGGCAATGGCTCATGTATCAGTCCCACACTTTATTAACAATGCAAAAGAACTCCCTTCAGCCGTACCACCCATAGCCAGTTCTCCATTAAAGACAGAGGTTCTTTACTCTGGAATACACACACATACACCAACTCCTCATATTCACTCAGTAACTATAAACATAGACTGAGGGCCAGCCTGATGAATCAAGCCTCTCCACTTGCTTCTACCATATAACGTAGCTTTCTGCACGCGCGCGCGCGCGCACGCACGCACGCACGCACGCACGCACGCACGCACGCACGCACACACACACACACACACACACACACACACACACACACACACACACACACACACACACACACACACACACACACACACACACACACACACACACACACACACACACACACACACACACACACACACACACACACACACATTACATTACATTACATTACATTACATTACAGTCATTTAGCAGACGCTTTTATCCAAAGCGACTTACAATAAGTGCATTCAACATAGGTAGGGAACGAAACTACTAATCACCATAAGTCTTAAGTGCATTTCCTGCAAAAACAACCAAGAGTATACCTAGCGCTAAGGTAAAAGTGCAATATATCAGCTACCTATTTCCTTAAACACATGAGACAAAATAGCAAAATCAAATGAGCACGAGCTAATACAAAAAGTGTATAGACTAAACAAGATCCAATAAAACAGTACAACAATACAACAATAGTTCCTACAACTAGTTAACAACAAGTAGTGTTGTTAACTAGTAACACACACACTTACACCCACACATTCAACTGCACACAAGGTATTTGTTGTTTGTCATGTCTTATGTTTGATTATTATGTTTAACTTGATTATTATTAACTACTTGTTTATTATTTTTAGGTGAGAACCCTTTATAAGCCCTTTATGGGTTTATTTTCTCACCTGCACTTATTTCTGTGTTGTTTTTAATAATGTTACCTTTGTAATGTTTTTTATTGTGCAAATAAATACATCAAAATCGAACTCTTACAGCACCCACCTGGTACGTATTCCTCTGGGCGCCAGTCCCAGATGGATTGAGCTTTTCCTCTCTTTTTTCTCCTGTATGTGAATGACAGATTGAGACAATGAAAGCAAAATACAAAACATACAATCTGCAGCTAATACATTATATAGTGGATGCAAAAGTCTGTACATACTGTACAGCAGTGGTTCTCATACGTTTTCATGTCAAGGACCCCCAAAATGATATGTATTTGGCCGCGGACCCCCATCTCAAACATTTTTGTTACAGGGACCCCCAGAAGCCAAGATTTGAGTTACAAATGTTCAAATTAAACGAATATATATACAAAGATTTGCACAAAAATAGCAGATCTACAAGCTCATAGTGTGGCACTCTGTGAAACGCTATGAGCTTGTAGATCTGCTATTTTTGAATAGCCAAAGAATAAAAGGTTAAAGTGGTTAAAAGTATTGTGACACATTTTGCTGGGGACCCCCTGGAACTCCCTCAAGGACCCCTGGGGGTCCCTGGACCCCACTTTGTGTATAAGTACTGTATGCTTTATTTCTAAATATTATGGTTTTAATTATAAGCGATATACACACATTCATAAACAATTTAAAAAGGGTGGGTTGGTTATTTGGGCGCTTTCCCCCTAAATTGTTTTTTCAAACACAGCTGGGTGAAGTGCATAGCTTTTATTATACATTTTATTCCAGCGACGGGGGCTGGAATAAAATGTGATGGGTAATATTAATAAGGCTTTTATTCCTGAGGTGGGGAAACATGTTTTCTGTGAAGTTTAAATTGTTTTACTGACCTTTACTGAAGGTCTGAACAACCATAACAACGGTCACACAAAAATTGTGTCCCTATCGAATCTCGTCTGTCTTCGTCACTTCCTGTTTGTTAATGCGATCTAATAATTATTGTTTTTTTCAAATGTGTCACTTAAGTACTTGAGTAAAAGTTCTTGAGTACTTGAGTAAAAATACTTGAGTATTTGAGTAAAAGTACTTAAGTACTTGAGTAAAAGTTATTGAGTACTTGAGTAAAAATACTTGAGTACTTGAGTAAAAGTTCTTGAGTACTTGAGTACAAGTACTTTCCTCCACCACTGGCACTAACTACGCACCTGGCATTAACTTTGGACCGTTGAACAAACTGCGCATGCGCAGAGAGTTGTATACAAAACGTCACAAGTTGTGACGTTTTTTCACAACAGCTGTCCAATGAACGTCCTGGACTCGCTCGCTCGCGCAGGTCTCCACGTTTAAAAGCCTCAGCACCGCGCCAAACCCTTCAGATGTTATGAGACAGTTACTGGACCAGAAGCATCTCCTTGTTGATCATCAACACACCTAACGGACAACATACCTACAACGCAAACCAGAGGAACCAGAGGATTCTGCACTAGTTTTTCTAGGTTTAGGTTCTAGTTTTAGTTTTTAGGATCCTTTTAGGATTGTACACTTGTACACAACTCCATCTCCGTCAGATTTGAGTTCTTTCAACCGGCTTTCAACAACCAACGTGAGTTTGATATTTGCTTAATATGCTCGGGGTTTAGGGGGAAATGACATTTTAATGCTATTTATGCTGTTTAAAACGACTATTTGTTGATATGTCTGATTGTAGAGTGAGTTAACATCGTTAGAAGCTGCCGTTGTCATCATAATTCATGATGCTTGTCAAATGAAGCTAGCCGTTGTGTCGTTGATTTAAAAAACAAAAAACGTCTTCTTAACGTTTCTTGTCTAAAGAACAGCGTGTTTGTAGATCTGTTAGCTTGTTGTGTTACACCTTTGCTTGTCATATAGTCTAGGTTTTAGCCTTATTGATATATGACCGATGTCCCTCTTGATCCGAGGCTAGCCATGGTTCACACGACGCTCGTCTGTCATGGTAGGACAGTCATGTTTCAGGGCTAGATCAGAGGCTAGTCTATGATAAAACGTGTCATCTCATATAGCTTGAGTTGACATCTTTAGAAGCTACGGTTGTCATCATGCTTGTCAGAATGAAGCTTGTTATGGACGTTTGGTGGTGGTGTTTTTCAAAAAGAAAACACCCAAAAAAAAAACGTTACAACACGTTCTTTACAGATTAGGGGGAAACAAATGTCATTTTAATATGACAACGGTCAACCGTTGTCGTCATCATAAGCATCATAACTACATCTCAGAGGCAAATATTGCCCGTTTACTCCACTACAATTATTAGATATTATTAATTATACATTTGAAAATTTAAAATGGGACATTCTGCATAATGAGTACTTTCTACTTTTGGTACTTTGAGTACATTTCGATACAATACTTTAATACTTTTACTCAAGTACATTTTGAATTCTGGACGTTTACTTGTAACAGAGTACTTCTACATTGCAGTAATGATACTTTTACTTAAGTAAAACATTTGAGTACCTTTTCCACCACTATTTTTTTGTAATCTTGTGTGAACTACATGTTTATTGTTCCCCTCTCTCTCATATCTATCTAGGACCATGCCGTCTTCTGTTGACCAGTGTCCTGAGGACTCCATGGATCTGAAGAAGGAGTTGAACGTTGTGAATGACAGGTAAATAAACTCTCCAGCTTTTTAGGGTTTTTATCCTTTTGACCAGTGGTTCTCAAAGTGGGGTCTGGGGATCCCCAGGGGTCATTGAGGGAGTTCCAGCAGGACCTTGACAGATCTGTAACAAATGTTTGTGTGTACATTTGTACACACTCAGCGTTATCGTGGCCGAATCATGCTCACCAAACTGAAGCTCCTTGAAATTAAAAAAGTTTTACAACCACTGCTTTTGAAAGATATGTACAAATAATATATGGTCATCTATATGCATTATTGTTGTTAATAAAAACCTCAATATCAACAGCCTGCAGCGATTGATGGCGGTGCAGCAGCTGAGAGCCAAGTACGGCATCAACATCAAGAAGCGGTTCAACGGAACCAAACCAACGGCAAAGTCACCATCTACCAAAACTGTGAGTCTATGGATAAACAAACCTTACTAACATGCATTGTCATTTACTTGAATGTGTAATTTTTTCACTGAGTCTTGTATGAGCATGTGACAAATACAACCTCTTGAATCTTGAGAGCTCCAAGCACACTCACTCATCCCATCCCAGATTAAAGATCACATGTTTGTGCTTGAGAGTCTTAAAGGGCACATTCAATAAACTTGATTTAACATATTTTGTCCATTTGTCTTATGAAATCTAAAATGCTGTTTAATGTATTTTTCCTCAGGTGAAGGTTTTTGGAGTACAGCTGGCGAGTCTACCACAGTGTGAAACTGAACACGGTAGTGTACCAAGGTAAATGGAGACAGCTTGTTTAAAAAGCCACAAATAATGTCAGTTAATGTTTCTGTTCAAAAGTTTTTTTTTGCTAATTTCATTTCATGTGTGTGCTTCCTCAGGTTTCTAGTCGATGCCTGTAAGATGCTGCTGCTTCACGTACACACAGAGGGTCTGTTCAGGAAGGCAGGATCCATTGTTCGTCTGAAAGCACTCACGGTGAGTCTAGTTGATTTTAGTATTAGTAGCCGTTTGTCCTGCAACCTTGACCCTGGGAGATGTCTAAATGACATGCTATCCAATCAGAGCTGGGCGATATGACTTTAAATCAATATCATGATTATTTCAAACTAAAATTTTCTTAAACGGTGACATTTGCAGATCTACCAGCTCTGCTATTTTCACTATTTTTGCATCTCCTACCATTGTACAACGACATACTGTATAATACAGGGTTTGAGTGGTTAATCAGATAAATCGATTTAGTCTGTTAGACTATTTCATGTTGATTCAAAAACTAATCATAAAAACTGTCCAGGTTAAGTCTGTTACCGTTCTAAGTATCGGTTTCGATGAATTGCCCAGCCCTATATCCAATGCACATATGTGTATAAATGAAGTCTAACACAATGTTTCATTGTTTCTTCAGGCCAAGCTGGATGCAGGTGAGCAGTGTGTGTCCACGGCTCTTCCCTGTGACGTGACCGGCCTGGTGAAGCAATTCTTCAGGCAGCTGCCAGAACCCATTCTGCCCACAGAGCTGCATGAAGCGTTTCTGAAAGCCCAGCAGCTGAACGACGAGGAGGAACGCAGCGCCGCCACATTGCTGCTGTCCTGCGCTCTGCCTCACAGAAACCGCTGCGTACTGCGCTACTTTTTCGACTTCCTCCAGAAGGTGTCCCAGAGGTAATATTAGACTGATGAAAGAGTGTTCACCAGCTTTTTTAATTAATGAATTATTTTACATGGCTTAATCTTATATTAAAAGACTATTAAACTCGTGAAAAATATGTCCACACATCCCAGCTCCATAATATGCATTTTAATCTTTATTTGCTAATGTTTCATCCGTCTGATCTTCAAGAACAGACTGTTTTCTGATCTTGAAGGAGGGCAGACAGCCAAGACTTGATCAAATAAACATGAATTTATATGGAACTGGGCTCATTCTTACATGACTTGTATAGACCATATACATCCCGTACTGTTAACATTGCCCTCACACCTGGTCTGACCCAATTGTCACTGTTGCCATTATGCATATATTTACCTTTTTATATATCTTACTATTCTTTCAGATTTTGCTTTTATTTTCTTCTATGTGAGATCAATGCACCCAATTAATCAAATTCCCAATGAATGGATTCCAATTCTAATTGTACTCTGTGATTGTTGTTTGTGCCTACCCTAGGAGAGCAGAGAATAAGATGGATAGCAGCAACCTGTCCGTCGTCTTCACGCCTAACTTCTTTCAATCTGGAGAGGGAACTGCCAAGATGGCCGGCACAGAGAAACGGCTGAAGTTGCAGAGAGCAGTCATCCACTGCTTCATTGACAACGCTCAGGACTTTGGTACGCCTCTAGACGTCACAGTTCATTTCTAATCTATGCCATTAATTTGGACAACAACCACTTACACCCTATATACTCCCCCCTGTCGATCAACTAATCAAGGACTTTTTGTACTGGTTTGTGTGATAGGTGTGTCAGCCCTAGAGCAGAGAGAGGAGACACCAGGACAGGGAGAGGAGAGACCTGTATGGAAGAAGAGAGTTGCAAGGTGGATCCAAAGTCGGATCCTTGCGATTCGCAAGACATGGAGCTGCTGTCGGCGCCACCAGGTACCAACATTTTCTTTTGCATCATACTGCTGTGTTGTGTAACATTGTTTATGAGCAACAAGCCCAATAATCCTGTTTCTTCTGAGTGAACTTGATCATCCTCTCAAGAACTGAAACAGAATTAACATGATATTGCACTTGTTTAACATCTGTTGAGGCCCTTTTTAAGAACACGACTAACAAAAATGTTATCTCTCAATCTACTCAGGAGAGCACCAGCAGTTTCCGCACCACCGAAGACTAAAACTTCAGCCCGGCTTTTCTGCGTAAGGGAAAAGAGTCCAAGAGTGAGTATCCATAAAGAACGGCTTTGATGGAATTATAGCAGTGGTTCTCAAACTTTTAATGTCAAGGATCCTCACATGAAATGATCTTGACCGTGTGAATCAAGATCATTTCCACATTCACTCCAGTGTCAACAAAGGGATGCAACTATCAATTATTTTCTTAAAGATCACTTCTCTTTTTTTCATCAATTACAGTAGTCTAATTAACTGTTGCAACCCTACATCAAAGTCCTATTGTGGGATCCTTTGTTTTTAACTGACCTAAAATGTTTTCTCTTCGCTCTAGAACAAAGAGGTGGCAAGCTGGAGAGCAGAGCAGTCAGCAGACCTGGGCTGGAGGAAGAGTGAGCGAAGCCTGCAGGAGCTGGACATGTTGCTGGAGCAGCTGACCTCCCTCAGCCTGGTGCCTCGACGTCAGGCGCACAGGTGCGGTATCAAGACAAAAGATCGGCGACAAGGAGTGTGCGAAAAAGTACGATGACACCTGCAGGCTCCGATCATCACGAGACAATATCAGTGCCTCCATGTTGATCTCATGCAGCTCCTTGGGCAGGACAAGAGAGCCACCTAACAGCAGCAGTACACCACCACAGTCTTGGTTGGTTCCGGCCTAGACGAGACTTTAAAGTGCCAATACGGGCAAAAAGGCAGGTGATTGCCCTGTTTAAGGACACTTGACAATTGTAGGAACCTCCAGACTGACACGTCGGTCTGGAGAGACTGTGTGGTTCCAGTTGAATGCTTTTCATCAATGCTGGTGTCACAGGAGAGATCTGGGCATTACCTATGTATAGCCTTAGGGAATATAGGCTGTGCCTGTAATTGTATTTATTTTATCTAGCCTATGTATAGCCTTAGGGAATATAGTCTGTGCCTGTAATTTTATTTATTTTATCTAGCCTATGTATAGCCTTAGGGAATATAGTCTGTGCCTGTCATTTTATTTATTTTATCTAGCCTATGTATAGCCTTAGGGAATATAGGCTGTGCCTGTCATTTTATTTATTTTTATCTAGCCTATGTATAGCCTTAGGGAATATAGGCTGTGCCTGTCATTTTATTTATTTTTATCTAGCCTATATGTATAGCCTTAGGGAATATAGGCTGTCTCTGTAATTTTATTTATTTTTATCTAGCCTATATGTATAGCGAGAGAAATGTTTGGCCTCGTGTAACATCCTTCGACACGGGTGTATGTTTGTGGAACAAACTTTTACTAGTCGGTGTGGCTCGCTTTTAACCAAGATCCGAGTAGGATTAGGGGCTTCTACAAACCGCAAGAGCAGGGAACACTCCACCCAGCGCCCTGAAACCTCTACGGCAACAGTCGAGGTAACAGCCTGGATTAGGGGCTTCTTTCAACCGCAAGAGCAGGGAACACTCCACACAGAGCCCTGAAACCTCTACGGCAACAGTCGAGGTAACAGCCTGGATTAGGGGCTTCTTTCAACCGCAAGAGCAGGGAACACTCCACACAGAGCCCTGAAACCTCTACGGCAACAGTCGAGGTAACAGCCTGGATTAGGGGCTTCTTTCAACCGCAAGAGCAGGGAACACTCCACACAGAGCCCTGAAACCTCTACGGCAGCAGTCGAGGTAACAGCCTGGATTAGGGGCTTCTTTCAACCGCAAGGGCAGGGAACACTCCACACAGAGCCCTGAAACCTCTACGGCAGCAGTCGAGGTAACAGCCTGGATTAGGGGCTTCTTTCAACCGCAAGAGCAGGGAACACTCCACACAAAGCCCTGAAACCTCTACGGTACATTATTTATTTGACACAATTTCCCCAGCTGTTGATCACACATACACACATATACCGAGATGCACGTGCGTGCGCATACACGCGCGCATACCAAATTGTGTTGAAACAATAAACATGTAACCTACAGCCATGATTGGGGAGCACAGTGCTTGATCTTGGGAGGATCATTATCATTTTCTTTTCAAGAATCGTTTCACTTTTTTTTCTCTCTCCAAATGTGAATCATACATTTTTGAATCATCTAATGTTCAATTGTACAGTCTTGAATCAATCAATTTGTCTCAAATGTACAGTCTTCAATCAGTTTGCAATCAATTATTTGTTTGAAATGTAGCCTTGAATCAATCAATTTGAAATCAATTATTTGTCTCAAATGTACAGTCTTGAATAAGCCAATTTGTAATCAATTAGTAATCAATTATTTGTTTGAAATGTACAGTCTTGAATCAGCCAATTTGTAATCAATTAGTAATCAATTATTTGTTTGAAATGTACAGTCTTGAATCAGTCAATTTGTAATCAATTCTTTCTGTGTGTGTGTGTGTGTGTGTGTATATAGTTTAAAAAACATTATATATTGTTCTTTCATTAAATGTCTTAAATTCTTTCAAATGTTGGAGTCGTAGTGAATTTATTCACAATGTAAGGTAAATAGCACATTTTCCCTGTGCTGTTATGTTAGAAGTAGTGCAATTATTAACTATGGTCGAAGAAAATTGACACGGTGACCAATGTGCCCCCATTTGGAACGATCGAAATTAAATGGTATAATGTATAATGGGAACCATAGCTGAATGGGGAAATTATTTTCGCTAAACATCATGAATCCTGGCGTCCCTATTCTGGCCATGTCATAATAGGCGAACTACTGTGAAATGCTGTGAGCTTGTAGATCAGCTGTTTTCTGCGAAGAGATTTGGTTGTAGAGATAAGAAATGAGGGAACCAAGTACAGACCCATGGGGGACCTCTGTCAACAAAGTACATAGGATTTAAGTGATTCGATAATAGAGCAGTAGACAATGACTCTCTAAGATATGTAATATCCTCTAATGAGCAGCAGAGGGCACACATGTGCTATATTTGTGCTATATACCTTTTACAGCTCTTATCAGAGCTGTAATTAACCACTTAAACCCCATATGGTTTTGTGGGGATAATCTGAGTTCCCAGAAGTTCTTGCAATTATGGGTAAGGATTTTGCTGAAAATAGCCGATCGATAAGGTCACAACACGTGAGCATCTCAATCTATTATTTTCTGGGGTGGAGTTTTTAAGAGGTTAAGGATTGTATATAGTCATATTCAGTTACCTAACCTTTATATTGGAATTTACAACTCCAATATAAACTCCATGTTTTGATATCTCAAAGATGTAAAATGTAGCCTAAACTTTGACATTTTTTGCTAAATGCATTCATGGTCATTTCAAATGTAATGCATCAAAATTCATTATTGTTGCATAGGCCTACATCACACTTGTTAAAAAGGGTAAAGAAAATAAAAATGCTAATCCCTTCCATAGGAAGTCTTTATATCGTGACTCACAACAATGCAATTTAAAAATCTTAAAATATGATTATTAAATGCTCTTCTTAGAGCACAGACTGCATTTGTTTATAACGGAGATAACTCACAGTACTCTGTGCTTTGTTTTGTGATGGAGTTGGCTCTTCAGTGGGATGTGGAGTTTATTTCAAACACAGGGGTGGGTGAAGTACATAGATTTTATTACGGGGCCAGAGCTCTGCTCTGGACACGTATTGTTATTCGCATTATTCTGTCACTTCTTCTTCTGCCACTTTTCGCAGTTCTGGCTGAACCGCGCTGTCGGTTTTTACGAAACTCGTCCATATGGTAGATGGTCATGAAAAATGATCAAAAAATAATTCTCACAATCTTTCGTCCAAAGGTGGCGCTATAGCACTCAATTGAAAATGCCAACTTTGACCAGGTACAATTCATGCCCTGTTTGACCTACAGCCATGAAACTTGGATACACATATGCGTCTCCTCATGCTTAACAACTTTCACACTCTGACTTTTGACCTCTGACCTTTAGATCTCCCACCATTTTGAATTATATGAAAAACAGTCATTGGCTCCTAACTTCTGCATTTTTTCACTTATGGAAAATCCGTTGGAAATTTTTGTAGAAAGTGGTCCAAAGTTCAAGTACGAAACGTTTCGTGCAGATTGCTCAAAAATCCCAGGAGGAGATAGATTTTAACTATTACAGTTTTATGAAAATTATTCATCTGTGCCTAAAACATACATGCAGACTCACATTTCTTTGAAACTTTGCAGAAATGTACAGGGTCATTCCAAATATCACTGAAACCAATCTTACTCCAATTGGCCAAAAGGGGGCGCTATAGCAATTTTTTGAAAAGGCAGACTTTAAACAGGCATAAGTCATGCCTCGTTTGGCCGAAAGTCGTGAAACTTGCTTACACATGTGCCTTGACTCATGAGGAACACACGTATCGATTTGACCATTAAGCTCCGCCCTTAGATTTTCCGCAATTTTGAGCAGTTTGAAAAATACTTGTTTTTGCCAGTTCTGGCTTAACCGTGCATACGCTTTTTACGAAACTCGGCCATATGGTAGATGCTCATGAAAAACTACCAAGAAATAATTCTCACACTCATTCGTCAAAGGGTGGCGCTATAGCACTCAATTGAAAGTGCCAACTTTGAACAGGTACAACTCATGCCCTGTTTGACCTACAACCATGAAACTTCGATACACACATGCGTCTCTTCATGCCCGACAACTTTCGTGGTCTGACTTTTGACCTCTGACCTTTAGATCGCCCACCATTTTGAATTATATGAAAAACAGTCATTGGCTCCTAACTTCTGCATTTCTTCACTTATGGAAAATCCGTTGGAAATTTTTGTAGGCAGTGGTCCAAAGTTCATGTGTAAAATGTTTCGTGCAGATTGCTCAAAAATCCCAGGAGGAGATAGATTTTAACTATTACAGTTTTATGAAAATTATTCATCTGTGCCTAAAACATACATGCAGACTCACATTTCTTTGAAACTTGGCAGAAATGTACAGGGTCATTCCAAATATCACTGAAACCAATCTCACTCCAATTGGCCAAAAGGGGGCGCTATAGCAATTTTTTGAAAAGGCAGACTTTAAACAGGCATAAGTCATGCCTCGTTTGGCCGAAAGTCGTGAAACTTGCTTACACATGTGCCTTGACTCATGAGGAACACATCTATCTCTTTGACCAGTAAGCTCCGCCCTTAGATTGTCCGCAATTTTGAGCAGTTTGAAAAACACTTAAACCCAGGATTTTTCAGCTATTTGCGTGAAACTGTATCATCTGTGTGATCTCCTTTTTCACAGTTACTTATCTGTTGGGCCAATGGCGTCTCCCTTAAATGAAGGCCTCACAATCTCAGGGTCGCCAGTTCAAGCCTCACTTGATGCAGACTTAATTTAAGTTGAATTGCAAACAACATGACTGTATCATTGAATACATGTGCAAATGGTAAAGATAACCTGAAATGCTTATTTGAGAGTACGATTTCTCAATGTATGACATACTTCATTCTGAAAATAGCCGATCTACAATCTCAAAACTTTTCAGATAGCAACGTGTTTCTGAGCTTGTAGATCGGCTGCTTTCACTGTTTTCGGTAGCGAGGAGACATACAATTTCTCTATTGGTAAATGGTTTGTGAACGAGTGATCTTAGTGTTGGCTTGGTTCATGACAGAAGGCAAGAGTTTATGATCTTCAACAGACAACATCAGCCTGGACAAAGCTATAGCACTATAGGTAGTGTTGCAGCCTATTAGCCTATCATGGGGCGGCCATAGCTGGGTGGTTAGTGAGCACGCCTAGGGAACCAGAGGCCCTGGTTGCCCCAGGTTCGATTCCAGGCCATCCCAGCATATGCGTCGATGAAATGAAATTTGTCCCTGAGCAAGGCTCTTAATCCCTAATTGCTCACAGGTTCTCATTGGAAACAAGACCACAAGGACTTTCATGAACGACCTGTTAAAAGGAATTATCCTTATCCTAGTCCGAAGGTTGAGAGTTCGATTCCTGTTAATGGCAATAGGTTGAGATATCCAATCTATCCATTCTGTTTCCATCTCTCTCTCTCTCATCAATCTATTCCGTTTCCATGTCTCTCTTCAATCTATTCCGTTTCCATGGCTCTCTCTCTCTCTCTCTCTCTCTCTCTCTCTCTCTCTCTCCAGTTTCCATCTCTCTCTCTCTCTCTCTCTCTCTCTCTCTCTCTCTCTCTCTCTCTCTCTCTCTCTCTCTCTCTCTCCAGTTTCCATGTCTGTCTGTCTCTCTCTCACTGGCCCCGTATTATCGCTGCTTGCAGCTATATTTATACATTGTATTCCATTTTATGCTCAGCCAGCTGGTGTTTTTAATAGGAACAGCGACTATAGTGACATCTGCATTTTCAGATGGGAAAAACATCAGCAATTGTAGTCAAAAATGCTAATTCAAAGACTGTGATGTAGTGTGAAATGTAAGGAAAAACAGAAGAGCAACTCTTCCTCAGGCGACAGAGAATATCAAAGCAGGACGTGATCAGACTGTGTCAGCAAGAACAGACTGTCGACAACTACATTACTTGAGTATTTCCAATTTGCAATACTTTCACTTCTACTCCACTACATCTCAGAGGCAAATATTGTACTTTTACTCCACTACAATTATTTGAAAACTTTAGTTAGTTACTTTTCAGATATAAATTACATTATGAAACATACATTAACCACTTTAGCCCTATTTTACAACTAGGCTATTTGAAAATAGTACTGTGATCTACAAGCTCACAACGCGTCGCATCGCGATGCGTTGTGAGCGTTGTAGATCTGCTATTTTTCAAATATTTTAGTACTTTAACTTTTGGTACTTTAAGTACATTTTGATGCCAATACTTCTGTACTTTTACTGAAGTACATTTTGAATTCTGGACTTTTACTTGTAACAGAGTATTTCTATATTGCTTATTGGTACTTTTACTTAAGTAAAGAATTTGAGTACTTTTTCCACCACTGGGTTTGAGACGGATACAGTCTTGCATGGTTTGGGTCCACTTCAGTTGAGGCTGACATGATGAAAGAACGTATTCTCCATCAGAGGGAGTCCTTTGACCATTTAATCCAGGACTGAGGGGGGCATAATTCCACTGGCCGCTCTCTGACTATTTGGCACCACGGAGAGCTCCAATTCCCAGTTAGAGGTTATACTAGTGTCAGCACCACTACAGCTACAGGTATTTGATGTATGCATGGACTGAACTGTTGATGCAGGTACAACTTTGTTTAACCACTACTGCTATTGTTTTTGATGCAGATGGAACAAGGCCAACATGTTTGTGTATCTAGTGCACTGGTTTTCAACCCTTTTCATATCAAGGTCCATTATTGATAGGGCATGTGAGCCACAGACCAGCATTTGATTTGGCAACAATCTGTTGACCACCACATTCCACGTTCACATCCGAGTGGTAACTGGGAAGTTTCTGACTTCCAAGTAAGAAAGGTCTACATGAACGGTTGTCCAATCATGCTGAGATGTCATGTAACCACAAGGAGAACACACAACGATTACAGCAAAACCTTTGATCAATCAATAACGGCATGCTTTTATGCTTTTAAACTCTCTAGTTTCTGTTTCTGCATTAAATACAGTGGGATACGGTCAATTTGTTATACTGTAGATGTAATGAAAGCAGCTGAACTATTGGGCATCCATTTCGTTCTGATCTAAACCACTCGAATGTTCTGAGGTGGGAAGTTCCACGTGAGAAACGTACCAGTTCCCACTCGGCATGAAAGCACCACAACTGATGGAGCACTTTGAACCTACAGTAAATAAGCCACACGCCCCTGGATTTCACTTCACCTCTATACCTTCTGTTCGACTGACCTATCAAATGCTCCTCCTCTTCTCTGCGACAGTCCCTTCTCATTGCTGTGGGTAAGGCCATCACATCACTATGATCAGACTTAGACATGGAGGATGCAAGACTCTCCTCTGTGATGCTCTGTAGGACTGAGCAGCTGGAGAGAGAGAGAGAGAGAGAGAGAGAGAGAGAGAGAGAGAGAGAGAGGCATCATTAACAAAGTATAAAATGTACTATTCACTGCCAATAAAGGATACTGAACTTATCTAAGGGAGAAAATGACAGGTTATCCTCAGCCACATGCAAACACACACAAAGATTTAAAATGTAAAAGAAATTTAAATTCAGTTACCAAATATAATTTGGTACCCAAACACCCCTGTATGAATGGACTTGAATGAGTAAAATAGCAGATCTGCGAGCTCACAACGAATCACATCACTACGTGTTGAGAGCTTGTAGATTGACTATTTTCAATATTTGTCTTACGATAAAGTATATATACTGTAGGGCCCAAGACCCTATGTAATTAACTCACCGTTTCTGTCTTCCATGAGCTGTATGTGTCTGACGGTGTGTCTGGTGTTCATGTGGAAGCGGTGGCTGTCAGTCAGTTGTCTCAGGATGTGTTTGGAGTGGAAGGCTGTGGAGGTGAAGTAGACCAGCTTGGGGAGACACAGAGAGCCTATGGCATGCACCTCAAACCTCCTGCCCTGGAGGAGAAGGAGGAGGAGAAGGAGGAGAGGAGGACGTTTTGGTTTCTGGAGTCAGTTCTCTGCCAGACTTCTTAGTATGCCTCTTTTCAAATACAGAGGGTAACCCAGAATCTTCCAGAATCCGTGAAGTTCTGTGATATTTTGTTTTTTTTTAACGTGATCAGCTATTTGAATCATTTTAGAACATTTTTAAAGTATAAGTTCTAGGTTCTGGGTTGTGGGTTCCCGGATCACAGGGTTAGTACCACCTCTTGGGCAGGGCCTAAATTAGGCTCTGAGAAACTTATCTGAAACCAATCAGTAGCGTATTGAAACAAATCCATAACCTGTGAAATACATTTCATGGCACAGCACGGTTCACTTACAGTAGTTCTTATAGTTGAAAAGAGGCAAAATATTGAAAATGATAAGAATGAGCCTGGTTTAGTCCTTTCTTTACTTTGATGTGTGTGTCTGTGCATGTGCATGTGCATGTGCATGTGCATGTGCATGTGCATGTGCATGTGCATGTGCATGTGCATGTGCATGTGCATGTGCATGTGCATGTGCATGTGCATGTGTTAGGCGGCATACCTGGAAGGTAATTTGGTCTATATCAGTCCAACAGAAATCATATAACCGAGATTGCTTTCCCTCCACCTACTTCACACAGGTCAGGAAAGATAGGGGAAAAAAGGGGACATGTTTACATTAAACATGGCAATGGCTCATGTATCAGTCCCACACTTTATTAACAATGCAAAAGAACTCCCTTCAGCCGTACCACCCATAGCCAGTTCTCCATTAAAGACAGAGGTTCTTTACTCTGGAATAGACACATACACCAACTCCTCATCTTCACTCAGTAACTATAAACATAGACTGAGGGCCAGCCTGATGAATCAAGCCTCTCCACTTGCTTCTACCATATAACGTAGCTTTCTGCACACACACACACACACACACACACACACACACACACACACTGACACACATGTGCAGACACGTGTATACACGCGCGCGCACACACACACACACACACACACACACACACACACACACACACACACACACACACACACACACACACACACACACACACACACACACACACACACATTACATTACATTACATTACATTACAGTCATTTAGCAGACGCTTTTATCCAAAGCGACTTACAATAAGTGCATTCAACATAGGTAGGGAACGAAAGTGCATTTCCTGCAAAAACAACCAAGAGTATACCTAGCGCTAAGGTAAAAGTGCAATATATCAGCTACCTATTTCCTTAAACACATGAGACAAAATAGCAAAATCAAA
This sequence comes from Gymnoscopelus microlampas, assembly GCF_963454915.1. Lineage (NCBI taxonomy): Eukaryota > Metazoa > Chordata > Actinopteri > Myctophiformes > Myctophidae > Gymnoscopelus > Gymnoscopelus microlampas. The sequence continues at coordinate 16,519,825 of NC_139951.1, forward strand.
TGAGCACGAGCTAATACAAAAAGTGTATAGACTAAACAAGATCCAATAAAACAGTACAACAATACAACAATAGTTCCTACAACTAGTTAACAACAAGTAGTGTTGTTAACTAGTAACACACACACTTACACCCACACATTCAACTGCACACAAGGCATTTGTTGTTTGTCATGTCTTATGTTTGATTATTATGTTTAACTTGATTATTATTAACTACTTGTTTATTATTTTTAGGTGAGAACCCTTTATAAGCCCTTTATGGGTTTATTTTCTCACCTGCACTTATTTCTGTGTTGTTTTTAATAATGTTACCTTTGTAATGTTTTTAATTGTGCAAATAAATACATCAAAATCGAACTCTTACAGCACCCACCTGGTACGTATTCCTCTGGGCGCCAGTCCCAGAAGGATTGAGCTTTTCCTCTCTTTTTTCTCCTGTATGTGAATGACAGATTGAGACAATGAAAGCAAAATACAAAACATACAATCTGCAGCTAATACATTATATAATGGATGCAAAAGTCTGTACATACATACTGTACAGCAGTGGTTCTCATACGTTTTCATGTCAAGGACCCCCAAAATGATATGTATTTGGCCGCGGACCCCCATCTCAAACATTTTTGTTACAGGGACCCCCAGAAGCCAAGATTTGAGTTACAAATGTTCAAATTAAACGAATATATATACAAAGATTTGCACAAACTTTCAGAATTTTTCAAAAATAGCAGATCTACAAGCTCATAGTGTGGCACTCTGTGAAACGCTATGAGCTTGTAGATCTGCTATTTTTGAAAAGCCAAAGAATAAAAGGTTAAAGTGGTTAAAAGTATTGTGACACATTTTGCTGGGGACCCCCTGGAACTTCCTCAAGGACCCCTGGGGGTCCCTGGACCCCACTTTGTGTATAACTACTGTATGCTTTATTTCTAAATATTATGGTTTTAATTATAAGCGATATACACACATTCATAAACAATTTAAAAAGGGTGGGTTGGTTATTTGGGCGCTTTCCCCCTAAATTGTTTTTTCAAACACAGCTGGGTGAAGTGCATAGCTTTTATTATACATTTTATTCCAGCGACGGGGGCTGGAATAAAATGTGATGGGTAATATTAATAAGGCTTTTATTCCTGAGGTGGGGAAACATGTTTTCTGTGAAGTTTAAATTGTTTTACTGACCTTTACTGAAGGTCTGAACAACCACGTCACACAAAAATTGTGTCCCTATCGAATCTCGTCTGTCTTCGTCACTTCCTGTTTGTTAATGCGATCTAATAATTATTGTTTTTTTCCAATGTGTCACTTAAGTACTTGAGTAAAAGTTCTTGAGTACTTGAGTAAAAATACTTGAGTATTTGAGTAAAAGTACTTAAGTACTTGAGTAAAAGTTATTGAGTACTTGAGTAAAAATACTTGAGTACTTGAGTAAAAGTTCTTGAGTACTTGAGTACAAGTACTTTCCTCCACCACTGGCACTAACTACGCACCTGACCGTTGAACAAACTGCGCATGCGCAGAGAGTTGTATACTAAACGTCACAAGTTGTGACGTTTTTTCACAACAGCTGTCCAATGAACGTCCTGGACTCGCTCGCTCGCGCAGGTCTCCACGTTTAAAAGTCTCAGCACCGCGCCAAACCCTTCAGATGTTATGAGACAGTTACTGGACCAGAAGCATCTCCTTGTTGATCATCAACACTACTAACGGACAACATAACTACAACGCAAACCAGAGGAACCAGAGGATTCTGCACTTGTTTTTCTAGGTTTAGGTTATATTTAGTTTTTAGGATCCTTTTAGGATTGTACACTTGTACACAACTCCATCTCCGTCAGATTTGAGTTCTTTCAACCGGCTTTCAACAACCAACGTGAGTTTGATATTTGTTTAATATGCTCGGGGTTTAGGGGAAAATGTCTTTTTAATGCTATTTATGCTGTTTAAAACGCCTATTTGTTGACATGTCTGATTGTAGAGTGAGTTAACGTCTAGAAGCTGCTTTGTCATCATAATTCAGCTTGTCAAATGAAGCTAGCCGTTGTGTCGTTGATTTAAAAAAAAAAAAACGTTTTCTTAACGTTTCTTGTCTAAACTAAGAACAGCCTGTTTGTAGATCTGTTGTAGCTTGTTGTGTTACACCGTTGCTTGTCATATAGTCTAGGTTTTAGCCTTATTGATTTATGACCGATGTCCCTCTTGATCCGAGGCTAGCCATGGTTCACACGACGCTCGTCTGTCATGGTATGACAGTCATGTTTCAGGGCTAGATCAGAGGCTAGTCTCCATTTAAAACGTGTCATCTCATATAGCTTGAGTTGACATCTTTAGAAGCTACGGTTGTCATCATGCTTGTCAGAATTAAGCTTGTTAATATAGACGTTTGGTGGTGGTATTTTTCAAAAAGAAAACACACAAAAAAACGTTACAACACGTTCTTTACAGATTAGGGGGAAATGTCATTTTAATATGACAACGGTCGACCGTTGTCGTCATCATAAGCTTGTTTGTAGTGTTGTTGATACAAAAAAAAACGTTACAAAACGTTCTTAGCCTATAAAAATGACATTTGATCGATTTTAAAATCTATCAAATACATATTTAGTCTTGATCCAAGGGTAGCTGTAGTCAATAGGTAGCCTATTAAACTGACATTTCCCCCTAATCTGTTATCTATTGACTACAACATGCTATAATTGTACTCTAGGTTTAAACTAGGTTTAACACGTCTCATTAGCTTGTTTTTGCTCAATTGAATGTAACAACGGAATGCTGTTGTCCTTCAAATCATGTGAAAAAGAACAGATCTACAAGCTAACAACCTATCATCATGAATTCTGGACTTTTAGTTGTAACATAGTACTTCTACATTGCAGTAGTGATACTTTTACTTAAGTAAAACATTTGAGTACCTTTTCCACCACTATTTTTTTGTAATCTTGTGTGAACTACATGTTTATTGTTCCCCTCTCTCTCATATCTATCTAGGACCATGCTGTCTTCTGTTGACCAGTGTCCTGAGGACTCCATGGATCTGAAGAAGGACTTGATGGATGAGAATGACAGGTAAATACACTCTCCAGCTCTTTGGGTTTTTATCCTTTTGACCAGTGGTTCTCAAAGTGGGGTCTGGGGACCCCCAGGGGTCATTGAGGGAGTTCCAGTGGGACCTTGATAGATCTGTAACAAATGGAACCAAATGGACCCTTACGGGTCCATTTGGTTCCATTTGTACATACTCAGCGTTATCGTGGCTGAATCATGCTCACCAAACTGAGGCTCCTTGAAATTAAAAAAAAGTTTGACAACCACTGCTTTTGACAGATATGTACAAATAATATATGGTCATCTATATGCATTATTGTTGTTAATAAAACATCAATATCAACAGCCTGCAGCGGTTGATGGCGGTGCAGCAGCTGAGAGCCAAGTACGGCATCAACATCAAGAAGCGGTTCAACGGAACCAAACCAACGGCAAAGTCACCATCTACCAAAACTGTGAGTCTATGGATAAACAAACCTTACTAACATGCATTGTCATTTACTTGAATGTGTAATTTTTTCACTGAGTCTTGTATGAGCATGTGACAAATACAACCTCTTGAATCTTGAGAGCTCCAAGCACACTCACTCATCCCATCCCAGATTAAAGATCACATGTTTGTGCTTGAGAGTCTTAAAGGGCACATTCAATCAACTTGATTTAACATATTTTGTCCATTTGTCTTATGAAATCTAAAATGCTGTTTAATGTATTTTTCCTCAGGTGAAGGTTTTTGGAGTGCAGCTGGCGAGCCTACCACAGTGTGAAACTGACCACGGTAGTGTACCAAGGTAAATGGAGACAGCTTGTTTAAAAAGCCACAAATAATGTCAGTTAATGTTTCTGTTCAAAAGTTTTTTTTTTGCTAATTTCATTTCATGTGTGTGCTTCCTCAGGTTTCTAGTCGATGCCTGTAAGATGCTGCTGCTTCACGTACACACAGAGGGTCTGTTCAGGAAGGCAGGATCCATTGTTCGTCTGAAAGCACTCACGGTGAGTCTAGTTGATTTTAGTATTAGTAGCCGTTTGTCTTGCGACCTTGACCCTGGGAGATGTCTAAATGACATGCTATCCAATCAGAGCTGGGCGATATGACTTTAAATCAATATCATGACTATTTCAAACTATAATTTTCTTAAACGGTGACATTTGCAGATCTACCAGCTCTGCTATTTTCACTATTTTTGCATCTCCTACCATTGTACAACGACATACTGTATAATACAGGGTTTGAGTGGTTAATCAGATAAATCGATTTAGTCTGTTAGACTATTTCATGTTGATTCAAAAACTAATCATAAAAACTGTCCAGGTTAAGTCTGTTACCGTTCTAAATATCGATTTCGATGAATTGCCCAGCCCTATATCCAATGCACATATGTGTATAAATGAAGTCTAACACAATGTTTCATTGTTTCTTCAGGCCAAGCTGGATGCAGGTGAGCAGTGTGTGTCCACGGCTCTTCCCTGTGACGTGACCGGCCTGGTGAAGCAATTCTTCAGGCAGCTGCCAGAACCCATTCTGCCCACAGAGCTGCATGAAGCGTTTCTGAAAGCCCAGCAGCTGAACGACGAGGAGGAACGCAGCGCCGCCACATTGCTGCTGTCCTGCGCTCTGCCTCACAGAAACCGCTGCGTACTGCGCTACTTTTTCGACTTCCTCCAGAAGGTGTCCCAGAGGTAATATTAGACTGATGGAAGAGTGTTCACCAGCTTTTTTAATTAATGAATTATTTTACATGGCTTAATCTTATATTAAAAGACTATTAAACTCGTGAAAAATATGTCCACACATCCCAGCTCCATAATATGCATTTTAATCTTTATTTGCTAATGTTTAATCCGTCTGATCTTCAAGAACAGACTGTTTTCTGATCTTGAAGGAGGGCAGACAGCCAAGACTTGATCAAATAAACATGAATTTATATGGAACTGGACTCATTCTTACATGACTTGTATAGACCATATACATCCCGTACTGTTAACATTGCCCTCACACCTGGTCTGACCCAATTGTCACTGTTGCCATTATGCATATATTTACCTTTTTATATCTTACTATTCTTTCAGATTTTGCTTTTATTTTCTTCTATGTGAGATCAATGCACCCAATGAATCAAATTCCCAATGAATGGATTCCAATTCTAATTGTACTCTGTGATTGTTGTTTGTGCCTACCCTAGGAGAGCAGAGAATAAGATGGATAGCAGCAACCTGTCCGTCGTCTTCACGCCTAACTTCTTTCAATCTGGAGAGGGAACTGCCAAGATGGCCGGCACAGAGAAACGGCTGAAGTTGCAGAGAGCAGTCATCCACTGCTTCATTGACAACGCTCAGGACTTTGGTACGCCTCTAGACGTCACAGTTCATTTCTAATCTATGCCATTAATTTGGACAACAACCACTTACACCCTATATACTCCCCCCTGTCGATCAACTAATCAAGGACTTTTTGTACTGGTTTGTGTGATAGGTGTGTCAGCCCTAGAGCAGAGAGAGGAGACACCAGGACAGGGAGAGGAGAGACCTGTATGGAAGAAGAGAGTTGCAAGGTGGATCCAAAGTCGGATCCTTGCGATTCGCAAGACATGGAGCTGCTGTCGGCGCCACCAGGTACCAACATTTTCTTTTGCATCATACTGCTGTGTTGTGTAACATTGTTTATGAGCAACAAGCCCAATAATCCTGTTTCTTCTGAGTGAACTTGATCATCCTCTCAAGAACTGAAACAGAATTAACATGATATTGCACTTGTTTAACATCTGTTGAGGCCCTTTTTAAGAACACGACTAACAAAAATGTTATCTCTCAATCTACTCAGGAGAGCACCAGCAGTTTCCGCACCACCGAAGACTAAAACTTCAGCCCGGCTTTTCTGCGTAAGGGAAAAGAGTCCAAGAGTGAGTATCCATAAAGAACGGCTTTGATGGAATTATAGCAGTGGTTCTCAAACTTTTAATGTCAAGGATCCTCACATGAAATGATCTTGACCGTGTGAATCAAGATCATTTCCACATTCACTCCAGTGTCAACAAAGGGCTGCAACTATCAATTATTTTCTTAAAGATCACTTCTCTTTTTTTCATCAATTACAGTAGTCTAATTAACTGTTGCAACCCTACATCAAAGTCCTATTGTGGGATCCTTTGTTTTTAACTGACCTAAAATGTTTTCTCTTCCCTCTAGAACAAAGAGGTGGCAAGCTGGAGAGCAGAGCAGTCAGCAGACCTGGGCTGGAGGAAGAGTGAGCGAAGCCTGCAGGAGCTGGACATGTTGCTGGAGCAGCTGACCTCCCTCAGCCTGGTGCCTCGACGTCAGGCGCACAGGTGCGGTATCAAGACAAAAGATCGGCGACAAGGAGTGTGCGAAAAGTACGATGACATCTGCAGGCTCCGATCATCACGAGACAATATCAGTGCCTCCATGTTGATCTCATGCAGCTCCTTGGGCAGGACAAGAGAGCCACCTAACAGCAGCAGTACACCACCACAGTCTTGGTTGGTTCCGGCCTAGACGAGACTTTAAAGTGCCAATCCGGGCAAAAAGGCAGGTGATTGCCCTGTTTAAGGACACTTGACAATTGTAGGAACCTCCAGACCGACACGTCGGTCTGGAGAGACTGTGTGGTTCCAGTTGAATGCTTTTCATCAATGCTGGTGTCACAGGAGAGATCTGGGCATTACCTATGTATAGCCTTAGGGAATATAGGCTGTGCCTGTCATTTTATTTATTTTTATCTAGCCTATGTATAGCCTTAGGGAATATAGTCTGTGCCTGTCCTTTTATTTATTTTATCTAGCCTATGTATAGCCTTAGGGAATATAGGCTGTGCCTGTCATTTTATTTATTTTTATCTAGCCTATGTATAGCCTTAGGGAATATAGGCTGTGCCTGTCATTTTTTTTTTATCTAGCCTATATGTATAGCCTTAGGGAATATAGGCTGTCTCTGTAATTTTATTTATTTTTATCTAGCCTATATGTATAGCGAGAGAAATGTTTGGCCTCGTGTAACATCCTTCGACACGGGTGTATGTTTGTGGAACAAACTTTTACTAGTCGGTGTGGCTCGCTTTTAGCCAAGATCCGAGTAGGATTAGGGGCTTCTACAAACCGCAAGAGCAGGGAACACTCCACCCAGCGCCCTGAAACCTCTACGGCAACAGTCGAGGTAACAGCCTGGATTAGGGGCTTCTTTCAACCGCAAGAGCAGGGAACACTCCACACAGAGCCCTGAAACCTCTACGGTAGCAGTCGAGGTAACAGCCTGGATTAGGGGCTTCTTTCAACTGCAAGGGCAGGGAACACTCCACACAGAGCCCTGAAACCTCTACTGCAGCAGTCGAGGTAACAGCCTGGATTAGGGGCTTCTTTCAACTGCAAGGGCAGGGAACACTCCACACAGAGCCCTGAAACCTCTACTGCAGCAGTCGAGGTAACAGCCTGGATTAGGGGCTTCTTTCAACCGCAAGAGCAGGGAACACTCCACACAGAGCCCTGAAACCTCTACGGTACATTATTTATTTGACACAATTTCCCCAGCTTTTGATCACACATACACACATATACCGAGATGCACGTGCGTGCGCATACACGCGCGCATACCAAATTGTGTTGAAACAATGAACATGTAACCTACAGCCATGATTGGGGAGCACAGTGCTTGATCTTGGGAGGATCATTATCATTTTCTTTTCAAGAATCGTTTCAATTTTTTTTCTCTCTCTATGTGAATCATACATTTTTGAATCGTCTAATGTTCAATTGTACAGTCTTGAATCAATCAATTTGTCTCAAATGTACAGTCTTCAATCAGTTTGCAATCAATTATTTGTTTGAAATGTAGTCTTGAATCAATCAATTTGTAATCAATTATTTGTCTCAAATGTACAGTCTTGAATCAGCCAATTTGTAATCAATTAGTAATCAATTATTTGTTTGAAATGTACAGTCTTGAATCAGCCAATTTGTAATCAATTAGTAATCAATTATTTGTTTGAAATGTACAGTCTTGAATCAGTCAATTTGTAATCAATTCTTTCTGTGTGTGTGTGTGTGTGTGTGTGTGTGTGTGTGTGTATATAGTTTAAAAAACGTTATATATTGTTCTTTCATTAAATGTCTTAAATTCTTTCAAATGTTGGAGTCGTAGTGAATTTATTCACAATGTAAGGTAAATAGCACATTTTCCCTGTGCTGTTATGTTAGAAGTAGTGCAATTATTAACTATGGTCGAAGAAAATTGACACAGTGACCAATGTGCTCCCATTTGGAACGATCGAAATTAAATGGTATAATGTATAATGGGAACCATAGCTGAATGGGGAAATTATTTTCGCTAAACATCATGAATCCTGGCGTCCCTATTCTGGCCATGTCATAATAGGCGAACTACTGTGAAATGCTGTGAGCTTGTAGATCAGCTGTTTTCTGCGAAGAGATTTGGTTGTAGAGATAAGAAATGAGGGAACCAAGTACAGACCCATGGGGGACCTCTGTCAACAAAGTACATAGGATTTAAGTGATTCGATAATAGAGCAATAGACAATGACTCTCTAAGATATGTAATATCCTCTAATGAGCAGCAGAGGGCACACATGTGCTATATTTGTGCTTTATACCTTTTACAGCTCTTATCAGAGCTGTAATTAACCACTTAAACCCCATATGGTTTTGTGGGGATAATCTGAGTTCCCAGAAGTTCTTGCAATTATGGGTAAGGATTTTGCTGAAAATAGCCGATCGATAAGGTCACAACACGTGAGCATCTCAATCTATTATTTTCTGGGGTGGAGTTTTTAAGAGGTTAAGGATTGTATATAGTCATATTCAGTTACCTAACCTTTATATTGGAATTTACAACTCCAATATAAACTCCATGTTTTGATATCTCAAAGATGTAAAATGTAGCCTAAACTTTGACATTTTTTGCTAAATGCATTCATGGTCATTTCAAATGTAATGCATCAAAATGCATTATTGTTGCATAGGCCTACATCACACTTGTTAAAAAGGGTAAAGAAAATAAAAATGCTAATCCCTTCCATAGGAAGGGATTAGCATCGTGACTCACAACAATGCAATTTAAAAATCTTCAAATATGATTATTAAATGCTCTTCTTAGAGCACAGACTGCATTTGTTTATAATGGAGATAACTCACAGTACTCTGTGCTTTGTTTTGTGATGGAGTTGGCTCTTCAGTGGGATGTGGAGTTTATTTCAAACACAGGGGTGGGTGAAGTACATAGATTTTATTCCATTTTATGCTCAGCCAGCTGGTGTTTTTAATAGGAACAGCGACTATAGTGACATCTGCATTTCCAGATGGGAAAAACATCAGCAATTGTAGTCAAAAATGCTAATTCAAAGACTGTGATGTAGTGTGAAATGTAAGGAAAAACAGAAGAGCAACTCTTCCTCAGGCGACAGAGAATATCAAAGCAGGACGTGATCAGACTGTGTCAGCAAGAACAGACTGTCGACAACTACATTACTTGAGTATTTCCAATTTGCAATACTTTCACTTCTACTCCACTACATCTCAGAGGCAAATATTGTACTTTTACTCCACTACAATTATTTGAAAACTTTAGTTAGTTACTTTTCAGATATAAATTACATTATGAAACATACATTAACCACTTTAGCCGTATTTTACAACTAGGCTATTTGAAAATAGTACTGTGATCTACAAGCTCACAACGCGTCGCATCGCGATGCGTTGTGAGCGTTGTAGATCTGCTATTTTTCAAATATTTTAGTACTATAACTTTTGGTACTTTAAGTACATTTTGATGCCAATACTTCTGTACTTTTACTGAAGTAAATTTTGAATTCTGGACTTTTACTTGTAACAGAGTATTTCTATATTGCTTATTGGTACTTTTACTTAAGTAAAGAATTTGAGTACTTTTTCCACCACTGGGTTTGAGACGGATACAGTCTTGCATGGTTTGGGTCCACTTCAGTTGAGGCTGACATGATGAAAGAACGTATTCTCCATCAGAGGGAGTCCTTTGACCATTTAATCCAGGACTGAGGGGGGCATAATTCCACTGGCCGCTGTCTGACTATTTGGCACCACGGAGAGCTCCAATTCCCAGTTAGAGGTTATACTAGTGTCAGCACCACTACAGCTACAGGTATTTGATGTATGCATGGACTGAACTGTTGATGCAGGTACAACTTTGTTTAACCACTACTGCTATTGTTTTTGATGCAGATGGAACAAGGCCAACATGTTTGTGTATCTAGTGCACTGGTTTTCAACCCTTTTCATATCAAGGTCCATTATTGATAGGGCATTTGAGCCACAGACCAGCATTTGATTTGGCAACAATCTGTTGACCACCACATTCCACGTTCACATCCGAGTGGTAACTGGGAAGTTTCTGACTTCCAAGTAAGAAAAATCTACATGAACGGTTGTCCAATCATGCTGAGATGTCATGTAACCACAAGGAGAACACATAACGATTACAGCAAAACCTTTGATCAATCAATAACGGCATGCTTTTATGCTTTTAAACTCTCTAGTTTCTGTTTCTGCATTAAATACAGTGGGATAAGGTCAATTTGTTGTAGTGTAGATGTAATGAAAGCAGCTGAACTATTGGGCATCCATTTCGTTCTGATCTAAACCACTTGAATGTTCTGAGGTGGGAAGTTCCACGTGAGAAACGTACCAGTTCCCACTCGGCATGAAAGCACCATAACTGATGGAGCACTTTGAACCTACAGTAAATAAGCCACACGCCCCTGGATTTCACTTCACCTCTATACCTTCTGTTCGACTGACCTATCAAATGCTCCTCCTCTTCTCTGCGACAGTCCCTTCTCATTGCTGTGGGTAAGGCCATCACATCACTATGATCAGACTTAGACATGGAGGATGCAAGACTCTCCTCTGTGATGCTCTGTAGGACTGAGCAGCTGGAGAGAGAGAGAGAGAGAGAGAGAGAGAGAGAGAGAGAGAGAGAGGCATCATTAACAAAGTATAAAATGTACTATTCACTGCCAATAAAGGATACTGAACTTATCTAAGGGAGAAAATGACAGGTTATCCTCAGCCACATGCAAACACACACAAAGATTTAAAATGTAAAAGAAATTTAAATTCAGTTACCAAATATAATTTGGTACCCAAACACCCCTGTATGAATGGACTTGAATGAGTAAAATAGCAGATCTGCGAGCTCACAACGAATCACATCACTACGTGTTGAGAGCTTGTAGATTGACTATTTTCAATATTTGTCTTACGATAAAGTATATATACTGTAGGGCCCAAGACCCTATGTAATTAACTCACCGTTTCTGTCTTCCATGAGCTGTATGTGTCTGACGGTGTGTCTGGTGTTCATGTGGAAGCGGTGGCTGTCAGTCAGTTGTCTCAGGATGTGTTTGGAGTGGAAGGCTGTGGAGGTGAAGTAGACCAGCTTGGGGAGACACAGAGAGCCTATGGCATGCACCTCAAACCTCCTGCCCTGGAGGAGAAGGAGGAGGAGAAGGAGGAGAGGAGGACGTTTTGGTTTCTGGAGTCAGTTCTCTGCCAGACTTCTTAGTATGCCTCTTTTCAAATACAGAGGGTAACCCAGAATCTTCCAGAATCCGTGAAGTTCTGTGATATTTTGTTTTTTTTAACGTGATCAGCTATTTTAATCATTTTAGAACATTTTTAAAGTATAAGTTCTAGGTTCTGGGTTCTGGGTTCCCGGATCACAGGGTTAGTACCACCTCTTGGGCAGGGCCTAAATTAGGCTCTGAGAAACTTATCTGAAACCAATCAGTAGCGTATTGAAACAAATCCATAACCTGTGAAATACATTTCATAGCACAGCACGGTTCACTTACAGTAGTTCTTATAGTTGAAAAGAGGCAAAATATTGAAAATGATAAGAATGAGCCTGGTTTAGTCCTTTCTTTACTTTGATGTGTGTGTCTGTGCATGTGCATGTGCATGTGCATGTGCATGTGCATGTGCATGTGCATGTGCATGTGCATGTGCATGTGCATGTGCATGTGCATGTGCATGCATGTGTTAGGCGGCATACCTGGAAGGTAATTTGGTCTATATCAGTCCAACAGAAATCATATAACCGAGATTGCTTTCCCTCCACCTACTTCACACAGGTCAGGAAAGATAGGGGAAAAAAGGGGACATATTTACATTAAACATGGCAATGGCTCATGTATCAGTCCCACACTTTATTAACAATGCAAAAGAACTCCCTTCAGCCGTACCACCCATAGCCAGTTCTCCATTAAAGACAGAGGTTCTTTACTCTGGAATACACACACATAATACACCAACTCCTCATATTCACTCAGTAACTATAAACATAGACTGAGGGCCAGCCTGATGAATCAAGCCTCTCCACTTGCTTCTACCATATAACGTAGCTTTCTGCACGCGCGCGCGCGCGCGCACGCACGCACGCACGCACGCACGCACGCACGCACGCACACACACACACACACACACACACACACACACACACACACACACACACACACACACACACACACACACACACACACACACACACACACACACACACACACACACACACACACACACACACACACACACACACACACACACACACACACACACACACACACACACACACACATTACATTACATTACATTACATTACAGTCATTTAGCAGACGCTTTTATCCAAAGCGACTTACAATAAGTGCATTCAACATAGGTAGGGAACGAAACTACTAATCACCATAAGTCTTAAGTGCATTTCCTGCAAAAACAACCAAGAGTATACCTAGCGCTAAGGTAAAAGTGCAATATATCAGCTACCTATTTCCTTAAACACATGAGACAAAATAGCAAAATCAAATGAGCACGAGCTAATACAAAAAGTGTATAGACTAAACAAGATCCAATAAAACAGTACAACAATACAACAATAGTTCCTACAACTAGTTAACAACAAGTAGTGTTGTTAACTAGTAACACACACACTTACACCCACACATTCAACTGCACACAAGGTATTTGTTGTTTGTCATGTCTTATGTTTGATTATTATGTTTAACTTGATTATTATTAACTACTTGTTTATTATTTTTAGGTGAGAACCCTTTATAAGCCCTTTATGGGTTTATTTTCTCACCTGCACTTATTTCTGTGTTGTTTTTAATAATGTTACCTTTGTAATGTTTTTTATTGTGCAAATAAATACATCAAAATCGAACTCTTACAGCACCCACCTGGTACGTATTCCTCTGGGCGCCAGTCCCAGATGGATTGAGCTTTTCCTCTCTTTTTTCTCCTGTATGTGAATGACAGATTGAGACAATGAAAGCAAAATACGAAACATACAATCTGCAGCTAATACATTATATAGTGGATGCAAAAGTCTGTACATACTGTACAGCAGTGGTTCTCATACGTTTTCATGTCAAGGACCCCCAAAATGATATGTATTTGGCCGCGGACCCCCATCTCAAACATTTTTGTTACAGGGACCCCCAGAAGCCAAGATTTGAGTTACAAATGTTCAAATTAAACGAATATATATACAAAGATTTGCACAAACTTTCAGATTTTTTCAAAAATAGCAGATCTACAAGCTCATAGTGTGGCACTCTGTGAAACGCTATGAGCTTGTAGATCTGCTATTTTTGAAAAGCCAAAGAATAAAAGGTTAAAGTGGTTAAAAGTATTGTGACACATTTTGCTGGGGACCCCCTGGAACTCCCTCAAGGACCCCTGGGGGTCCCTGGACCCCACTTTGTGTATAACTACTGTATGCTTTATTTCTAAATATTATGGTTTTAATTATAAGCGATATACACACATTCATAAACAATTTAAAAAGGGTGGGTTGGTTATTTGGGCGCTTTCCCCCTAAATTGTTTTTTCAAACACAGCTGGGTGAAGTGCATAGCTTTTATTATACATTTTATTCCAGCGACGGGGGCTGGAATAAAATGTGATGGGTAATATTAATAAGGCTTTTATTCCTGAGGTGGGGAAACATGTTTTCTGTGAAGTTTAAATTGTTTTACTGACCTTTACTGAAGGTCTGAACAACCATAACAACGGTCACACAAAAATTGTGTCCCTATCGAATCTCGTCTGTCTTCGTCACTTCCTGTTTGTTAATGCGATCTAATAATTATTGATTTTTTCCAATGTGTCACTTTAATGACGAAAGATCATCTATTCTTTTTTAAATTAAAACAAAATAAATAAGTAATACACTTCAAAAATACAAATTGTTACGGTGATCATCACTAACAGTGGTGGGAAAAGTACTTTTTTACTCAAGTAAAAGTATCAATACTGCAATGAAGAAATATTCAGTGCAAGTAAAAGTCCGGTAATCAAAATGTACTTGCGTAAAAGTAAAAGTATTGGCATCAAAATACTAAGTGCCAAAAATAATTTTAAAAAACGATTTATAATATATAATAAATATATAATAGTCTATATAGTATATACAAATATTTTTAAAATACCTTTTAAATGCACACGTGTTGTTAGCTTGTAAGATTAAATAAAGCTGAAGTGGTTAATGTATGTTTTGTAACAATAGTCAAAATCTAAAAAGTAACTAAAGTTTTCAAATTATTGTAGTGGAGTAAAAAGTATAATATTTGCCTCTGAGATGTAGTAGAGTAGAAGTAAAATTGGAAATACTCTGGTAAAGTAAAAGTACCTAAAAATTGTACTTAATAACTTGAGTAAAAGTACTTGAGTACTTGAGAAAAAAGTACTTAAGTACTTGAGTAAAAGTTCTTGAGTACTTGAGTAAAAAATACTTGAGTATTTGAGTAAAAGTACTTAAGTACTTGAGTAAAAGTTATTGAGTACTTGAGTAAAAATACTTGAGTACTTGAGTAAAAGTTCTTGAGTACTTGAGTACAAGTACTTTCCTCCACCACGGGCACTAACTACGCACCTGAACGTTGAACAAACTGCGCATGCGCAGAGAGTTGTATACTAAACGTCACAAGTTGTGACGTTTTTTCACAACAGCTGTCCAATGAACGTCCTGGACTCGCTCGCTCGCGCAGGTCTCCACGTTTAAAAGCCTCAGCACCGCGCCAAACCCTTCAGATGTTATGAGACAGTTACTGGACCAGAAGCATCTCCTTGTTGATCATCAACACACCTAACGGACAACATACCTACAACGCAAACCAGAGGAACCAGAGGATTCTGCACTAGTTTTTCTAGGTTTAGGTTTCTAGTTTTAGTTTTTAGGATCCTTTTAGGATACTCCATCTCCGTCAGATTTGAGTTCTTTCAACCGGCTTTCAACAACCAACGTGAGTTTGATATTTGCTTAATATGCTCGGGGTTTAGGGGGAAATGACATTTTAATGCTATTTATGCTGTTTAAAACGACTATGTGTTGATATGTCTGATTGTAGAGTGAGTTAACATCGTTAGAAGCTGCCGTTGTCATCATAATTCATAATGCTTGTCAAATGAAGCTAGCCGTTGTGTCGTTGATTTAAAAAAAAAAAACGTCTTCTTAACGTTTCTTGTCTAAAGAACAGCGTGTTTGTAGATCTGTTAGCTTGTTGTGTTACACCTTTGCTTGTCATATAGTCTAGGTTTTAGCCTTATTGATATATGACCGATGTCCCTCTTGATCCGAGGCTAGCCATGGTTCACACGACGCTCGTCTGTCATGGTAGGACAGTCATGTTTCAGGGCTAGATCAGAGGCTAGTCTATGAGTTCCATTTAAAACGTGTCATCTCATATAGCTTGAGTTGACATCTTTAGAAGCTACGGTTGTCATCATGCTTGTCAGAATGAAGCTTGTTATGGACGTTTGGTGGTGGTGTTTTTCAAAAAGAAAACACCCAAAAAAAAAACAACACGTTCTTTACAGATTAGGGGGAAACAAATGTAATTTTAATATGACAACGGTCAACCGTTGTCGTCATCATAAGCATCATAAGCATCATAACTACATCTCAGAGGCAAATATTGCCCGTTTACTCCACTACAATTATTAGATATTATTAATTATACATTTGAAAATACTTAAGTAAAACATTTGAGTACCTTTTCCACCACTATTTTTTTGTAATCTTGTGTGAACTACATGTTTATTGTTCCCCTCTCTCATATCTATCTAGGACCATGCCGTCTTCTGTTGACCAGTGTCCTGAGGACTCCATGGATCTGAAGAAGGAGTTGAACGTTGTGAATGACAGGTAAATAAACTCTCCAGCTTTTTAGGGTTTTTATCCTTTTGACCAGTGGTTCTCAAAGTGGGGTCTGGGGATCCCCAGGGGTCATTGAGGGAGTTCCAGCAGGACCTTGACAGATCTGTAACAAATGGAACCAAGTGGACCCTTACGGGTCCATTTGGTTCCATTTGTACACACTCAGCGTTATCGTGGCCGAATCATGCTCACCAAACTGAAGCTCCTTGAAATTAAAAAACTTTGACAACACTGCTTTTGAAAGATATGTACAAATAATATATGGTCATCTATATGCATTATTGTTGTTAATAAAAACCTCAATATCAACAGCCTGCAGCGGTTGATGGCGGTGCAGCAGCTGAGAGCCAAGTACGGCATCAACATCAAGAAGCGGTTCAACGGAACCAAACCAACGGCAAAGTCACCATCTACCAAAACTGTGAGTCTATGGATAAACAAACCTTACTAACATGCATTGTCATTTACTTGAATGTGTAATTTTTTCACTGAGTCTTGTATGAGCATGTGACAAATACAACCTCTTGAATCTTGAGAGCTCCAAGCACACTCACTCATCCCATCCCAGATTAAAGATCACATGTTTGTGCTTGAGAGTCTTAAAGGGCACATTCAATCAACTTGATTTAACATATTTTGTCCATTTGTCTTATGAAATCTAAAATGCTGTTTAATGTATTTTTCCTCAGGTGAAGGTTTTTGGAGTCCAGCTGGCGAGCCTACCACAGTGTGAAACTGAACACGGTAGTGTACCAAGGTAAATGGAGACAGCTTGTTTAAAAAGCCACAAATAATGTCAGTTAATGTTTCTGTTCAAAACATTTTTTTTGCTAATTTCATTTCATGTGTGTGCTTCCTCAGGTTTCTAGTCGATGCCTGTAAGATGCTTCTGCTTCACGTACACACAGAGGGTCTGTTCAGGAAGGCAGGATCCATTGTTCGTCTGAAAGCACTCACGGTGAGTCTAGTTGATTTTAGTATTAGTAGCCGTTTGTCCTGCGACCTTGACCCTGGGAGATGTCTAAATGACATGCTATCCAATCAGAGCTGGGCGATATGACTTTAAATCAATATCATGATTATTTCAAACTATAATTTTCTTAAACAGTGACATTTGCAGATCTACCAGCTCTGCTATTTTCACTATTTTTGCATCTCCTACATTGTACAACGACATACTGTATAATACAGGGTTTGAGTGGTCAGTTAATCAGATAAATCGATTTAGTCTGTTAGACTATTTCATGTTGATTCAAAAACTAATCATAAAAACTGTCCAGGTTAAGTCTGTTACCGTTCTAAGTATCGGTTTCGATGAATTGCCCAGCCCTATATCCAATGCACATATGTGTATAAATGAAGTCTAACACAATGTTTCATTGTTTCTTCAGGCCAAGCTGGATGCAGGTGAGCAGTGTGTGTCCACGGCTCTTCCCTGTGACGTTACCGGCCTGGTGAAGCAATTCTTCAGGCAGCTGCCAGAACCCATTCTGCCCACAGAGCTGCATGAAGCGTTTCTGAAAGCCCAGCAGCTGAACGACGAGGAGGAACGCAGCGCCGCCACATTGCTGCTGTCCTGCGCTCTGCCTCACAGAAACCGCTGCGTACTGCGCTACTTTTTCAACTTCCTCCAGAAGGTGTCCCAGAGGTAATATTAGACTGATGAAAGAGTGTTCACCAGCTTTTTTAATTAATGAACTATTTTACATGGCTTAATCTTATATTAAAAGACTATTAAACTCGTGAAAAATATGTCCACACATCCCAGCTCCATAATATGCATTTTAATCTTTATTTGCTAATGTTTCATCCGTCTGATCTTCAAGAACAGACTGTTTTCTGATCTTGAAGGAGGGCAGACAGCCAAGACTTGATCAAATAAGCATGAATTTATATGGAACTGGACTCATTCTTACATGACTTGTATAGACCATATACATCCCGTACTGTTAACATTGCCCTCACACCTGGTCTGACCCAATTGTCACTGTTGCCATTATGCATATATTTACCTTTTTATATCTTACTATTCTTTCAGATTTTGCTTTTATTTTCTTCTATGTGAGATCAATGCACCCAATGAATCAAATTCCCAATGAATGGATTCCAATTCTAATTGTACTCTGTGATTGTTGTTTGTGCCTACCCTAGGAGAGCAGAGAATAAGATGGATAGCAGCAACCTGTCCGTCGTCTTCACGCCTAACTTCTTTCAATCTGGAGAGGGAACTGCCAAGATGGCCGGCACAGAGAAACGGCTGAAGTTGCAGAGAGCAGTCATCCACTGCTTCATTGACAACGCTCAGGACTTTGGTACGCCTCTAGACGTCACAGTTCATTTCTAATCTATGCCATTAATTTGGACAACAACCACTTACACCCTATTTACTCCCCCCTGTCGATCAACTAATCAAGGACTTTTTGTACTGGTTTGTGTGATAGGTGTGTCAGCCCTAGAGCAGAGAGAGGAGACACCAGGACAGGGAGAGGAGAGACCTGTATGGAAGAAGAGAGTTGCAAGGTGGATCCAAAGTCGGATCCTTGCGATTCGCAAGACATGGAGCTGCTGTCGGCGCCACCAGGTACCAACATTTTCTTTTGCATCATACTGCTGTGTTGTGTAACATTGTTTATGAGCAACAAGCCCAATAATCCTGTTTCTTCTGAGTGAACTTGATCATCCTCTCAAGAACTGAAACAGAATTAACATGATATTGCACTTGTTTAACATCTGTTGAGGCCCTTTTTAAGAACACGACTAACAAAAATGTTATCTCTCAATCTACTCAGGAGAGCACCAGCAGTTTCCGCACCACCGAAGACTAAAACTTCAGCCCGGCTTTTCTGCGTAAGGGAAAAGAGTCCAAGAGTGAGTATCCATAAAGAACGTCTTTGATGGAATTATAGCAGTGGTTCTCAAACTTTTAATGTCAAGGATCCTCACATGAAATGATCTTGACCGTGTGAATCAAGATCATTTCCACATTCACTCCTGTGTCAACAAAGGGCTGCAACTATCAATTATTTTCTTAAAGATCACTTCTTTTTTTTTTTATCAATTACAGTAGTCTAATTAACTGTTTTATTTAATTAACTGTCCTACATCAAAGTCCTATTGTGGGATCCTTTGTTTTTAACTGACCTGAAATGTTTTCTCTTCCCTCTAGAACAAAGAGGTGGCAAGCTGGAGAGCAGAGCAGTCAGCAGACCTGGGCTGGAGGAAGAGTGAGCGAAGCCTGCAGGAGCTGGACATGTTGCTGGAGCAGCTGACCTCCCTCAGCCTGGTGCCTTGACGTCAGGCGCACAGGTGCGGTATCAAGACAAAAGATCGGCGACAAGGAGTGTGCGAAAAAGTACGATGACATCTGCAGGCTCCGATCATCACGAGACAATATCAGTGCCTCCATGTTGATCTCATGCAGCTCCTTGGGCAGGACAAGAGAGCCACCTAACAGCAGCAGTACACCACCACAGTCTTGGTTGGTTCCGGCCTAGACGAGACTTTAAAGTGCCAATCCGGGCAAAAAGGCAGGTGATTGCCCTGTTTTAGGACACTTGACAATTGTAGGAACCTCCAGACTGACACGTCGGTCTGGAGAGACTGTGTGGCTCCAGTTGAATGCTTTTCATCAATGCTGGTGTCACAGGAGAGATCTGGGCATTAACTATGTATAGCCTTAGGGAATATAGTCTGTGCCTGTAATTTTATTTATTTGATCTAGCCTATGTATAGCCTTAGGGAATATAGGCTGTGCCTGTAATTGTATTTATTTTATCTAGCCTATGTATAGCCTTAGGGAATATAGTCTGTGCCTGTACTTTTATTTATTTTATCTAGCCTATGTATAGCCTTAGGGAATATAGTCTGTGCCTGTAATTTTATTTATTTTATCTAGCCTATGTATTCCTACAAACCGCAAGAGAGAAATGTTTGGCCTCGTGTAACATCCTTCGACACGGGTGTATGTTTGTGGAACAAACTTTTACTAGTCGGTGTGGCTCGCTTTTAGCCAAGATCCGAGTAGGATTAGGGGCTTCTACAAACCGCAAGAGCAGGGAACACTCCACACAGAGCCCTGAAACCTCTACGGCAGCAGTCGAGGTAACAGCCTGGATTAGGGGCTTCTTTCAACCGCAAGAGCAGGGAACACTCTACCCAGAGCCCTGAAACCTCTACGGCAGCAGTCGAGGTAACAGCCTGGATTAGGGGCTTCTTTCAACCGCAAGAGCAGGGAACACTCCACACAGAGCCCTGAAACCTCTACGGCAGCAGTCGAGGTAACAGCCTGGATTAGGGGCTTCTTTCAACCGCAAGAGCAGGGAACACTCCACCCAGAGCCCTGAAACCTCTACGGCAGCAGTCGAGGTAACAGCCTGGATTAGGGGCTTCTTTCAACCGCAAGGGCAGGGAACACTCCACACAGAGCCCTGAAACCTCTACGGCAGCAGTCGAGGTAACAGCCTGGATTAGGGGCTTCTTTCAACCGCAAGAGCAGGGAACACTCCACACAGAGCCCTGAAACCTCTACGGTACATTATTTATTTGACACAATTTCCCCAGCTTTTGATCACACATACACACATATACCGAGATGCACGTGCATGCGCATACCAAATTGTGTTGAAACAATAAACATGTAACCTACAGCCATGATTGGGGAGCACAGTGCTTGATCTTGGGAGGATCATTATCATTTTCTTTTCAAGAATCGTTTCACTTTTTTTTCTCTCTCCAAATGTGAATCATACATTTTTGAATCGTCTAATGTTCAATTGTACAGTCTTGAATCAATCAATTTGTCTCAAATGTACAGTCTTCAATCAGTTTGAAATCAATTATTTGTTTGAAATGTAGCCTTGAATCAATCAATTTGTAATCAATTATTTGTCTCAAATGTACAGTCTTGAATCAGCCAATTTGTAATCAATTAGTAATCAATTATTTGTTTGAAATGTACAGTCTTGAATCAGCCAATTTGTAATCAATTAGTAATCAATTATTTGTTTGAAATGTACAGTCTTGAATCAGTCAATTTGTAATCAATTCTTTCTGTGTGTGTGTGTGTGTGTATATAGTTTAAAAAACGTTATATATTGTTCTTTCATTAAATGTCTTTAATTCTTTCAAATGTTGGAGTCGTAGTGAATTTATTCACAATGTAAGGTAAATAGCACATTTTCCCTGTGCTGTTATGTTAGAAGTAGTGCAATTATTAACTATGGTCGAAGAAAATTGACACGGTGACCAATGTGCCCCCATTTGGAACGATCGAAATTAAATGGTATAATGTATAATGGGAACCATAGCTGAATGGGGAAATTATTTTCGCTAAACATCATGAATCCTGGCGTCCCTATTCTGGCCATGTCATAATAGGCGAACTACTGTGAAATGCTGTGAGCTTGTAGATCAGCTGTTTTCTGCGAAGAGATTTGGTTGTAGAGATAAGAAATGAGGGAACCAAGTACAGACCCATGGGGGACCTCTGTCAACAAAGTACATAGGATTTAAGTGATTCGATAATAGAGCAGTAGACAATGACTCTCTAAGATATGTAATATCCTCTAATGAGCAGCAGAGGGCACACATGTGCTATATTTGTGCTATATACCTTTTACAGCTCTTATCAGAGCTGTAATTAACCACTTAAACCCCATATGGTTTTGTGGGGATAATCTGAGTTCCCAGAAGTTCTTTCAATTATGGGTAAGGATTTTGCTGAAAATAGCAGATCGATAAGGTCACAACACGTGAGCTTGTCAATCTGCTATTTTCTGGGGTGGAGTTTTTAAGAGGTTAAGGATTGTATTGTAGATCAGTCATATTCAGTTACCTAACCTTTATATTGGAATTTACAACTCCAATATAAACTCCATGTTTGCTCTAATATCTAAAATGTAGCCTACTTTTTTTATTAGTTTTACATTTTTTCTAAATGCATTCATGGTGATTTCAAATGTAATGCATCAAAATTCATCATTGTTCATAGGCCTACATCAACCTTGTTAAAAAAGGGTAAAGAAAAGAAAAATGCTAATCCCTTCCATAGGAAGTCTTTATATCGTGGCTCAAAACAATGCAATTTGTAAATCTTCAAATATGATTATTAAATGCTCTTCTTCTTAGAGCACAGACTGCATTTGTTTATAACGGAGATAACTCACCGTAAACAGACTCTGTGCTTTGTTCTGTGATGGAGTTGGCTCTTCAGTGGGATGTGGAGTTTATTTCAAACACAGATATGGGTGAAGTGCATAGATTAATAATTTGTCACTACTGGGACATCTTCAGCTTGAAAGGTAATGGTTTAATGATTAGCGTCAGTCTGCAATGTTTGCACGCCTAACACAGTCTACAGCACAGTCGCTGGGTGAAATGAAATCAATATTGTAAGGAGTGAAACTCACCGCACACACCGTCTTCCCGCAAAATCGCTATTGCCGATGTTTCGGTCACCACATCTTCATCAGAGCTATGATTCGAGACCGTGTGCAGGAGCTTCACTCCACACAATATTGACAAAATAGTCCATAAACTATTTGAGGGTGTTATGAGAGGCTGAAAGAGAAAAAACAAACTTAAAACTCCAAAAGGTCAAGGCATCCCTTTAATGCATCTGATCGTTGTTGCTTTTTTTCTGGTAAGAATTGATCCAGGATTGCTGTGATACAGTAAGTACAGTGGCTGTGGCAAGTTCTGCACACAACAGTGCAATAAAAAGGCAAATGAAAACAGTGTAGACATTACGGTGACAACAACATTATCTAGTGACAGAGTCTAACCAGAGTCCTTGGTAGACAGAGTTTGGCCGATGCTTGATGTAGTTGTACCTCCTGTAATTACAATGCTGGTGTCACAGGAAAAAAACTAAACTTTGTTTTGAGATCTGGGCATTACCTGTATCAATATTTCTGGAGGTTCGGGATCATCCTGGGGCTCAGAAGGTGGTTTTGGAGATTTAAATGCTACACGCATGATTAATACTTAATTATACTTTTGATCTTATTCATTATCTTTATTTACTTTATACATTGTCTGCAAGTTAGACAGCCAGTCTAGGGCATGGTCATTTTTTAACCACTGACTTACAATGGAACTAAGACAAACATTTCCAAACTCTGTCTATCTCAGACACTAGCAATGTTTACATTGTGCAGCAGTCAATAGTGATGTATAATGCAATAAGTTACTAGGTGACATTTTCAATTTCCGATCCTTGATTGGAGGCTATAATCGCCATATACTGTACTTTTACACATTAGCATATATTTTGAACTGTACATTATTTATTTGACACAATTTCCCCAGCTTTTGATGTCTCACACATACACACATATACCGAGATGCACGTGCGTGCGCGTGCGCATACACACACGTGAGCGCGCGTACCAAATTGTGTTGGAAACAATGAACATGTAACCTTTCCCTCGATAGCATTTTCTTTTAGTCCGGTGTCTGAAAACATTTAAAATACATTTTTACCACATACATACACGCTACAAACATGCATGTGCTTGTGATCACGCACACGCACACACACACACACACATACACATACATACACACACACACACACACACACACACACACACACACACACGCACGCGCGCGCATACAGAGGATGGTAAGAGACTGGAACAAAAATATTCATAAGATGACAACTGCGGTTTGGTTGGACATGCAACACCAGGTCTGTTGTGTGTTGTGTTGTGTGCGTGTGTGTGTGTGTGTGTGTGTGTGTGTGTGTGTGTGTGTGTGTGTGTGTGTGTGTGTATGTGCCAGCATGTGCTGTGTGTGTGTGTGTGCTGCTCTTTGGGGCCAGACAGTGGACTGTACATGACTATATACACATGGCACGGTCCCATCTCCACTGGTAATAGTTCATACAGAATGGTGTGTGTTGATTACACAGTACTGGCTTGTTCCATTGAAGTGCTGTACCCTGATGGAAGACATAGGATGGCGTCAGTTAACCCATTAACACCCAAGGCCGATTCTACAAATGCAGCTGTTCTTTTGAGATTTTTCATAAATGTTCAAAAATAGCAGATGTGCAAGCTCGCAGCGCAGCACAAAGTGACTGGCTGTGAGCTTGTATATCTGCTATTTTTGAATAGCCAACGCAAAAAAATCTAAAATGACACAGATGCTTTCTCTGCATTAATGGCTATACTAAACGTATCGTTGCTGTCGGGCAGAAACCATGTATCTCTCCATATTTCAGCTTTTTTCTTTTTAAATTGATGCCCTACTTCGGCGTACAAGAGTGCTCACAACAAGCTTGTAGATCGAGTATTTTTTTTTAAAGTGAATGTGGTTAAGTCTGACTGTGGGTTTTATACATATTGAATCAATGAAAGTATTAACAAGAGCTTGTGACCAAATAATCACTATGTTGGATTCATTGGAACACAGGTTCTTTTTTCCTCAAATTTCCTGAAAATAAATGGTTTTGGACATACAAGGTTTCCACCAGACAGCGACGTGATAATAAATAGTTCATTAGAATGTAAGGCAATCCATTCTTACCTGAACTCAGTAGCCCTCAGAACAAGTTTTTACTTTTCTGTGGAGAGAAGAAATAGAGGAAATAACAGTGAGGATGAGGTAACTGGCATGATGAAAGAGTGACATTTAGAGGAAAATACCATTAGAATTTTAGTGCCGAAATAGTGAGTTCAGGGCCTTTACATAAGGGGTTCTCAAAGTGGGGTCTGGGGACCTCCAGGGCTCCTTGAGGGGGTTCCAGGAGGTCCCCATCAAATCAGCTTAACCACTTTAACCCTATTTTATACTTCAGGCTATCAAGCTCACAACATGCCGTGATGTGACACATTGTGAGCTTGTAAAAAAATAATAATTGAAAAACGCAAATGTTCTCTTATGGGGGTATCTATCTGGCACAAACTCTTTTCAGATGGGGGTTCGTGGCCAAAATACATGGCCAAATAAATGTGGGGGTCCGTCACGTGAAAATGTTTGAGAGACAGCGTTTTACAAGAGTGTTGTGTGTGTGAAATGTAACCGTCTTTGTTTGCTACTGTTGTTAAAGGTTATGGCCAAGCCAAATAATTAATGAAAGTGTTTTGTCATCATAATATATGGATGTTAATAGGGGTAAGATTTATGACTGTATGTGTTTTTACCTTTGCCACGGGGTAGGTTAGTCTTATGTGTGTGTGAATATTATTATAAAATGAGTCCCTTTCTCAACAGGAGCATGAAGCGTCCCTTGTTTTTTTTTTGTTGCATCGTTCTCCTCCTCAGGACATTCTGTTTGTGTTTCATTCGTTTAGTTCTCAGTCATTCATTTCTAATCTTGACATTGTGTCACCTGTGTTGCTGTCGTGCTTGGGTTTAAGGGCAAATACTTGTTATGTATTAAACAGTTTTTTTGTTATGCAATTGAATAACACCTAAATTTAGCGGTGGCATTTTCAAAAACGGACCCACGCACTGAAATCATGATAATAAAAAAAATGCACGGTTCAACTGCACGACTAACAATTTTCAAAAGATTGAGAGATAAAAAGTAAAGAGCTGTGAGAAAGCAAACCAGTTCATCCACCCCATTATCCTGAATGAGTAGCTGTTTCAGGTCTCTAGATGACTCAGCAGCTGCAAGGTTTTATGTTTTTAAATCAAAAGTGTGTTTACAGTACATCACTCTGTGCTACTGTCCCACTTACCATGTTATGAGAGGATGTTTCAAAAGAGGTTCTGTGCTCCTCAGTACTTCCACACTTAAGAACTTAGTAAAAAACAAAACAGACAAACAAAAGAACACACAAACATGCAAAAGAAACAACCAAGAAAACCGAACAAGAAGGACAAAGCCGGCCAAACGGAAAACGACTTGCTTGAAAGATGCAAACAAAGGGAAGGATGCTGAGGGCGGAGGGGGGAATTAAAAAGAAAAAGAAAAAAGTCAATCATGCACAAGAAATGAACACATAACCCAAAGGAAATGAAAGCAAAGGAAACACAAAACCTCTTTCTGATATTGTATGAATTGATTATAAAGCAGCAAGATAATAAGAGTTCAAAAGAGTGAAAGTGAACCAATAAGAGTAACAGTTATTTTGCAAAGTGATGGGATAGCACAAAATGAGAACAGTACAGTATATTAAAGAACTTCAGGGCATTTAAGTCAGTGTTCGCCAAAGTAAGAAGACCTTTTCTTTGATCTTGCTCCCATACAGTTTATGGATATTGAACACTAACAGTAGGGTACTGATTTAATATGTGTCCAAAGCTCCATGTCTCCTGGGAGAAACACAAAGCGGCAGCTTGGTTTAAAGTACATCAGCCACTGGCTGGCTAAACAGTCTGATGCACAGGCACTAATTCAATTCCCATCCAATGAGACATGATGTGACCCAACACGCAGGCTAATTGGTAACACCCCACCACCCACCCAGCCATTACAAACTAGCAGCTTCTTTCCACTTTGATCGTTTTGCTAGAGCTACCGTACATGAAATAAGCATTTACTTATAATTTGCCTTAACTGGGGCGACTCGGTAGCCGATTGGTTGGGGGGCGTACCCATTAGAGCACATGCTCTAATGCCTGAAAGCGAGTCCCCGGTTCGATTCCCGGCCAGCCGGACCATTCACCCTTACTGTCTCCATGTCTACCGTCTTTCTCCACTGTACCTATAAAGGCTCAGATAACCCCCCCCCCCAAATAAACAAATGAATACAATTTCCATAACTAAATGGAATGGAAAAAGCAACTGGGTTTGACTGGATTGGTGGAGTAGTGGGCATTGTGTGTAGGTAAGCTAGACAAACACCCAACAGTAGTTGTGCCTCGGAATGGTGTTTTGGGGTAAAATGATGAAGGCTAAATGTCCTGTAGCTTAGACCATAATTTTGCTGCATAATTAAACAATATTAGTAGAATATACACAGTACATACAGTGGTCAGCTGTTGGCTTCGCTAGCTATCTATACATTTGTGGGCTTCTCTCTTCACGGTTCCCTTCCATTGGATGGAACCATTTTATACGTAGCGGTGGTCCAGGCAGGGACCCCTCAGGATTCCTTGAAGGGGGTTCCAAACGGACCCTTACAGGTCCGTAAAACTCTCGAGAGTTATGGGGGTCCTTGAAATTAAAAAAAAGTCTGAGATCTGTACGTTTCTGCGGTCAGACCATGGTCTCCTTCTTGGTCTTTACCTTCTTCTTGGCTGTCAGTAGCTCCTGATAGGTGCTGGATCGGATGAAGCGACTGTACGAGTCACTTTTCATCAGCTTGTAGATGTGCTCCTGTTGGGGAGGAGGACAAAGAGAGATAGTAAACCACATTGTGTACTACAGACACAATGTCTGAATAGCCCTGACGCGGATGTAATCTGACATCGAAACATTGTTGTTCTTTTTTTGCCAGGCACCCTGTTCTATATTAACCCATTAAGATCAGGAACGCATCTGTGTCGTTTTAAGATTTCTTTGGCTATTCAAAAATAGCAGATCTTCAAGCTCATAGCGCGGCACCGAGTGCCGTGCTATGAGCTTGTAGATCTGCTATTTTTGAAAAATCGTGAACATTTGTGCAAATCTTCGAATATATATCTTTTGTTAAAGCAAATATTTGTAACTCAAATCTTTGCTTCTTAGGGGTCCCTGAAACAACATATTTTGAGATGGCGGTCCGCGGCCAAATACAAACTTTTGGGGGTCCTTGACATGAAAATGTTTTAGAACCACTGATGTAGATAACATAAGGTTTTTCAAAAAACGACATTCATAAAATCCCCAGAAGCAAAGATTTGAGTTCCAAATGTTCGCTTGAAGAAATACATATTCAAAGATTTGCACAAATTTAGCAGATCTACAAGCTCATAGCACTTGCACTTGCTGCCGCGCTATGAGCTTGTAGATCTGCTATTTTTGAATAGCCAAAGTATAAGATAATGGTTAAAGTGGTTAAAATCTATAGTGACAGATGCTTTCCCGGTCTTAATGGGTTAAAGTAAAAGGCTCCATTCATCCGAGCAGCTCCACAACAATGTGTGAATGCACTGCAGGGTTGGGTTTTCTGGGGCTTCGATACAGCATTCTCTGGTCATCATGACCAAAAATATGTTTTATCACTGCTTCTGGTCAGAGATGGATTCAATACATAGATTTTCTTTTGGGAAATGTCGACTGTCTGATATGTTTGATATTTATGATTCATAGCATCCCAATTTGACCATTTTATTGAAAATGTCTGTTAACCTATTTTGGGCAAATTGGCAAAATGTGTGAAAACCAAATCAATTATTTTTTCAATTATTATTTCAAGAATAGCAAATCTACAAGCTCAATATGTGTCGCGATGTGACGTGTTGTGAGCTTGTAGATCTACTATTTTTGCTATTTTTCAGAAGAATAGAGGGTTTAAGTGGTACTCTCTTTTTTTTGTCACAAATGGAGCCCAGCTGCAGTGACAGAAACCGATCCCCAAAAAAGACACTGTGTGCTATTTTGAGTTCAAACTCTTCAAAGCCATTACACTGCAATATCCTGAGGAAAATTAATGCAATGACAAAAAGATTAAATTGTCTCCATGTTGTGCATTCTAAATGAGTCTGGAAGCCACCCGTCTCTTTCAGCTCCTACTGTCTGGTACATCTATTTCAACCACTTCTTCCTGAAAGCTGTCAGAATTCAGAAACAAATCTACACAGTGCATTTGACATAATACTGTGTGCATGGCTCAATGCACTTTCCAATATTTATCCAGCAGCCTACAGTTTAATTTAATAGTGTTCTACCCACAATGAAGAATAAAATAAGGCTTAAAGGAGCACGTCGTCTATTTTAAACCTATCTTCATATAATATGTCCTCACCCATGTTCATGGTAGATGACACCATTTATGTCAACTCTCTCTGTGTCTCAGAAGAGGGCTGTGGACAGTTCAGAAACCTGCCTACCAGTGACATGATTGGTAGGCAGTAGTGTAAATTACATTTACTCAAGTACTGTACTTAAGTAAAATATTGAGGATTTTTTACTTTACTGGGGCATTTCCAATTTTCAGTACCTTTACTTCTACTCCACTACATCTCAGAGGCAACTATTATACTTTTACTCCACTAAAATTATTTGAAAACTTTAGTTACAAGTTACTTTGTAGATTTTGATTATTATTACAAAACATACTTCAGCCCTAAATACATTTCGGCCATTTGAAAATAGCCACGCTATTGACATTGGCATATGACATTCTGCATAATGAGTACTTTTACTTCTGTACTTTAAGTATTGATACTAATACTTTTGTACTTTTACTCAAGTACATTTTTATTACCAGACTTTTACTTGTAACAGAGTATTTCTACATTACAGTATTGATACTTTTACTTAAGTAAAAAAATTGAGTACTTTTTCCACCAATGGTCAGCATACTGTGTGTCAGCTTATTGACAACGCTTCGACCACAACCGGCTCTTCATCAGGTCTGAGACGCTCGGAGTTGTGGTCGAAAAGTTGTCAATAAATGATTCTCCAGGGAGCTGACACACATTACCCCTCATGCCAAAACGTTTCAGGCATTTAGGCAACATTTTAAAATATGAAAATAGCCAATCTACATCGACATGTTGTGAGCTTATAGATCGGCTATTTGAACAATTTTATAATGTTTTTCAAAATAGTGAAAAATGTCTAAAAAGAGGTAAGGCAGTGTGCAATATAGGGCCCTGTGTGCAGACTTCTTTTTCTTCTCTCCATTAAACATAACAACACATTAAAGGAATACTGCACCTAAAGAATGACCTTGATTTCATGGAGATTTTTTTGTTTTTGTCGCATTCCTGAGCCAATAATTCAATATTTGCGGTGTCTGCTGCGGTAGGAGACCAATGCAAAACTATATTAAAGAATAATACAAACTCCAAAACAACTCTCACAGTGTAATCACTGATGAGCCTACTGATCATTCAGGTTCAAAGAGAATCTTTAAAATATGGTTTTACTCTTGTTTAGATTGGTCTCCTATTAACTTCAATTAGTCAAATATTGGATTATTGGCTCAGAAATGCGACAAAAAAAAAGAACGAATTCGAGGGTTCATAGGGTGAGTAATCGATAGGAAAAAGGTACATTTTGGGGCGCCACTCATAGCTATGAGCTTGTATATCTGCTATTTTTGATGGCAGCCTCACCTGTGCGTCTTCGAAGGCGTACCGCCCGGGGTCCTTGACATTCTGTGCGGTCTTGGCGTAGCTCTTGGAGTCCACGTTGATGGCACTGGGCGCTCCTGGAACCAGGAACTCCTTCCAGATCTCCTGTACCTGCGTGGGCACCTCCCGTATGGGCCGCTTCTTCACCTCCTGCACCGCCAACCAGAACCTATGTGGGAAAGTTAGATCCAATAAGTTGAACTAGCAAAAAAAATATGTTGAATTGGGTCCTAGGATGTTTTATTTGTATTTAACCACTTGAACCCCTGTCGTCTTAGAGAACTGAACTTGAGTTACAACTGCACTTTGACCACTTTTTCCGTCTACACCAAAATCTGTTCGCCAAAAATAGCAGATCTGCAAGCCATTTGTAGATCTGCTATTTTTGGCTAATCTTCCCCCCAAAATATGGACACTAGGGTTCAAGTGGTATTTCAGAACCTTTAAAATAAACTAAGTGAAACTTCTCACACATTACATTCACCCATTCACACACCATGGTGGAGGAAACCATGCAAGGCCTTCATCCTGCTCCCGCGGAGCAGTTAAGGGTTCACTGTCTTGCTCAAGGACACAATAGCCAGGGGCAGCCGGGTATCAAACCAGGAACCTTCTACCCCCTTTTCCCCTCTATACCAAATCTCTTCACAGAAAATTGCAGATCTATGAGGTCACAAGAATACCGGATGCTAGGGTTCACTTGGTTAATAAACCTCACAAATGTATCATTTATTTAAAGTCTACAGTCTACATCTGGTAGCTCTGCTGTCTGTTGGAACTGTGATTTCATGAATTCAGTTCGAAACAACAACACGGATGTACAGTACCATTTCAAAACAAGTTTCAACTAGAAAAAGTGCTCCTCGGAGCACAGGTCTACACCAGGTCAGGTATGTTATTGTGGCCTCCTGGTGGCGCTATAATAGGCCAATGTGAAAAGGGTGCCATTTATTCTTAGGCCTTTCACGGCAATCGAACACTGCATTCATGATTTGATGCATTTTGTTCCAAAAATGTGTTTTGCTAAATTAGACCTGCTGGTGGCGCTATAACAGGCCAATGTGAAAAGGGTGGCATTTTTTCCTCGGCCTAGTGGGAATGTGCATTTGAAATTTCACGGAAATCGCAAGCTGCGTGCATAGTTTGAGGCATTTTGTTCAAAACGGAACAATCCTGCAAACTTTGGAAGCCAACCTTAGCCAATCAAGATGGAATATGGGAAATCTGACAGATCCGTGTTGATCATATGACTATAGAGATACTGTGTACCGATTTGCATAACGTTTGGATAAAACCTGTAGGAGTAATATAAAAAAATGGGTTTTGCACAAATCGGCCTCCTGGTGGCGCTATAACAGGCCCATGTGAAAAATTTGGGGCAGAGGTTCTGAATTGGCATCCAGGGAGTGTCTGTGCACAGTTTCGCAGCGACCGGGCCGACGGTGCCTGAGATTAGCTGGTCGCACACGGACAGGACACACGGACGGACGGACGGACGGACACACGGACGGACACACGGACGGACGGACAGGGGGTAAAACATACTCTCTCGCCATGCCTTTCGGCCTGGTGGAGACAATAAAACATATTTTAAAAAGTGTTAGTGTTGGAGGCAGACACTGGTGACTAAAATACTAGAAAGTTGTCAAAAGTCGTTTTAATTGAAAAAAGTTACACAGTATGACTTTAAATGTCAGAATATCACTTGGACGATGCTCCACATTCTTGAGGTCCAGTGACTAACCTCACTATGGCCTTTCTAGTGACAGAATGTTTTTTTGAGCGTCTCAGGAGCATACTGTCAGTGCGTGTGTTGAGTGGGCACATAAAAAAATGGGCACATATATACAATAATGAAGTTTTAGTACCATGTCTTCATTAATTCCCTTCAAGCTGTCTGGTCTAATTACAAAGCACCTGCTGCCTGCCAGGCACAGCGTAACTGATTCACAGAAACGCAGCAGCAGCACCCGTGTCAAAATGGAGGCGTTTGTTGATGTTCCAGCCCACATTAGTCCATTTCAACCTTGTAATTAGTCATTATTTCACCGTTTCATACGGTACGGCAGCCTTTCCCAATGTGTGGGCCAGGGACATGTTGCAAGCGGGAGCCCAAATAATTGGTAAACGCTAAGAGTTTATTAATAATATCGTTGCTGTTGGGCAGAAACCTCCTATCTCCATATTCTAACTTTTGAATTTGAATCCTGAAAAGTAACTGTTTTGGACATACACTATGAGGTTTCCACCCGACAGAGACGATATTCAATAGCACTGATTTATGGAAAAAAATGCAAAAGCGGAAAAATTCAGTTAGCTGGTTTCTGCCGGACAGCAACGATATTATTATTTAACATTAATATAAAATAATTCATGCTTCAAAAAAGTTCATGGTATTGTTATATCAAACCTTAAAAAATAAATTTTCATTTAGATACCAATAACTAGGAACTTGTAGTATACTCCATTGGTTCCAACGATGTGCTCCGATCGAAGTCGGAACACAATCAATCGATTGATCATTAAAAGAAACATGCTCTGACCACTTAACACACCTAAGTGTTAACACACCTAAGTGTGTTAAGAGTGTCTCGGCAGCCGAGATTTTGAGGTGGGCCCCAATCCAGAAAAGGTTGCGATGCAAACCGCTGCATTTAGTCGATTCCTCGTCCTTGTAATTAGTAATTTCCCCATTTGTTGGCTGCATTGATCTGGTTGTTTGGTATACAGTACAGTACAGTGCTCTCCTGAGGCCCGTATACTGACTGATGCTGCTGCTGTTGCTCGGTTTTCAATCAGCGATACACAAATCGATACAGAGCCCAATTGGCCCTTGCATGGAAATATGACCCTCGTTTCTGCTCTTGGTCTAATAACAACAACAACAACAACAATAACAACCAATGGAGGGTATCCTACTATAATTCTAGTAACCTCTGTGCGTTTGTAGTGGAGGTGTTTGTAGTGGAGGTGAAGCTACCCGGTTCTCCTCAGTGGCTGGACCAATTGCTCTGATTTTGCACACAGCCATTGACCATTACCATCTGAACTTAACTGTGAAGCCCGTTTTTCAATTTCATCAAATCTCAGCTTCTTATTAGCGTTTATGTGTAAAACACTGTCGCCATGGTTACGGGGCTGCCCAGCTATGGGACGAACTGCCTCCCGGGTTGCCAGATCATGTGCGCATATCCCCCCACGGATGCGTCGACCGGGTATGGTCTAGTTATGCATGTATTAACCCATTAAGACCTGAGGCCGATTCTACAAATGTCTTCTAAATCCTAACAGTTTTCTGAAACACTTATGTTGCTATAATATCAGTGTTTTTTTCATGCCAAGGACCCCCAAAATGATATGTATTTTGGGGGTATTTGGCCGCAGAATATTTAGTTCCAGACACGACCCCCCCAGAAGCAAAGATTTGAGTTACAAATGTTCGCTTAAAAATTGTATTCAAACGATTTGCACAAATTTTCATTTTTTTCAAAAATAGCAGATCTACAAGCCCATAGCACGGCACTCTGTGCCGTGCTATGAGCTTGTATATCGACTATTTTTGAATAGCTAAAGCGATCTAAAATGACACATGTCTTAATGGGTTGAGCCATCGGTTCTCAAACCTTATTAATTTCAAGGACACCCATAACTCAGAGAGCGTACAAATCCAATTACAGGTCCATTTAGAACCCTCGTCAAGGAACCCTGAGGGTCCCTGGACCCCACTTTGAAAACCACAAAACAGTGGTGAGAACAGAGACGAGGAGAATGGAATTTTCACCACAACAGATATCTCAAAACAAATATGCCAGAGCAAAAATCTCCAACCATCAACTGTACAAGAAAACAGGAGCATCGCCGAGGAAGTTACAGATGGCTAGGACTGAGAATAGAGCAGGACCAGCTCACAGAAGTCATCTTAAGATGGACACCCAACAGGCAAAAACCTGGGGAGAGATACAAGAGCTGGAACAGATGAAGCTTTGTAGCTGCCAGGGACCCAATGCAATGTACAGAGCTCATTAAAGCCTTATGTCCATAGAGTTAAAAATAATAGAGAGGGCACCCGAAATCTCCTCCCATCCACTTGCATTGAGTTGCTCACCCAGCGCATGGGCCTAAATCACCCCTTCTTCCGGGTTGTGAAAAGTGGTGGGCGAGGCCTATTTCGCTCGTTCATGTTGAGGCCCCTAAGCTGCAGTACCATGAATGGCCAGCATGTCCATTTGGCGTCAATGAAACCACTGGGTTCTGGGGGCTTGCTTATGTCCCACAAGGCTTCAATGAGCTCTCTCCATTGCATTCGGTCCTTATGGGACATAAGTTATGTCACATTAGTTATGTCCCACAGGGGATGATGAGGTAACTATAGCTAAGCCACACTGTCTGTCAGTCAGTCTGTATGTCGGTCCTGGATTCATTGTTTTAAAAGTCATGGCAGACAAAAAAAAAAATGTAATGTTATTTTTGTCATGTTGGACAGTCTGTATCGTATGATACATGCTGACTCACCAACCCGATCTCACTTAGTATACATTGCACGGACTGTCATTCCGTGCATAGACACCTAGAACACCAGAAAATCCGTGCATAGCCGCCTCGCATCTCCTCCACTGACTAAACCATTTCGGAGGCGCGCAGTCTCAAGCGAACTGGAGCCACGCGAGGGACCACCGAGTGAGCTAAAGCGAACGCGTTGCCGTCCCAAACGTTGCGGCGTTCGCTTGAGCCTACTCAGCGCCGTTTGAGTTATGTACCGATAGGCACAGAATCCGACATTTTGTTGTGAGGACTGCTCTGCTTCCGGGTTGCAACCGGTTACGCCCACCGCGGGAGTCGGCGTACATATGCACTGACTTTGGGGTTTTCTGGGTGGCTATGCACGGAATGACATGCACTTGGTCCGTGCAATGTATACTAAGTTGTGTGAGATCAGGCTGAACTCACACATGCAACCTGTAGGACAGTGGTTCTCAGGTCCAGGGACCCCCAGGGATCCTTGAAGGGGAACCAGTGGGTCCCCAGCTAAATAAATGACAGTTTAATTTTACTATTATTTCACCAGCTAGAAGTTAGCCCAATGAGAGAATGTATAAGAATGACAATTCAGATCAAAGGATGATCTCCTCTCCTACAGTATATTAGATGTAGATTTCTGTACAAAATCTAATCTAACAGAAATATTCTCTTTCGGCGGTCCCTTGCACAAAGTCTTTTCGAATGGGTGCCTGCGGCCTTATAAGTATCAATTTGGGATCCTTGATGTGAAAACGTCTGAGAACTATAATTGCTCTCTAGGCAATCGGAGAGCTGCTTGTAGCTTATCACAAATCTAACGTTGAACTAATAGAGTTATATAGCTGCGTAATGTGTAAAATTATGTTCCGTACTACAAGCAATCGTTGTCAGAAAGTACCACGTAACACAACACACTACAGTGAGCAAACACATTCAAAATAACAACATAAAACACGGAAGCAGCACCAACCTGAGGTTTTCAGAGCTGAATTCAGACTCTACGAACTTGAGGAACTGTTCTTGTCCGATCGGATCCTTCAGCACCTCATTGAAACCGAAGCCCCACCGCTTTACTCTCTGCTGGCCTGGTTCCTTACTACACACACACACACACACACACGCACGCACACACACACACACGTATGTTTATGTGCACACATAAATGGGTTGAAAGTGGTGTGGGATTAAGTACATCGTCGCTGTCGGGTGGATTGATTGATTGATTGATTGATTGATTGAATACTTTATTAACAGTTTGCATAGACAAGCACAGGGAAGTACGGTTCAATACAAGGTCTGTTTTTAAACCCAAGAAAGCACTATGGCTTGTTTCCATTAGGGTCCTTTGTACTCAATTCATCGAAACATTTAATCACGGACAAATATATACTACTATGCAAAAACATCATATAAACTAAAACAGTTCATTTTGTATTATTAATTTTAAAAAGCATTTAAAAAAATGAAAATAGCCATTCTATAAGCTTACAACGCGTCGCGGTGCGACGCGTTGTAAGCTTGTAGATCGGCTATTTTCACTACTTTTTGTGTGGCACTCTTGTATGATGAAGTAGGGCCTTAATTTATAAAAAATAGAAATATAGAGATATGAGGTTTCTGTCGGACGGCGAAGATTCGATGTATGAATTATTCAAATGGTGGAGTACTACAGAAACATAGACAGTAGGCCACAGCAGCGTGGAGGCAGATGCAGAGTGGTACATATTGAGAACTGTAGCATTACAGGAGCGTGTGGGAAGACCAGCGCTAAATCAAAAAGCAGCCAGCCGGGGCTCAATAAGCCAATTAAAAGCCTCGGTAAAAAGCCTGCACACAATCAAGTTGTTGTGCTGTAAGCTGGTCCATGTCACACCATCCCACAGCAAACCGCTCACCGTATTTCAAGCTCCAACACCCCCGCAGACAGAGGCTTAATACAATAGAACAGAGCCATAACTCAAGCAGGGATAATAGTAATAAAAATAATAATAATAATAATAATAATGGAAATGAGGGAAATGAGGGCTGAGTGACTTCAAATCAATATCACAATTATTTCAAACGTTTGCCTCGAGTACAGTGTGATTAAAAGGTAGGGTAAGTGATGTTTCTCTGTTAGAATAAGAGTTAAATAGCTCTATGTTCTGATAGTGATCATTGCTTAAAGAGGGTTTGTTCAGCAACACAAGTCTCCCTGCCTCTCCAGGTCTTTAGTAAAAAATAAAATGCATTTTCAGGTCAACTGATGACACAGGCTATAGAAATGAGCAGACCAAATTGAAACTGGAAGACTATAAAAATGAAGATGATAAATGGGTATAAATGGGCATTTGCAGCCTGCCTGAAAATGCATTTTCTGTTTATTAAAGTGTTGGACAAACACTGAATAGCAATGATTCCTATCTGCTATTTCTTCACTCTTGCTTTTGGTTGATTTTTAAATCTCTGTGTTGTTATTCATGTCCTCACTGTTTTGCTATTATTTTAATGTTGTTTTATGCTTTTGCTTTTTTTTGCATTATCGTTAAATTAGTTGTACTTTTCTGTAGTTGTATTCTTGCTCTGTAAAGCACTTTGAACAAATAAAGTTTACTATTATTATCATTATTATTATTATCACAATATAGAGCTTTAACTTTTTAACACAAACTTCTTGTATTGACCCAAAAATATCACTTACCCTACCTTTGATGAATGAATAAGAAAAAGAAAATATCGAAAATAGCAGATCTACAAGCTCACAACGCGACGCAGTGCGACGCGTTGTGAGCTTGTAGATCGGCTATTTTCGACACAAAGACGTACAAAATTGAAGGCGTTGGTGTATGCAAAGAAGGGGGGATCGCACAGACAGAGAGTATAAGAGAAGAGGAGGGATATGGAGGAAGGAAGGAGCTGTTGGGGGATGAGGAGGAGGAGGAGATGCGGGGGGATCTCACCTGGCCTCCAGCTCCCAGCATGTGGTGTCATCAGAGATCCAAGGGTTCGAGGGCTCGGGAGTGCTGAAGACAGGATCATACTCCATATACTGCTCTGTGTAAGCGATCAGACTGGAGGGAGAGGGAGAGAGAGAGGTGTGTAGACAGAGAAGTGAGCTGAGTGGCTGTGTAAATAAGGGGGTTTGTTTAGTTGTATGAAGGAGTCCATTAGGTGACCTTACCTGTCTGCTACTTTAGACATCTTTAACCTGTGTCTGTCCAACTGTGCTTGCCAATACTGCATCTGAGGAGAGGAGACAGGAGGAGGGTTTACATAGAGGATAAAACTATTCTCTCACTCCCAACTTTCCACCATTAAGGGCAATTCACATGACTATGACTATAAATATGTAAATATTAAAAACTAAAATGGATGGCAGAGTCCACAACACAACTATGACGAACAATTATGGTCGTGGACGATATCGTTTGGATCACTTTCAGCGCGGTTCTGTGAACGATAGAGGCGTTGACAGCCATTCAAAATCCATCGGAGATCTGGGACTCACCCTCAAAAGGTTTTGTTATTAATGTAGAGCTAATGCTAAGCTGGTATAGGCTGTACTGTCATTACCTCAGGTAGGGTACGACCAGTGGTGTAAAGTAACTAAGCACATTTACTCAAGTTCTGTACTTAAGTACAATGTTGAGGTACTTTTACTTTACTGGAGTATTTCCAATTGTCTATACTTTTACTTCTACTGCACTACATCTCAGAGGCAAATATTGTTTTTTTACTTCACTAGTTACTAGTTACTTTCCAGATATAAATTATTACATTATAAAACATACATTAACCACTTTAGCCCGATTTTATACTGTACCTAGGCTATTTGAAAATAGCCTAGGCTATTTGAAAATAGCCGATCTACAAGCTCACAACGCGTCGCGATGCGACACGTTGTGAGCTTGTAGATCTGCTATTTTCAAACATTTTAGTACTTTTACTTTTGGTGCTTTAAGTACATTTTGATACCAATACGTTTTCACTTTTACTCTAGCACATTTTTAATTCAGGACTTTTACTTTTAACAGAGTACTTCTACATTGCAGTATTGAAAACATTTGAGTACTTTTTCCACCACTGGGTACGACTATCTCACCTCCTTATAATTAACAATCAGAGTCAGGTTATCCATAATATCCTATTGCATGCCTCTTTCAGCACTCTGAGACCCCCCCCCCCCCCCCCCTCCTCCCCCTCTCTGTGGGGGCTTTGGCACAGTTGGACTGCACAGCTGTTGGTGCCACTGTTTACAGAATGCATCATACATCAGTGTGGACGCTCACACATAATCATCGTTATAGTTATCGTTATTGTGCTCAGTGTGAAGGCCTGCCTGGCGCTATAGTCTGAAGACTCAGCTCTTCAGACTCCCACCTCATCCCCTAGCACTCCTTTCTCCTTGTATCATATATATCATATTCTTCTCATGTTTTCTTCAATCAATGCTAGTTTACTGTGCACTGCAGATATTATCTTGGCCACTTATGCTCGTGTTTTTGTTACTTGAATGTTATTGAGAGCATTATTGTTCAGACAGATGCTGGGTTCGTTGTTTACCTGGTGGCCTAGTTTCTTCGAGGCACTACATTGCTCTCTCTCTGCACTCTACTGGTGTGTCTATTTACCTCGTTTTTTTTCGTTGACTGGAGTTCATGAGTACTCTGCTTATACCGATCTCGCATTGATAGGTCGCTCTGGATAAGAGCATCTGCTAAATATCAAGTGGCCTAATCAATGCATATTAAACTGGGGGACCTTGAAATGAAAAAAGGTTGAGAATCACTGTGCTAAACGCCTAAATTGTCTGTCGTTTGATGGAGCTTAAATTAAGCAAAGGTGCTTTGTGAAGCATCTACAGTATACGAACACAATTGGCCCGTGTTCGGAGAGGGAAGCCGGGCGGGGAGGGTGATATTTGTCACTAAACATACTCATATGGCTGGCGCCTGCTGGACTAGCGGTCCAGGCGCATAGCACATACACTGGTAATCCAGCTTGACAGCGTATCACGGGTTCGACTCCCAATCCCGAAGACCTTTTCGTTGTGTGTCACCCCCCCATCTCTCTCCCCATTACCTGTCAGCCTACTATCCTATCAATAAAGGCAGAAAAACCCCCAAAAAAAATCTTTAAAAAAAACAAAAAACAAAACATACTCATATGGGCTGGGGGCAGCTTCAGTTAGAAGTGTTGGACGGGAGGAGTAGGACGAAGTCTCTAACATCCTCCCGGTGGGGGCTCCTCACTGGCAGGTGAGCCAGTAGGATACAGCAGCAGTGACAACACTCAGACGTGTGTGTGGGTAGGAATCAATAGGCTCTATGCACAGCAGCCATATTGGAAAGAAATTGGGCCTCTTCTTACTTCCTTCACAGGTGTTACCAATGATACTAATGAGGGCTCTGTTCCATTCTGGTCAGGGTGCTGATATCGTGCATGTTGGCTCAGTAGAAACACTCCATTTTGGTTCCCAAATGGCCCCTTATGGTGGGTGTGTAACTCTGAGAGTGTACAAATGGAACCAAATGGACCCGTAAGGGTCCATTTGGTTCCATTTGTACACTCTCAGAGTTATGGGGGTCCTTGAAAATAAGACAGCCACTATGCCACACTAAATGGAACAGAGCCTTAATTAGAATCATTGGTAACACCTGTGAAGAACGAAAGGAATGGGCCCAATTCATTCACAATATGGCTGGTGTGCATAGAGCCTATTGGCATAACAAGCACAGGATAGAAAGCCTCTCTGTGTAGTGACGAACGGAGGCTGCTCTCTCCATGGTCCCGACGGCGTGTGATTGGACGGCGCGACGGTGACCGACACGTTTACCTGTTCTCTTAGCTCCTCCTCCGTTGGCTCTTTGGCTTCTGGGGCGGGGGTGTGGGTGGGGCTGTGGTTCCGAATGTCATTCTGCAGGCCGTACACTGACTGTAGAGACACACGCACACACACACACGCGCACACACACACACACACACACACACACACACACACGCACAGACACACACACGCACAGATATACAAGCACACACAGAAAGCATGTAGGAAAAACACACAGACAGGGACCTCATAAGATTTGGGAAAGAGAGAACACATAACGCACACACACACACACACACACACACACACACACACACACACACACACAATGGAGAGAATATAGGGGGCCACACACAGTGAGGGAGAGGAATGGAGGGGGGGGGGGGTGAAAGAGTGAGCGGGGTAGAGTAAAGGTGGTGAAAGATTTATATATTGTGAATGAACATAATGTGATCTCTCACTCTCTCATCATCCAGGTCACTCTCCACATCCCCATAGACTGACTGGAGAGACGAGCACGGGGAGGGAGAGAGAGAGAGAGAGAGAGAGAGAGAGAGAGAGAGAGAGAGAGAGAGAGAGAGAGAGAGAGAGAGAGAGAGAGAGAGAGAGAGAGAGAGAGAGAGACACACACACACACAGAGAGAGAGAGAGAGAGCCACAGACAGAGAGAGAGAGAGAGAGAGAGAGAGAGAGAGAGAGAGAGAAAGAAAGACACAGTGGACAGAAGGGGAGGAGGAAGAGGAAGGTAAGCGTAGAGGAGACCAGTGTGAGGAAGGTGAGGAGGAAGGTGACAGAAAGACCATCATTAAAAACAATGATCATGATTCAATGACAGAATTTTGATGAATTGTGAAGAGCAATCAACTATGTACATGGAGGGAATGAAAGAGAAAAGTTCGGATGGAAATTGTACTCAATCGCTCGTGTTTTTATTGTTTTCATGTTATAGGTTTCTCCATCCATCTGGTTTGATCATGTTTGAAGGTTTATCGTGGCTTTACTTGTGTAGTGGTACATGCTCTAACCCTGCATCTTCCAGACATTTCTCTAGCATTGGAGGAGCATTTCAGTCGGTTTGCAAAGGAGGACACAAAGGGGCTGCAACGATCCATTGTTTTCTTAGCGATTATTCTATCAACAGCTTTTTCCATTAATCAAATAACAGAGAAGCACTTTTTTTGTCAACAAATCAATGAACCATTTAAGTCCTATTGTGGCAAACCGGTGTCAAGATTTATGTAGAAAATATCAAATCCACAAGCTCAAAACGCATCGCATCGCTATGTGCTGTGAGCTTGTAGAAACAGATATTTGCATGATTTCTAAAAGTTTTTCACATTTCTCATACATTTTCGCCTATAGTGACATGCCCAAAATAGGGATAGATTATTAATCGATTATTTTATTCAATTATCGATTAACAATCATTTTTGACACTCACCTTTCTGGTTTTATGAGGCTGCTTCATTCGGGACGACTTCTTGATGTCTGCCTCTGTGGTGTTGACACAGCCGGGCTGAAGGACACACAGGAGAAAACAATTATGTAAGTGGTTCTCAAACCTTTCAATTTCAAGGTCCCCCATAACTCTGAGCGTAAGGGTCCATTTAGAACGAATCCCAATGGTCCCTGGACCCCAAAATAATCACAGTATCTCAGCATTTTACATAGGTACATAAGTACGGAACTCTGTGAAACCACTGTGACTACGTCTTTTAGCTGTGACAGTCTATGATACCTAAATGTTTGATTGTGTGAATAAGCACTGAGCCCGGTGGCCCGGGCTGTTCTACCATTCAGTGTGAAACACTTTTGGTCTGAAACGTGGATCTAAACTGGAATCCATGGTGGACAGATGCTGTGTTGTTTGTGTGTTGTTTGGCAGCCTTGGCAGGTGTGGAACGTGATACATTGAGAGAAACAACAGAGGGCGATAGAGAGTGAGAGTGTGTGTGTGTGTGTGTGTGTGTGTGTGTGTGTGTGTGTGTGTGTGTGTGTGTGTGTGTGTGTGTGTGTGTGTGTGTGTGCCCGCACTCCTTTGTTACAGCTTAAGCATCTGTGTATGAACCAATGTGTGTATGCGTGTGTACAAATGCATGAATGAACTTGTGCATCCGTCTGTGAGACCGTGTGTGTGTGTGTGTGTGTGTGTGCGTGCGTGCGTGCGTGCGTGCGTCTGTGTGTGTCCGTGTGTTTACAGCTGCAGCATAGCGTGCCAGTCCCTCTCCCAAAACTGCTGCTCCACTGTTCTGCCTTCTCCCCCATCCATCCATCCCTCCCTCCTTCCCCTCGGCTGTGTGAGTTCCACTCCTTCCTCAGCCCCTCTTTTACCATCCCTCCATCTGTCCACTCTCCCTGTCCTCTCTAAAGCACCCATCTGCTCTAGACACAGAAGTGTGGACCTCCGTTTGGGCGATTGGGCCATTAGCTCGCTAGGTAAGCCATTGGCTCGCTAGGTAAAGCCATTGGCTCACTAGGTAAAGCATTGGCTCGCTAGGTAAGGCATTGGCTCGCTAGGTAAGGCCGAAATTGCACACAGCCATTGACCATTACCATGTGCACCCGTTTTTCGATATCACCAAATCTCAGATGTTTATTAGCGTTTTTGTGTAAAACACTGTCTCCATGGTTACGGGGCTGCCTCCCGGGTTGCCAGATTATGTGCGCATATCCCCCCACAGATGCGTGGACCGGGTATGGACTAGTTATAATAAGCTACTGTCAAGCAGTAATTCCAGCCGACCCTGCTGTGTCGCTGTCTGTGCCACCATGGCGTCTCAGTGGTGCTGTAGTTGGGTGTTTAGCCCATCTCTCTCTCCCTTGTGTGTGTGTGTGTGTGTGTGTGTGTGTGTGTGTGTGTGTGTGTGTGTGTGTGTGTGTGTGTGTGTGTGTGTGTGTGTGTGTGTGTGTGTGTGTGTGTGTGTGTGTGTGTGTGTTCGTGCTGCGCAACTCCTCGCAAATAAACAGCCTCTCTCGTGCGAACGGTTGCTCGAGAAAAAAGTTTTGAATATTTCAGACAATTTATTGAAATGATTGAACTATCTGAGCAGAGCAGCACACCACTGGGTCAAATGCACAAAAAAATCCCCTCAGGGATCAGTAAACCAGTGAATATCCTTTTTTTATTCTCTTCCTAGACAGTCCTAACTATACAGTCGGCTCATGTGTAAGGGTAGTGATTTGGTTGAAATGCAAACAGCGGCTTGCATATAAATAATCAAGTTCTCATTCGCGATGACTTCTTTATAGGCTGTAAATATGCGAACGCTTCCCCCATGGCAAATGATTTCCAAATGGTGCAACTGTTGTTGTCGTGATTATGCTTGACTCACTGACGCGCAGCCCTCCTGAGTCTCTGCTACTCATTTGTTTTTATGTTGCACTCTTACATGCTGCAAAAACACAATTGCCCTCCGGGGATAAATAAAGTTGAAGTTGCCTTGACCACCGCTCGCTGCTTAACATGCAGCTTAGCAGTTGCCACCAGATGCACTCGGGAGTTGCAGAGTTTGCAAAAGTTTGCTTCTGTAGCGTATGTGTAAAAAACCTTCACCGTATAGTTC
The DNA here is from genome assembly GCF_963454915.1 of Gymnoscopelus microlampas. Classification (NCBI taxonomy): domain Eukaryota; kingdom Metazoa; phylum Chordata; class Actinopteri; order Myctophiformes; family Myctophidae; genus Gymnoscopelus; species Gymnoscopelus microlampas. Next base: position 16,564,150 of record NC_139951.1, read on the forward strand.
TGTCGGGTTGAGCTTCAGTTCACGTCACTTCAGCTGCACAGTTCAGTTTAGATGCCATGAATTATTAACCCTTTGAGACCGGGAACGCATCTGTGTCACTTTTAAGATTTCTTTGGGCTATTCAAAAATAGCAGATCTACAAGCTCATAGCGTGGCACCGAGTGCCGCGCTATGAGCTCGTAGATTCTGCTATTTTTGAAAAATCTTCAACATTTGTGCGAATATTTAAATATATTTATTTTTTAAAAGGGAACATTTGTAACTCGAATCTTTGCTTCATGGGGGTCCCTGGAACTATATATTGAGATGGGGGTCCGTGGCCAAATACATATCATTGTATTTGGCTACAAGCTCATAGCGCGGCACTCAGTGCTGCGCTATGAGCTTGTATATCTGCTATTTTTGAATAGCCCAAAGAAAAGGAAAAAAAAATGACACACAGATGCGTTCCCGGTCTTAATGTGTTAAAGCATTTATATTAGTAGAAACAGCAACCTCATCTACCCTTTCACACTTATATATATATATTATATTCAGAAAACAGTATGTGCAAGTTCAACGCATTACCATGTCCCGGCCTCCCTACACTGGCAAGTTGATTTTAAGATTCTCCTGACTGTATTAATGGGTTGGCCCGTGCATATGCTACTCCTGAACTTATAACCCCTCTTAACAACACCCAGGTCCCTAAGGTCAGCTGACTCGGGGCTCCCATCTGTCCAGCAACTTAACTCTGCACTCTTACTTACATAACTATTGTTGTTTGGTGACTAGAGTTCCTGCTTGCTCTGCTTATTCCAATCTTGCGCTATTGCGTAAGAGCGTCTGGTAAATGCCTGAATAGGCTGTATGCACAGCAGCCATATTGGAAAGAAATTGGGCCTCTTCCTTACTTCCTTCACAGGTGTTGCAAATGATACTAATTAAGGCTCTGTTCCATTCTGGTCAAACAGAGTCTAACCTCGGTCCCAGCCTCACTCATCTGCGAAGAGAAGAGCCTGGTCACGACCTAAAGCAGAGAGTGTCTAGGAAACCCTGAGTGGGCAGGATTTACGTCGTACGTGTTTCCCCCGGAAACAATATTTTTTGACCAATCACAACACTTGTTTCATTCACGGAGAATGTTAACAGATTTGTAAAGCATCAACGTCATTTCCTTGGGCGGTACTTCCGCCAAATTCAACCATTTCCGGTTGTCAACTTCCTAGACAACCAACATCCCAGGTCTTGCCCAGGGTGAACAGAGTCAGGGTGCTGATATGGTGCATGTTGGCTCACTGTAAACACTCTGCTACACCAGTGGGTCTCATTGAGACCCTTACCGTTACGGGTCCATTTGGTTCCATTTGTACACTCTCAGAGTTATGGGTGTCCTTGAAATTAAAAAGGTTTGAGAACCACTTTGCCACACTAAATTAGTATCATTGGTAACACCTGTGAAGGAAGTAACGAAGCGGCCCAATTTTACAGGTCTGTAAACCTGAGAGAGTTATGGGGAGTTAAAAGGTTTGAGAACCACTGAACTAGGCTGTGGAACAGCATTCCCCTCTGTTAGATCTGTAAGTCCAGGCTCAAGACTCTGTTTATTTACTAGCAATTGATTCCCCCTGATCTGGCTGCATATTTATCATTGGATGATTTATTGCTTTTATGGTTTATTTGTGTTCTTTCTGGGTTTATTTCTTATTGCTTATTTTGTGCCTTTGAGCTGTATGATTTATGGCTTATGCTGATGGTTTCTGTATGTACCTATACCTCCTGGTCTGTTCAGCACTTTGCCCAACTAGAGTTGTTTTCGTGCTTCATAAAATAAATGTGACTTGATTTGAATCGACAATACGCAGACCTTTTGTGTCAACACATGGCTGTAGGACTTTTCTAAAATTAATCTGTACTGGAAGGAATGAAAGAGGGAAAAAATCCACCAGCGGGTTGGAACATTCAATGTCTGTGATATTTTCTCTCTCTCTCTCTTTGTACTAGTTTGGTATTTCTTCCATCGCTATGCCCCACAGACATTTGCATGCACGCACGCACGCACGCACGCACACGCACACGCACACGCAGCCTGAGTCGAGTTGTCAATGCCATTGGCCTACAAATAAATAAAAATAAAATAATATTATTATAATTGTTTTAAATAATCAAATCGATTAATCGAATACTTATAGGTTGAATAATTTGAGTGCTAAAAATCACTATGCGTGAATGTACACACACGCACACGCACACTATTTCTGCAGGAGTTGTATTCATTACGAGGCATGGGCAGAGGTCTTGGGAGATATTTTCTAACTGCATAACACAGAATGACCTTCGCTAATGAGGATTCCTCATGTTCCAGTTGGGAGAGAGAGATATCATATCTGGAGAGAGGCAAATATATTCTGGCGTGATTAATTATGTTGGCCCTAAACAATGTTACGGGTTATTAACCCATTCAATCCGGGAACGCATCTGTGTCATTTTAGATTTCTTTGGCTATTCAAAAATAGCGCCGAGTGCCGCGCTACAAGCTTGTAGATCTATTTTTGGAAAAATCATGAAAATTTGTGAAACATTTGTAAAGTAGTTTGTTCCAGGTAACCCCAGAAGCAAAGATTGAGTTACAAATGTTCGCTTAGAAATATATATATATATACTATATTCAAAGATTTGCACACATTTTCACGTTTGTTTTGAAAAATAGCAGATCTCTGCTATTTTTGAATGGCTAAAGAAATCTAAAATGACAAGAGATGCGTTTCCGGATTGAATGGGTTAACAGGAAATTAAAAATGGCCATCAGCCAAATTACAGTCCCCTTTTTGAAGTGGTGAATATTATTCTGTTGGAGACATCTTAATTGACTTATGTGACCGATGTTTTCTAATGTGTCTAATCTGCCACTGCAGCGCATGGAGTTGTCTTTCTGCCTGCGTTTGAGTGCTTTGAGGATGTTTTTCCTTAATAATATGCGTTAACTGAATGAATGGGTCAGACCTCTAGTGTATCATCCATGCTCAGACAATGGAAACGGAAAATAATTGCTAGTTTCAGACTTTCATTTTGCCTTGCCTTGTTAGTTAAATTACGGGGTTTGAAACAGAGTTGTAGAGCAGATATTTAGTGAATCATTGCCCGATGTGCTTATACCTTTCCATCCAACTAAAGACCCTGGTACAATGCAACTTGGCTAATAGCAGTGGTTCTCAACCTTTTCAGGCCGCGACCCCCTCTCGACATTAATAAAAAAATAAAATACACTTTTGCTACTCACCAAATCAAAGACGTTTTTTTTTTCCTGGTCAATGGAATTTTTCTATTGACAAGATCTGTAGGGGGCGCAGTGGATTAAAAAAAAAAATCCCATCTGGTGGAATATTGAATTTTCTGTCCAAAAAGTGTATTTTAGACTGTAGGTGGGGGGCTCAGAGTGTTCCCAGTAAGCAAAGTAGGCTTTCAACATATTAAAACCGTCTTTGTTTTGGTGAGTAACAAAAGTGTACATTTTATTTTTACTAAAGTCGAGAGGCTGCACTACCAGGGGTATGCGAGCAATGCCCGATAAGTCACATAGCGTTAAGGAGAACTCCTTGTAACGCTATAGACCAGAGCTAGCTGACAGGGAACTCCATATATGGGCATAAAAGGGACACCGACAGACAGATACAGAGATGACAGACAGATACAGAGATCACCATACAGTATATGGGCATAAAAGGGACACAGACAGATAGGTAGCCTACAACGGGTACTCTGACATCATTCCTGACTTATCGCTCCCGAGTAGACCCGGTGCCTGTTGGGACACAGGTCTAGTACTGTAGTGAGACGACTGGAATGAAGAATGAGGGGAATTATCATTTTGTCCACACACACACACACACACACACACACACACACACACACACACACACACACACACACACACACACACACACACACACACACACACACACACACACACACACACACACACCTCCATTATCACAAACCAATTTATAATGGGGAACATAGTAGGAGAACACAACACGGTGGGACAGACCGGGTCACAGCAAAACACAATGGAGCATAAAAAAAACACAACACAACACAACACTATAGGGAACAGTAAAGGTCAGAACACCACCACACAATGGAGCAGAGGATAAGAGCTAAATTGAAACAGGCAGATAAGAATCCAATAGAAGGAAATTGAGCCCAGAAGAACAGGCCTTCTTCAAACTAAACCAAAAGCTAAACCAAACTGCAGCACTGAAGCAGAGAATGGCCAGCAATTACCTCCTCTAAGGTTTGCGAAATAGTGAGCGTTTAACTGCTTTTGTTGTTCGCAGACTCACGGACGTCAAAAGGTGAAGCTACTGTAAGCGAGGTGGGGGGTAATTGGTTGAGATCAGTAAACATCAACCTCAAATCCCTCTAAAATACCAGCGAGAAAACACTTACTGTAGCACAAGTGTTGGAAGAAAAATAGAACGATTTGGTGTCGGACTGTAACAATTCTTTTCTTTCTTGATTATTCTATTGATAACTTTTTCAATTATTAGAATAATCGTGAAGCACGTTTGTGGATTTTATTTATAAATGAACGCAAATAGATTTTTTTAAATAATGGACTAAATCATTTACTCTGATTACACACATTTTTCGTTTGTTATTTATTTAATTAAATGTTTTTAAAATAAAAAATAAACGAGAAAAAAACTATTGAAAAAACACGACTCCCTCACACATTAGAAGGCCAATGCCAGATTCAAGGACGAGTGTTTTCAATTAATCTATCATCGTTAAAACGGAGTTTGAAGTTACAATGGGTTTGCACAGGACGGGGGCGCGTCTGATAAAATGAATATGAAATATCTAAATACTGAATCAAGCAAACTGTCTGGGGTGCTAAAAAATGCCTGAATAGACGTTAAAATGACCCCAAACATGTTTGAAAGTGAAATATCCCTTTAAGTCATATTTTTTCACTTTGTCGTACTTATACAAGAGTTGCATACAAACAGCGAAAATGTTGTATTAAATCGATTAGTTCAATTAACTGTTGCTCTAATTTGGTGTACACACCAGATTGTGACATTGTATTGTATTGTGTTCTATGCAGACTCACCACAGGTCTGTGAACATCCCAGAAGGCTCTTTCCTGGCTGTCCAAGATCTTCCTCTCAATCTTATCTCTCTTTTTATCCACTCTGGAGGAGGAGACAAACAGACGGACACACAGAGATTCAAAGAGCATACCATTAATGTGTATTTCTATTCATTCTGTATGCGTGAATATCAGTGGTGGAAAGTAACTAAGTACATTTACTTAATACTGTACTCCAACAATGAACATGAATTAAAAACAGTCCTTTACACAATACATTGGGACAGTTATAAATACAAGCAGTTAAGCCAATGTCTCCTAGGACTAGAGGAATATCTGATGCAACTCTTCACAGGGTTATTTATATTGACAATGATGCTATTCTCAGACTCATGCAAACGGCACGTGAATCCGTGCATTAGAGGCCTAAGAACAGCTTGGAGAGTATTGACTCTTGCAGCCACAAACATTTCACTTGCACTGCTCCATCCAGGCCTTTTGAGTAGAATTCTCATTGCCTCATTATATGCAACTTGAAGTTTCTGAAAACTATCTCTCTTATACCTTGACCACAAGTGGGCAGTGTAGAGTGGTGTGCAGTAAGCTCTGCACAGAGTGATCTTAACTGCTTCAGAGCACATGCTGAACTTACTGTATGTGCAAGGACGTTCGCCTGCATAAAATATTTGAGTACTTTTACTTTTGGTACTTTAAAGGAGTGGTTCACCCAAAGAATTACAGATTTTCTATCAATTGCACACCCCATGAAGCCTTGAATTCATGGATGTCTTTCTGTTTTTGTCGCATTCCTAAGCCAACAATTTGATGACTGGGTGTATTTCCGGTAGGAGACACAAAGAGTCTACTTTGTGTCTCCTACCGGATACATTAGCCGGTAGGAGACGGTAATCAAATTATTGGCTTAGGAATGCAACAAAAAAATAAAAAATCCATGAATTCAAGGCTTCATGGGGTGTGCAATTGAAAGAAAATAAGTATTTTTTTGGGTGAACTACTCCTTTAAGTATATTTTGATGCCAATACTTTTGTACTTCAACTATTCTGGAGTATTTCTATAACGCAGTATTGGTACTTTTACTTAAGTAAAGAATTTGAGTACTTTTTCCCACCACTGGTGAATATTCATTTGAATTTGTGAGTTTGTGTCAGCATCTGCTGGCGATTAAAGTTTGTATGTGCGAGTGTGCGTGTGCGTGTGCGTGTGTGTGTGCGTGTGCGTGTGCGTGTGCGTGTGCGTGTGCGTGTGCGTGTGCGTGTGAGTGTGAGTTTGAGTGTGTGTGTGTGCAAGTAGACGTACTTTGCTTGTGCCTCTGCTTGCATAAAGATGAACTCCCATTTCCGGGCGAAGGCTCTCTGTAGTCGCGCTAGGCTCTCCTGAATCACAAAGCAGGGGGGGATGTTTAAGATGTACTGTGATTTTCTTTTTTTTTTCACGTTCTAACCTTGTTAGAAGCTTGTACATCCGCTATTTCCACAAATAAAATGAAAAGAAATTGCTCATTAATTGTAATAAAGGCAAAAGTTTGAAATAATCATATCGCCCTACTTAAAACATTGAGGAGAGAGTGTGAAGTACTTCTCACTTAATGACAGAGCATGCAGCAGTAATCAGAATACACTAGTACTCTCAACTTTTTTTTTTGCTGGCCGTCAGCCAAAACATCCCACCGAGAAATGAAAGAAATGTATGCAGATTGCATCCTGTGCCTGATTACAGAGGAACTACTTTGAAATCCATTATGCTGGAGAAAAAAGGTTTTTAACCGGCAGCACAACACTTGACGGCAGGTACAAGTATTCTCAGGAACACACGTAATTACTTGCTCGCTCGTAAAAAAATTAAAAACTTTTTTTAATTTTTTTTTTTTTTATCGAATAATCGAATAGTGGTTTGATAGTCGAATAGTCGGTTTGATAGTCGAATATTCGAATATTCGATTATTCTGTTAATGCCCTAGTGTGTGTGTGTGTGTGTGTGTGTGTGTGTGTGTGTGTGTGTGTGTGTGTGTGTGTGTGTGTGTGTGTGTGTGTGTGTGTGTACAGCATAAGTGCTATTGATGGTATCGATAGGGGATGTGATTATAAACGGACTTCACTGATGCAAGTTGATGCTGATTTTCATGACATTTGAACAAATTGCTAGGGCACACCTGAGCCCCCCCCCCGCCCCCATCCGTCCACCCCCCCATCCGTTCACCCCATGCAGGGCAGATCACTCACTTTTGTAAAGATGATATACATCTCTTTTATAAAGATGATAATAACACTATCACCTTGAACTTAGAGCATAAGTTGGATAAAAATACAATAACACCACTTTAAAAATGTAAAACAAGGAAATGTACAACTGGAACAGAAATGGTGGTCAATGACTTACAGCTTCATAGTCAGCCAACTCCAACCTGGCTTTGTTCTGCATTGTCCTCTTACACAGGTAGACAGCTGGAGAGACAGACAGGCAGACATACAGACAGACAGACAGACAGACAGGTTTGACTGAAGATATACTTGTACATATCTGACAAAAGGATTAAAAAAACAATAAAGTCTGAGGCGTGGGGGGGGGTAGGGCTAGCAAAGTCAGAGAAAAGTAAAATCAATACATACATATATTCATTCAATTTCCGAGGTATAAGCAGTGGTGTAAAGTAACTAAGTACATTTACTCAAGTACTGTACTTAGGTACAATTTTGAGGTATTTTTTACTTTACTGGAGTATTTCCAATTGTCAGTACTTTTACTTCTACTCCACAACATCCCAGAGGCGAATATTATATTATAAACACAAATTAACCAGTTTAGCCCTATTTTATACCTAGGCTATTTGAAATTAGCCGATCTACAAGCTCACAACGTGAGCTTGTGGGCTATTTTCAAACATTTTAGTACATTTACTTTTGGTACTTTAAGTCTATTTTGATGCCAATGCTTTCGTACTTTTACTCAAGTAACATTTTGAACACAGGCCTTTTACTTGTAACAGAGTACTTCTACATTGTGATATTGATACTTTTACTTAAGTAAAAAAAAAATCCACCACTGAGTATAAGACAACTAAAATAACAAAAACGGCATTGGGCATTTGGAACATGCAAGAGAGAGATTGAGAGAGAGAGAGAGAGAGAGAGAGAGAGAGAGAGAGAGAGATACACTGAGATTATGCACAGGTAGGAAATCAATGAGGAGAATGGGGGGACAGGGGGGAGAGCGTAGAGACACAGAGATGACGCAGGCATAAAGGGCAGGCGTACAGAGCGAGAGAGAAAAACATTGTCGACAAAGTCTTAACTGAATAAAAAGTGCTGACAGCCCCAGCTTGAGACCCCCACGAGAACAACAGTGGGATTTAAATTGAGACTGAGGCGCCAGTCCATTATCGAGGTGCCTATAATTATAGCCCGGGCTCATTAACAATAGAGACGGAGAGAATGGTACACAATGGTGAACGGCGATAAGTGCGTGTGTGTGCGTGTGTGTGTGTGTGTGTGTGTGTGTGTGTGTGTGTGTGTGTGTGTGTGTGTGTGTGTGTGTGTGTGTGTGTGTGTGTGTGTGTGTGTGTGTGTGTGAGCTGTTCCGAGGCAGTGGCTGCTGACTGACAGCTGACAGTTGCTAGAAATAACTACATTATAAGTGCTCTCTCTCTCTCGCTCTTTCTAGCTCTCTGGCTCTCGCTTTCTCGATCTCTCTCTCTCTACACACGAACACAGGGGTGTAAAGTAACAAAGTACATTTAATCGAGTACTGTACTTAAGTACAATTTCGAGGTATTTTTACTTTACTGGAGTATTTCCAATTTTCAGTACTCCACTACATCTCAAGAGGCAAATATTGTACTTTTACTCCACTACCATTATTTGAAAACTTTAGTTTCTATTTACTTTGCAGATACAAATCATTATATTATAAAACATACATTAACCACTTTAGCCCTATTTTATACATAGGCTATATGAAAATAGCCGATCTACAAGCTCACAACGTGTCGCGATGCGTTGTGAGCTTGTAGATCTGCTATTTTCACACATTTTAGTACTTTCACTTTTGGTACTTTAAGCATATTTTGATGCCAATACTTTTGTACTTTTACTCAAGTAATATTTTGAACACAGGCCTTTCACTTAACAGAGTACTTTTATATTGTGGTATTGCTACTTCTACTTAAGTAAAATAACTGAGTACTTTTTCCACCACGGCATGAACACATGCACAGATAGATTTCCTTTTTGCTGAAAGCCTCATTTATATGCGATGCATCATACTGTTAGGTTTGAAAATCTATTCTTTTCAGCGATCGAAGAAGTATGCACAAAGTCTATTAGGCTTAACCCCCCCCATGTATGTTACTCATTATTTTCTATTCACCCTTAAGCCTAATTTTTTTGAGCTTATAGATCGGCTATTTTCGTCTCTTGTGTCACCGTCGCCGAGCACAACAAAGCATAAATCAGGCTTTATTCTCTTTCTCTCCCACTCGCCGTATAATCTGTAAAACGGGGTGATCCACATTTACATGTCCTCCTCTTAGACGAGGCTGTTGCCTTGCCAATGAGTCACACAGCACAAAGACGAATGGAACTGAATGGGGTTTGATGAAACCTGCAACATGATGCGCACAACAATATAGGGCTGGGATATTAACCCAAAATATTGTGTAAAACAATATGTTTCAGAGCAATGGATCCTGTGTAACAGATTTACGGCGATCTGATCACAAAAACCTGGTAACTGTAAGTCACCATAGTTTCTGTGATAAACAAAGTGTGATTTCTGTCCTCCTGAAAATGGGCTTAAAGGAGTAGCTCACCCAAAAAAGGACTTATTTTCTATCAATTGCACACCCCATGAAGCCTTGAATTCATGGATTTGTTTTTTTCGCATTCCAAACCAATAATTTGATGACCGGGTGTATTTCCGGTAGGAGACTCAAAGAGTCTACTTCGTGTCTCCTACCGGATACATTGGCATCTTTCCACCGGTAATCAAATTATTGGCTTAGGAATGCGACAAAAACAAAAACAAATCCAGGAATTCAAGGCTTCATGGGGTGTGCAATTGATATAATATAAGTATTTTTGGGTGAACTACACTGAGCTAACCATCAACACAGTGTGAACACTTTCAACCATAAGTTCCGAAACCTTTTAGCTCAAGACCCAAAAGAGAAATCAGATGTTTGCCCTCGTGAAAACGGCAGATCTACAAGCTCACGTTGCGAGCCTGCAGATCTGCTATTTTCACTACTTCTAAAACATTTGTTTTCTAATTTAGGGATTTTTAAAAATTATTTTAATTTTATTCTTTCTAAAATTATTTTAGAAAAATGTTTGAATTTGTTTTCAACTAATGAAAATGTGTGCTTTTTTGTGGAAATCTTGTCAAATAATAATAATTAATTTAGGATAAATACATTTACTGTAGGAAACAAAAACATAAAGGTCTAATTACTGGTGGATCCCGACTCCCGACCCACAGTTTGGGAAACAGTGCTTTAAACTAACATAACTATTGGCACAGTGTGTGGACACATTAACCCAATCTAACCATTAACACGCCCCACTAAATGTAATGCTGGCATAATCACATACTGTATTCAATTTGGACAACAGTCTAATGCATTGGGTGATTGTACCACAGCTGCATCAGCCTTCACTAGGGATCTATTAAATGATTAGAGAGAGAGATAGAGGGACTATAACGCCTTACCATTAACATCTTAATTCCGTTTCCTGTTTCCAATGGTGGAAAGTAACTGATTACATTTACTCAAGTACTGTACTCAAGTACAATTTTCCCCAATGCATTTATTTGGCAGTTTTAGTTACTAGTTATTTGCTGGTTTAGATTATTAATAATGAATCAAATTATTAATATATACTGTATATATGTAAAATTAAGTTAGAGTCGCAACACAGCCCTCACATCTACGTTGCACGGCCGATCCGACTCATGACGACACGGTTTGTTTGGATCTGATGTCATGCTGTCACAGTCAGCATGACACATGCCATATTTGGGTGTAGCTGCAGTGGGAACTCTATACAGTATATGGTTATGTCTGAGTCATAGTGAACTCTATATATGGTTATGTCTGAGTCATAGTGAACTCTATATATGGTTATGTCTGAGTCATAGTGAACTCTATATATGGTTATGTCTGAGTCATAGTGAACTCTATATATGGTTATGTCTGAGTCATAGTGAACTCTATATATGGTTATGTCTGAGTCATAGTGAACTCTATATATGGTTATGTCTGAGTCATAGTGAACTCTATATATGGTTATGTCTGAGTCATAGTGAACTCTATATATGGTTATGTCTGAGTCATAGTAAAGGGGAAGTCCACCTACCCACCCATTAGCAAATGTCATAGCCTAAGTATAACATAGGGCTTAACAATCAATAACTATAATCCAATAACATGATATGTATACGACTCTGAAATGGGAATTCTGTAGTACTTTTACTTTCGCTACTTTAAGCGTATTTTGATACTTTTATACTTCAACTTGCAACTTGTAACAAAGTACTTTCATACCGTGGTATTGCTACTTTTACCCAAGTCCAGAATTGCAGTATTCTTCCCCCCACTAAGTGCTTGTTTCAGGCCGTGTTCAGGCAGCCTGTGGCCGTGTATAGTGTTCATTACCGCCGGCCAGAGATTAAATTACATCAGACGCATTAACAGGCATATCTCATACACTTAATCCCCATGACCCTGCATGGCATATTGACCCATTACCCACATACACACTTTATGCAGTTATCCCAGGACAACGGCACAGACTGGCTGACCCGTCTCTGACCCCGCATTACAGTAATGCATAGTTATCTCATCTGTCATGGAAAAGTGGTGGAAACGTAACCAAGTGCATTTCCATTTTTCCACACTCGATACTCTATACTCTATACCAGTGGTTTTCAACCTTTTTCATGCCAGGGACCGCCTAAATTGATATACATTTTGGCCGCGGACCCCCATCTGAAAATGTTTTTTTGCCAGGGACCCCCCAGAAGCAAAGATTTTAGTTAAAAATGTTTGCTTTAAAAAAATGTATATATTCAAAGCTATGCACACATTTTCAAGATCTTTCAAAAATAGCAGATCTACAAGCTCATAGCGCGGCACCGAGTGCCGCGCTATGAGCTTGTATATCTTGCTATTTTTGAATAGCCAGAGCTAAGCGGTTAAAATGATTGTGATGCTATGTTAACTCATTTCGCTGGGGACCCCCTGGTACCCCCCCCAAGGACCACTGGTGGTCCCCGGACCACTGGTTGAGAACCACTGCTCTATATACTTCTACTCCACTACAGTACACCTCAGAGGAAAATATTGTACTTTTTACTACTTAGTACTAGTTACTTAGAAAAGTATTACGAAGCATATTAACCACTAGGACCTATTTACTATGGGTATTCAAAATAAGCTGCATTTTTGTGACTTTATGACTGTTTGAAAAGTCTGCACATTACACTGCACAAATGCATGGCACACAAAACATAATATGTCATTGAGGGTGAGTGTATACATCTATCTGAGAGGTTGCGTGTGCGCGCGCGCGTGCCAGCGTGTGTGCGTGTGTCCAACATACCATAGTCTGTGTTCTCTGGTTCCCAGCAGTTCGATGGCCAGAAGTAAGGAGTCTGTGAGAGACAGAGACATGGAGATTAAAGCTGATTAGGCCCTATTTTACAGCTGATCTATAAGCTCACAAGGCATTGAATTGCGATGCATTGTGAGCTTGCAGATCTGCTATTTCTTCTATTTATGAAACTTGTTTTTAGGGCGGGGGAAAGAAATTTAAACATGTTAGGCTAGTTGGATGGAAGAATAGACCACCGAAGTCCTGACGTCACTCGTTCATCCCCAGGTTCGTAAAGTCATTTCGCTATGGAGAATAACATTGGGTCTTCATAGAATCGTCTCATATAAGAATTGTGGTCCAAAAATAAACACACTGTCTCTGCGTTATTGTCAGGGAGGAGGTTCTGTATAGTTTATGATAGTCAGTCACTTATATTTGATACAGTCTGTTTCTGGCGAAAATGTAACTAATTAGGCGGAAGTAACATTAACGTTTTCTCACCGTCAGTTGATGCTTCATATCCATAAGAGTAAAACCGCCGGGGTCATTTGTTTATTTTTGGAACACAGTTCTTATTAGACGCGATATTAAATACGTCTATGGGATTCAGAATGGGGGTGGAAAACTGCGAACCAGGTAGACAAACCAAGGATGTGTATATTACGTCAGACTTCGGTGGTCTATAGGCGGATGGAGAGACAGACAGCCCACTCATAATGGAGTTAAGGAAAGAAATTTGTACGATAATTAAACACTGTTGGCAGGGATGTGTGTTGCATTTGCCATGTGTACTGGCAGATAATCAATCTTCGTTTTCTGTGAACCAAATTGGCTACTAGAATTATGAAAAGTATGTGTTAAATTGATCTGTGGCATTAGTACATTATTTCTCCAAAACACTGGGGGACCTGTCAAACCTACATACCTGGAACTATGGGTGCAACAGCTAATCCAACTAATCGATTTAATTGATTATTAAAATAATAATCGATAATCAATTTGAAATAAAAAAAAGATTTGGGGGCGGAAATTAAATTAAACAAAAATGCGAATCTACAATTTTTTTGTGACACTTGTACGACTAAGTATAAAATCGCGCTTTAGTCCATTACAAAAAATCTGTTTATTATATAATGATTTTGCTTTGATTTGTTGATCTATAAAACATTTAAAAAATATTTTGAATAAAAAAAAAAACTCAATTATGTGTCAAATATTGAAAGAAGCAAATTGATAAAATAACTGTGAGGAGGAAGGAAAAAATGTGTTACAGCCCTACCTGGAACCTGTAGAAGGTCCCGTCGTCTTTCAGGGTTAAAACATGGTCTGAGATGGGAAAGAAATAGCCGTGGGCTGCCATCAGAGTGCCTAGATGGAGAGCTTCAACTACACAGGGTGAGGGGAGGTTAGGAGAGGAGAGGAGGGGAGAAGGGAAGAGGAGAGGTATGAAGGTTAGGGAAGGGGAGAAATAGGAGGACAAGAGCAGAGCGGCAGAGAGTTAACGTGAGAATAAGATTAGCATAATTATGCACTCATTTTCCATCTCTTTCCAGGAACACACTGCATGCCAAAATTCAGTCACTGTTGATTAACCCATTAAGATCGGGCCATAAACATTATTTTATACTTTTGGCTATTCAAAAATAGCAGATATACAAGCTCATAGCGCGGCGAGATTGTAGATCTGCTATTTTTGAAAAATCGTGAAAATGTGTGCAAATCTATGAATATATATATACTTTAAAGGGAACATCTTTGACTCAAATCTTTGCTTCTGGGGGTCCCTTGGAACAAAATATTTTCAGATGGGGGTCCGCGGCCAAATACATATCATTTTGGGGGTATTTGACGTGGAAAAAGTTTGAGAACCACTGATATTATAGCAGCATATGTTTTTTTCTGAAAACCTTTAGGATTTAGAAGACACTAGACCATACCCGTGGGGGGATATGAGCACCCACGCTTGTTTCACGCACATGATTTGGCAACCCGGGAGCCAGCGAACACAAAAACGGTAATAAACAGCTGACATTTGGGGAAAGCGAAAAACGGGCTTCGCTGTTCCGTGCACATGATAATGGTCAATGTCTGTGTGCAAATGCAGAGCAATTGCTCCAGCCACTGAGGAGAACCGGGCAGAAGAGTTTTTTGGGCTCACCGAACGCACAGAGCTTTGTAGAATTATAGGAGGATAGGAGGATTTGTAGGTGCGTTCCCGGACTGAGTGGGATAAGGCCAAGGACAATAAGGAAACCAACATGGATTAGACCGGCAGGATGGCTAATGGGGAACGATGAATATTGTAACATGTTTTCTCAGTCACCTCTGACGCCTGGCCTTTCAAACCATGACTCAAACAGTCACACCAACTGGGTTTGCCACCTGGATGTGATTAGTAAATGTAAATATTAGTGGACGAAAAAGGTCACTAGAGGATTGGAGTACAGAGGACGGAGAGAAAGGAAGCAAGCAAGCAAGCAGATGGGGGTGAAAGGGAAAAAAATAGTTTTCACTGTGATACCGATAAATAGGAACTTTAAGTATACTATGTTTGTTTCGTTGATTCAAGTCGGAACACAATCGATTGATTCGTCATTCAAATAAACATGCTCTGGAAATGCACATGGCTGCCTTGTTAAGTGGACAGATGGGTGGCCTGCGAACTCTTTCAAGATCTTCAAGTGGGCCCTGATCTACAAAAGGTTGGGAACCAACGTCTTAGGCCAGTGGAAACGTGCACAAGTGTCAAAAGGCACAAGTTATGTCAAAATGCACAAGTTATGTCTAAATGCATTTGGCCGTGGGCCCGGACCGCTACCTATTGGCTCCAATGTAGCCTGACAGCAAGTCGCGGGTTCAAGTCCCGATCCCGACGGCCTTTGCTGCGGTCACTCCCCATCTCTCTCTCCCCATTTCCTGTCTACTTACAACAGTATACCAGGGTTCTTCAACGTTTTTCAGGCCAAGGACCCCCTAGCTGAGAGAGAGATGAAGCAGGGACCACCTCTATATTATATAAAATTGTGTTTCAGATTAAACTTCTTCTTTTTTTTTTTTACTTGTCTGCTCTTTTTTCCCTCTACACCTATTACCTCTTGCCAAAAATATCACAACGCCTCACACTGCAATTTTTGGCTAAAGTTCTCCCCAGAATAGGGATAATATATGGTTAATGTAAAAAGAAAAAATCATAATCACACAAATATTTGGCGGACCCCCTGTAGTAACTCTGAGGACCCCCTAGGGGTCCCGGACCCCCTATTGAAGACCCCTGTACTATACTATCAATAAAAGGCATAAAAAGCCTTTGGATTTGGCTTATTGCCATGAAACTTGCTGACCGCATTCATGGTCCCTGGAAGATTAACTCTAACTTTTTCGAGTGACCCCCATGACTTATCCTGTAGCACTAACCTCGGGCTAAAACTTCGCACAAGCTATCTAATAATGGAATCTGGTGAAGGAGCAGGACAGACTCTAGGGCTTTTAGACTGTGTCTTGTTATTATTTAAATATTTCATAAAAAACACACAGACAAGCACAGTATGTGTCCAAATGATGAGTCCTGGTGATTTTTTTTTTGGCATCCGACGATGCATGACTGGGCATATTTATCAGGCACAGAAACATGACAGTGCACATTCACGCAGTGACAGGTGCGTAGAAAACACCCCAGTGTGGATTCTCATTATCTCTATGACAACAGGACAGCCGTGGATAATGAGCGCCAACACGCCGTCAGTCACCGCGCACGCGCACACACGCGCACGCACGCACGCACGCACGCACGCACGCACACACACACACACACACACACACACACACACACACACACACACACACACACACACACACACACACACACACACACACACACACACACACACGTAGAAGAAGTATTTCGTCTTTTTTTACTCAAATAAAAGTACCAATATCACAATTTAGACATACTCAGTAAAAGTCCTGTATTAAAAAATTTAAAAGAACAAAGATATTGGCCTACTTACTGTACCAAAGTAAAAGTACTCAAAGCTCAACGAGTCGCAATGCAACTCAAAATTGTAATTATGTGAATTTATGAGTAAATGTACTTACTTTCCACCACTGTACACATACACACACACACACACACACACACACACACACACACACACACACACACACACACACACACACACACACACACACACACACACACACACACACACACACACACACACACCACAGCATATGATACAACACATAAGACACACATGCAATGTGTGAAACTGTGGTAGACTTGACTTGTGGAGTCTATCTAAGGCCCAGTTCAGACAGGCAGCCCAAGTCCAGCCCAGATCTGATTTCCAATCCAGATTGATGTTATGCAGTCTGAACAAAGCTAAGGAATGTGATTCAAATAATACAATTATCAAAAATCAGTTTCAATGTGTTTTTTAAAAACTGATTTTTGCATAAACTGCATAAAAGCAATGTGACTCCAACCTGGATATTGCACACAACAGATTTGGGCTGGAGTTGGGCTGCCAGTCTGAACAACTTCTGTAAAAGCAAGACATGGATCTAAGGGGAGACAGAGACAGACAGTAGTATAAAAGGAGAGACATGAGAAAATGAGTCAAGCATCAACTGTGCATTTCTAACATGTCATGTCAGAGAGAGAGAGAGAGAGAGAGAGAGAGAGATGGACTAGACACGCTGGTGGAAAAACAAATAAGAGGTGGAAGGAGTGATGAGAAAGACAGAGGGGAGTGGGGGGGGGCAAGAGACACTGATTCAGATTCAAAGAAGCGATGGAAAGAGTTATATGAGAGAGAGAGATAGGAAGACACTGGCAGAGAAACTGAGACCGAGTTTCCTGACAAGAAAAACAAATAAGCAATGGAAAGAGAGAGGAAGAGAGAGAGACATTGAACACATCCTAATGGTCACTCACTCACACACACACACACACACACACACACACACACACACACACACACACACACACACACACACACACACACACACACACACACACACACACACACACACACACACACACACACACACACACACACACACACTGCATATAGTCAGGGCTGTTAGCAAAGAAATGTGGACAGGGCTGACAAAAGCGCCAATTTTTTTCTACATGCTCTCCATCACCATACGTTTCATTTTGGACGGGGAGCCACGTCATCAAGATGGCAGAAGGCGGCCATCTTGGATTTCCACGATGGCCACCATGTTATATCTATGAGTGCCAATATCTCTGCTTCCAAGCCACTTAGAAGTTCAATCTTGGTGTCAAAATATTTATTTTTGGGGTCAGGGAATTTGATAAAGCTATTGAGAATATCAGCAAGTGATTATTTCTGCCAATATTTGAACATTTGGTTCATTCTGGCAATTAGTCAGGTCGCTTAGGTCCAGATGTGGACACAGCGAACAAAAGCACCAGATTCTTTCCACATGCTCCCCATCACCATAACTTTAAATATTTGGTAGGAGCCACATCATCATGATAGCGGAGTGCGGCCATCTTGGATTTCAAAGATGGCCACCATGTAATAGCTATAAGTGCCAATATCTCGGCTTCCAAGCCATTTAGAAGGTTAATCTTGGTGTCAAGGAATGCATTTAAGCTATTGAGAATACCACTTGATTTTTGTTTGTACCAAGATCAAATAAATATGTTCATTCTAGCAATGCATATTTACATCATTTTCATCTTTGTTAGTGGTAGGACACCTTTAAAACTGGATAACCTTGTATTTCTGCAGCATGCGGTCTGCAGCATGCGGTACGTGCATAAATGAAGCATTATGGTAACCTCCCACCGGATCGTTTCTCCTCTCTCTCTGTAAGCATGCAGTAACAGCCTGATTTGGTTATATTAGCCTCCAGCGTGGATGGGAATGCTCTGTGAGATCATTATGGATCATCATCATACATCTTTCACAAATGCTGGTGTTTCTTAAGACTATCTAAGTCATTGAAACTCTTGTCACTAGGGTTGCCACCTTTCAGAAATTGAAATAAGGGACACATGCACGCGCGTGCATGCGGCGCGATTCTTTTATGCAGATTTTCGCGGATTTTGAACTTTTCTGTTTTTTTTGTTTTTTTTTTACTTTATTTCGGTTTTAGGGTTAGGTTAGGGTTAGGGTTATGTTATTTTAATTATTTTGGGCGAGCCAGCCCCCCAAACTCCTGGAATGCATAGAAATCTATGAAATTTATAATAAAAAAGCCAGCCCCCCAAACCCCTAAAATACATAGAAATCTTTAGATTGTTGTCTGAACACTATTTATTTATTTTCGTTTAAGTATTTATTTATGTATTTATGCATTTATGAATTATATTATTTATGTATTTGTGTTTAAGTATTTAAATGCATTTATGAATTATATTATTTATGTATTTATTATCTGTTATAATAATCCATTGTGAAAAAATCCTTTTTCCAGAAGAGCATAACAACAACATAAGAGTTGTTCTTTAAATGGGCACACTATTTAATTATATTGAAATATATATTAAATACATGTTTATTTATTAGACTTTAAAAACTCAACATTGATAAACAATCAACCATATTACCATTAGTCTACTGAAATAGCCTAGACTATGCCCACATCAGCAGCCAATATGTAGCCTGCTAGGGCAGGTAAATAGAAATACTGACATCTCGTTAAAAACACAACCAGATAAATAAGATGTAATATCCCATACCGAATCGATCTCAGGAGATGTTTCATTCATGAAGAACTGTGACACTTGTGCTTGGGTCCTTTGGGTTCTTATATTTTTTGGAATGTTGTTCTCCTGAGGCATGCTGTCTGTCTGATGTCAGCCAGTCCACCATGCACCACAGAAAACATACGCAACAGGTTTATCTCCAGTGTGAATACGCTGGTGTTTCCTCAGACTACCTAACTCACTAAAACTCTTGTTACACTGTTTACAGTGGAAAGGTTTTTCTCCAGTGTGAATACGCTGGTGTCTCTTAAGACTATCTGACCTACTGAAACTTTTGCCACACTGTTTACAGTAGAAAGGTTTTTCTCCAGTGTGAATACGCTGGTGTTTCTTAAGACTATCTAAGACACTGAAACTCTTGTCACATAGTTTACAGTGGAAAGGTTTTTCTCCAGTGTGAATACGCTGGTGTGTCTTAAGACTATCTAAGACACTGAAACTCTTGTCACATAGTTTACAGTAGAAAGGTTTCTCTCCAGTGTGAATACGCTGGTGTGTCTTCAGGTGAGTTATCTGATTGAAACTCTTGTCACACTGTTTACAGTGGAAAGGTTTTTCTCCAGTGTGAATACGCTGGTGTGTCTTAAGACTATCTAAGACACTGAAACTCTTGTCACATAGTTTACAGTGGAAAGGTTTTTCTCCAGTGTGAATACGCTGGTGTGTCTTAAGACTATCTAAGACACTGAAACTCTTGTCACATAGTTTACAGTGGAAAGGTTTCTCTCCAGTGTGAATACGCTGGTGTGTCTTCAGATTACCTAAGTCATTGAAACTCTTGTCACACTGTTTACAGTGGAAAGGTTTCTCTCCAGTGTGGACACGCTGGTGTCTGTTCAGACTACCTGACTCACTGAAACTTTTGTGACACTGTTTACAGATGTGAGTTTTCTTCTTTACATCTCCTGGTTGAGTTAAAACCTCAGTAAACCGTTGATGACTTTGATATTTTGGTGGGTCTGTTTCTCCTTGTTTCCGGCTGGTTACAGAGCTGACTATTTGCTGACGGGCCTCTGAGCAGATATGTCCATGCCTCAGCGTTTGGCGGTTGAGGTCGTCGTGGCTCGGATGAGACGTGAAGGTACACTCAGAACAGGAGAGCTTAGTCTGGGAGGATTGGGACCACACTCCTCCCAGGAGTGGTGGTTCATGGTCAGCGCTGCTGCTGTACATGGACCGTGATGGGAACAGAGTTGTAGGTTCTGTTGAGGCTGGAAAATGTGCCCTCTCTATCTCCCTGTATTCTTTGTCTACCAAAGTTCTGTATACCTTTCTCTCACAACACGTGTGGACACACCATCTTCTGGTCTAGAAGTGGAAGTCTAAAGTAACTTCACACCTCATATATCCGAGCAGAGCTTTGGTCTGACCTCACTCACAACATAATCGGTTGCCATGCATGCCTAGCAACACCGATGCGTGCAGGATGCCGCCCCCTCCATAATTGGGCAAGAGTGATGTCATCAATATGACATCATCACCATGACGGCAGAGATCCACGTCGAAGCCACGCCATGTGTTTCTCATTTTGTGTGTTTATCATTTACAAATTAGTCAAGTAAATGACAGTTTAAGTTAAGTTTGCGGTACAACACAATGTGGTTTAAAACGTCTCACAAAGCTCAGCAACGGGTGATTATGACGCACCACTCGTATCAGATATATTGCCAGAATGAACCAAATGTCCAAATCATGGCAGAAATAGTCACTTGTTGATATTCCCATGGCCATCTTTGAAATCCAAGATGGCCGCCTTCTGCCATCTTGATGACGTGGCTCCCCGTCCAAAATGAAACTTATGGTGATGGAGAGCATATAGAAAAAATGTGTGTCGTGTCCACATTTTCCACATTTTCCTAAAATCTGGTCCTAAGCAACCTGACTAATAAGAGAAGATCCAAAACAACAGGTGGTAGCTGGGGTGGTGGAGGATGCGATCTTGAAAGAAAAAAATCTGATGTGTCATTCATTAACACTAGACCATACCCGGTCGACGCATCCGTGGGGGGATATGCGCACACGATCTGGCAACCCGGGAGGCGACATTCTTTCACACATAAACGCTAATAAGAAGCTGAGATTTGATGAAATTGAAAAACGGGCTTCACAGTTAAGTTCAGATGGTAATGGTCAATGGCTGTGTGCAAAATCACAGCAATTGCTCCAGCCAGTGAGGAGAACCGGGTAGTGACACCACTACAGACAGACAGACAGACAGAGGTTACTAGAATTATAGTAGGATATTCAAATATATATATTGATAAATTTGCTTCTTGTTTATTCGATTAACCAAAACAGTAATCGATAGAATAATTGCTCCGAAAATAATCGGTAGTTGCAGCACTAATAGCATTTATCAAAAAGGTGACAAGAAGTGATATGGGTTGAGGTAGAGTCTTCAGAAGGCTTTAGAAAATGGGGAGTGATTCTGCAGTTCATGGTTATATGCAAACATGAATAACACATGTTTAATATCAGAGCTGTGTGTGTGTGTGTGTGTGTGTGTGTGTGTGTGTGTGTGTGTGTGTGTGTGTGTGTGTGTGTGTGTGTGTGTGTGTGTGTGTGTGTGTGTGAAGCTCAAGTGGCTTGAACTCTGCTCGGCACTGATTTCCCATGAGTACTTGGGGCAGACAGCTGGAACAAAGGAATGAAAGTGAAAATGAGTGAGAGACAAAGAACTAGAGAGCGAGAGAGTTTTCGACTGGCACAATGGGGGATGTAGAGAGAAAGTCAGGATACAAAAGAAGTGAGAAACAGAGTGAAAAGTGAAAAATATCACATCTGACCAAGTTCTGGGCTGTTCAGTGTTGAAGTCCTTCCTACATCATAGCAGTCGGCTACAAAGTAATATCCTCAGTGTTACTATGACTCAGAGGGCCCTGTTTAGATGATCTAGGGGCGCAAATCGTTTCAGGGTTGTGTCCATGCCAATTTCGCTAGTTAGACAGCTCGTTATCTGGTCGCACAGCCTGGAGCACTGTAGCCTAATGTCTCCTCATGTCCAAGAGACACGAGATATCTTGACACGTCAAATTAATATTCATAACACGCTCATTCTCAGTTAGGTTATTTGTTAACCCATTAAGACCGGGAACGCATCTGTGTGTCATTTTTGGATTTCTTCGGCTATTCAAAAATAGCAGATATACAAGCTCATAGCGCGACATTTTTTTAAATTCGTGAAAATTCGTGGCAAAATCTTGGATTATATATTTTTGAAAGCGAACATTTGTAAAATATTGAGTTCCAGGAACCCCCAGAAGCAAAGATTTGAGTTACAAATGTCCGCAACGAAAAATAAAAAATATCAAATATTTGCACAACTTTTCATAATTTTTCAAAAATAGCAGATCTACGCACTCGGTGCCGCGCTATGAGCTTGTAGATCTGCTATTGAATAGCCCAACAAAATCTAAAAATGACACACAGATGCGTTCCCGGTCTTAAAGAGTCTTAAAGACAGCATATTAAAGCATGACAGAGACGCAGCGGGACCGCGCTCCGTTTTGATATTGATGATGGCCTTACTGTACTGTAGCTACAGAGACAGATAAAGAATACCAGGAGGCTGTGTGAATTCACAACATTCTTATAATGACCCAAGGCATGTTTACATAATATGTTCACATTATCTCTCTGTCAACAATAAAACGTAGCCTGTCTCAACTGACAGTTTTTCCTCCCTTCATGTGGATATGTTTAAATAAAAATGACAACTGCGTTGGTTGGAAAACAGCAATGACAGTAGCGCTGCGCCCAGCGCTGCTCTGTGCCGAGCTGCACAACGAGTCCACAAAATGTACACTCTCTTATTTGAACACTCTGTCTTTCTTTTATCGTTTTGTAATTTCCGTATATGACAGTGCCAAACTCATCATTTCACCCCGTTTTGGTGTTCCAGTGACACTAAGTCTTAAAGCATTCCACCATCCCATATTTCATTACATGAATGATCATTGGTGGAAAGTAAGTACTGTACTTAAGTACAATTTTGAGGTACTTTTACTTTACTGGAGTAATTCCAATGTTCAATACTTTTACTTCTACTCCACTACATCTTACTTTTACTCCACTACAATTATTTGAAAACCTTGTTACTAGCTACTGTAGATTTTGATTATTATTACAAAACATGCATTAACCACTTCAGCCCCATGTATACTCAGGCTATTTGAAAATAGCTGATCTACCAGCTCACAACGTGTCGCAAAGCGACGCGTTGTGAGCTTGTAGATCTGCTATTTTCAAAGCATTTTTATACATCTGGAAACTTGTCAAATGGGACATTCTGCACAATGAGTACTTTTACTTTCAGTACTTAAGTATATTTGAAGGCGAATCCTTTTGTACTTTTATTCAAGTACATTTTTAACACCTGACTTTTATTTGTATTGTATAAGTATTTCTACACTGCGTTATTGGTACTTTTACTTAAGTACAAAATGTGAGTACTTCCTCAGGCAGTACTTCTTCCACCACTGTTAATGATCTGTGATGATAATGATATTTTTTGCTGGAGTATGAAGTTTCAGTCCATTATTTCAGGCCAGTAACCCATCTCCACACAGTCCTCTCTCCTCCACTCCCATAGCTATAAAAAACATAGAAGCAGAACATAATGTATTGTCTTATATTGAGAGAGAGGAGGAAGGCAGGAAGGAAGGAAGGAGTATTGTATTTCCCATTTGTAGAACATTCTGTAGAACATTCTCGTAATGTCCAGTTTAACCTTCACTTTACTATCCAAGTAGGTCTGTTAACATTCCTCAGAAATGAAATTTGAATATTGGTCTTAAAAATTGTCTAATATTTAAATATATTCAAATATTATTATTATACTTTTTTTGTTATTATTTTTTTATGATTATTTGACAGGGACGATACAAAACACAATGTATCAAGTCGTTGCTGTCCGGCAGAAACCAGCTAACTCCATTTTGACGCAAATTTTCTGCTAAACCAGCGAAGTCCACCGGAGTTAGCTGGTTTTGCTGACTCCAGGCTCCACCCCCTTTTGACCTCCAACCTCATTGTGAGCTTGGAGGTCCATTTAGCTGTTCTTGAACAAAACCTCCTAACTCGGAGCAGAGGAGTGCTCGATTCCAATAAAAAAATATGTTTTGTTTGTTTTTACAACATTGTTTTTTGTATTGTCCCTGTCAAATAAACATTAAACATTTTTATTTTTTATTTCATCGAATATCCATTTTTATATTCAACTATATCGTTTCCCCATATTCGAGGAATATTCGAATATTAATTTACCAGGCCAAATCAAAGACGATCTACTGTAGCTGATCTACTGTACAGGCTATAACATCTGCTATTTTTTCCCTTTACCTTTTTGACCATTTTTGAAAGCTTTCCCCTATAATGACATACATGCCCAAAATAGGAATGCCAGGTTGAAAGTGGTTGGTTAACTTAAACCCCATACAGTTAAGTCCCTCAGGGCTCTATGCTAGTGTCTTTTATGTTTGATCTGTTATTGAGAGTAAAGCTTTCGCTGAAAATAACCGATCGCCAAGCTCACAACGCGACACAACGCGTCGCGTTGTGAGCTTGTCGATCTGCTATTTTCAGCGAAAGCTTTCCCCACTACGTATACCGGGATGCCGGGTTTTAAGTGGTTAACCATTCATGTCCCTATTCTGGGGGCGAACATTCGGCGAACTTACTGTATACGTTGCAACGTGTTGTGCTTGTAGATCTGCTATTTTCGCTGAATATATTTGGAGCAGAATATTTAAAAAAAATATTATATATACTTTCTTATTTCTTTCTTTTTCGTTTTTAGAACAAGCAGGTCATCTTGGGCATCACATTACATTAAATTAGTACATTTCAAGTGTTTTTTTACACTCCTTATGTTGTGGGCTATTCAGTCCAGAAGAGAGAGATCCTATTCTAAAGCAACTTCAGTCTGTTTCTCCTTGAAAGTCCATGGCAGTTTGCCAGCAGATACTCCATCGATTCACCCCTATTTCTAACAGTACGGTGAACAGGCCTCCAAATATCGCAGAAGAATAAAATAAAATAAAAAATAATAATTCACACATAGAGAAATAAAATACAAGAAATAAAAGATACAATAATGTATAATACAAAAGTATACAGGGTTTAAGTGGTTACATCCAGGCAGAGGTACAAAATCTTCAAGTAAATAAAAACAATTTTCACAGAAAAATCGAGTTTGGCAACAAAAGTGACATACTGTAACTGTGAGTAGAGAGAGAGACAATATCCTAACATAAAGTCAGCGAAAACAACACAGCTTGAGGTGAAGTCAAACACAGGGCGTTATGCAGGGAGTGGAGACAGAGTGTCAGAATGCCTGCAAGCAGCTTCTGTTTACCGTTATACTGTATAGTGTGTGCATTCATCTCCAGGTTAAAGTGAGGAAATAGAGACCGAGAACAGGAATAAACCTGAGGGACGTGGGAGATGGAAAGAGGCAATAAATAAGAGAGGGAGAGAGAGAGAGAGAGAGAGAGGGCGGGGGCTACAACAGCTGACAGCAACGAGCACGGAAGCGAGGGAGTGTGGAAGTGACAAAGAGCAAAAACTGAGAGGATAAGAGTGAGGGAAAGATAGATATAGAAAAGACAGCGAGAGAGAGAAAGCATCTTTCATGGGACTAGTCCCAATCGGCAGCCGTTATTCCTTTGCCTGCGGGGTAAAAAAACAATGTTCATCTCTTCCTTTCTCCTCCTCCTCTGCTTTGCCATTTTCCCCACAGATAATATGGAACCGTCCTCTACGTGAACCCACACACACGGAAACGTCCTCTGCACACCGTACGTACTGTACGTACATACTCTACTCTGTATAAAGAATGCATGTGGTACTGCATATCATCACTGATGGGCAGAAACCTTGTATCTCCATGTTTCACCTTTTTATGTTGTTTTATTTTCATAAATCAGTGGTTTTCAACCGTTTTCATGCCAAGGACCCCTAAATTGATTTGTCCGCGGACCCCCATCTGAAAGTGTTTTGTGCCGGGGACCCCCAGAAGCAAATATTTGAATTAAAAATGTGCTTTAAAAATATCTATATATATTCAAAGATTTTCAAGATTTTTCAAAAATAGCAGATCTACAAGCTCATAGCGCGGCACTTATGAGCTTGTAGATCTGCTATTTTTGAATAGCCAAAGCTAAGTGGTTAAAATTATTGTGAGGCTATGTTAACTAATTTTGCTGGGGACCCCCTGATACCCCCCCCCCCCCAAAGGACCACAGGTGAGAACCACTGTCATAAATGAATGCCCTATTTTATACTTTGTCATGTGAAAATGTAGCGCAAAAGTACGCCCTTGCCTTACAGTTCAATGTGATTTTGTATTGGTAAACCAGTTTTTAAATTTATTCTAAGATATACAGTACAAGAATCTGTGTTCTGAATAATAATAATGTGTGGCCTGGACACACTTTTGGATGGCCTCCCATTATTATTCAGAACACAGATGTGTTGCATTGATATCGATGTAAATGTGCCTCTTACCTGGATCTTCAATATTGAGATTTCTGAGCATCCACTGTACAATGTCTGACCCTGGAAAAACAGAACAGAAAAAAAGAAAATGTTTTAATTTTAACATTATATATATATTGGAGACATTATATCAAAGGCTATGAGTGGCAATCATCGCTGAGAATATACAGTACATATGGTATATATCCCTTTTCCACTACAAGGGGGAACTCTATAACCTGAAACCTTGCAGAACCTGTGAAGTTCAGGGCCCGAGTTCCATGTTTCCATGATAACAGGAACCAACCGTGAAGTAATAGGCACAGCCAACGGAACGCCACCTACGCCATTTATCTTGCCACAACAAACGGACTCGTTTTAAAACTCTCATTATCTTCCGATATTGAGGTTCCCAAAACCGAGAAGGGCCGAGTTGCTGAGCAGAAACGTTTTACTTTACAAAATGGCAAACAAAGGCACACAGAGGGCAAAAAAAACTAACAACCCTGGAACATCCAACACACGGAAATGGATTGCGAGACAGAAGTTACAAACAGGTGAGTCACGCAGTTGGAAGCAGTCTCTCATCAAGGGCAACAGGGAGGAGGGAAGAGTTAGTGGCGAGAGCGGAATCTGGAGAAGGGCACAGGGCAAACACAGGGGAAGGACAGGGGCCACACTGGACGAGGCCAAAGGCAGCGTCATATCAGGGCCACTAACACTGGCGAAGGAACAGGCACTCAGGACAGCCATAGCATAATGGAAACAAATCCAGAACCTGTGAAACGTGGCACGGTACGTGTCGCTTAGTTCTTGTAGTCGAAAGGGGAAAATTGTAGATACGGGTGTGTGTGCGTATGTGCATAATTATTTAAAAAATCTATTTGTTGATATAAAAAATAAAATAACAAATATATATTTGCAGAGAAGTATTTGATAGAATAATCTCTAAGAAAATAATGGATAGTTGCAGCCCTAGTAATATCTACTGTATGTGTAGATTATTTACACACTGATGTGATGTGTGCACAATAAAGGTGTTCACAACGAATGTGATTTAGAGAGGATACTAGAGGAGGAAACGAAGGGAAGCACTGGAGGAAAAGAGATGGAAGGAGGGCTATAAAAAGAAATGTAACAAGGGATGAAGAAAGCGGGCGAGAAGGAAGCGAGGGACAGAAGGAGAGATGGTGGGATATCCACTGTACGCACGCGCGCGCACACACGCACACACACACACACACACACACACACACACACACACACACACACACACACACACACACCAGCTGTTCTCTACTGCGTGAACTCTCATTTAATTATCACTACGTCCTATTCATAGAGAGGGATAGAACTGACAGAGAGAGATGGAGAGAGGGAGTGTGAAAGAAGAGAAACTCGGAAGCGAGCACTAGGAAGTAAAGTTAGAGGAACACATACTGTATAGAGAAACAAACAGATGGAGAGAGAGGGGGGAGGCTGACAGCATATTGTCTTTGTCTCGTCTTCCATTCATCCCTCCTTCCTGGCCCCTCCTGTGAAGATTTGCTCAATCATTGGACGTCTTGCTGAGAGGGCCTGCCTGGTGCGCTCGTATTGGGAAGTGTGCGTGTGTGCGTGTGTGTGTGTGTGTGTGTGTGTGTGTGTGTGTGTGTGTGTGTGTGTGTGCGTGCGTGCATCCATTTGTGCGTGCGTGTGCAAAAGCTCCACAAGGATTGTAACCTCAGTCAAAATGAACATCAATCTGAAAGCTTATTAAGAGATTTCTTCAGAGTTAGGGGTTACAGTTAGGAATATATTTCAAGCTGGGGCTTTTTATGGTTGGGATTAGGGTTATGTGTGATTGGTTGGGATACGGTACAGTTCTTTAACAGTTTTTTTCCAGCCAATGTGCGACTATTTGTCAATATTACACATCACATATCGCGCATATATAGGAAATAGGTGAACTGAATCATGACAGATGAACTGAACTGAATCATGACAGACAAACTAGATCATGATTGCACTATGATTGCACAGTTTTTTAGTTAGAATATGAAGTACTTTTTTATTTTATTCGTATTGTAGGATATATGTAGTATTGTAGGGTGTATGTTCTGTCTGTCTGTATTTTATGTCTATTTAAATGCTGACCCTGGGAGCTGAGCTTCAATATTTCCTATGCATTCGCGCAAA
Source organism: Gymnoscopelus microlampas (assembly GCF_963454915.1). Taxonomy (NCBI): domain Eukaryota; kingdom Metazoa; phylum Chordata; class Actinopteri; order Myctophiformes; family Myctophidae; genus Gymnoscopelus; species Gymnoscopelus microlampas. Next base: position 16,593,234 of record NC_139951.1, read on the forward strand.
TGGCAAATAAAGTCTATTCTATCCTATTTGAGTAGATTACAAAAAATATAGCGTTTTCTATGAAACGTTGCTTATGTTTTCCCCACAAAAATAGCAATGCAAGAATGCGCGTGCGTGTGGGCGTGCGCTGCAACAGGAAGGCACATTAACGAAAGCAAAATAACGTAATTATAAATTGAACATCAATTACAGCCCCGCCGGTGCGAACACTTGGTTGCCTTTTGGCTGAGGAACAGTCCATAAAACTTTGACACGTCGACACTTGCCAGCAAAGCTGTCTCCATTAAGCTCGTAAAAACCGGCGGGCTAGCACAGCAGATTCACTTTTAAAGGAGGCTGTGCGTCGCAGAGGGACTCTTCTGATCAAAGCCATCAGTCTTATCAAAAGGTTCAGCCCTGTAAGATGCATCCTCGGCACATTAGGATGAGTGGAGGTGGATAAAATTACCTCTAATGGGACTAAAGCATTAACAATGTTTGTTTATATTACCCTTTAGCTATGTATCACATTATTTAGTCCCATTATTGTATTATGCAGATTAGTCATATATTATGCACTTTATGCCTCTCCTCTCATTCTATGACATGACTCTCTATTTATATTTTAACTGCAGTGATGAGCCTGCACAACTAAGAATTTCACCCACCTTACTTGTAATGTGATGTGATGTGAAAATAAAGATATATGTATATTTGAGTATTTCATATATCGTTGCTGTCGGGTAGAAACCTCTTGTATATATATTTCAACTTTTCATATTCTTTTAAATACATGAATGCCCTACTTCATCATACCACAGTATCACTCAAAAGTAGCAAAAATAGCAGATCTACAAGAAACGTGGCCCATATTGAGCTTGTAGATCTGCTATGTTTGCTAGTTTTGAATTTGAATCCTCAACAGTTTTGGACATGTGAGGTTTCCACGCGACAGAGACGATATATATTCCATTGGTGGTGGTCCATAACACACATAAACACACCTTGCATGTGCTGGAATGGGGAAGGGTATTGGCATTGTTTATTCTGTTTATGGATTTTGCTGGGGAATATTGCATGTGAAATCAACATGAAAAATGTAAAAGCTCAATAAAAATACTGGAAAAAAATAAAATAACTGTTGATGATGACGCAGGTTGGTCATCACAATGCAGAGCACACAGCATGGCTTTTTACTCAGAGTGATTATGATGAGAGATGGGGCGCTGTAATGGTCATCTTAACCCATTAAGACCGTGAACACGTCTGTGTGTCATTTTTTTTAGATTTCTTTGGCTATTAAAAAATAGCAGATATACAAGCTCGTAGCGCGCCACCGAGTGCCGCACTACGAGCTTGTAGATCTGCTATTTATTGAGAAATAGTGAAAAATGTTTTGCTAATATTTGAATATATATATTTCTTAAACCAAACATTTGTAACTCAAATCTGTGCTTCTGGGGGATTCTACAAAGGTCTTCTAAATCCTAAAGGTCCTTACACACCGGGGCGATTTTTTTCATGCGAATAATACGTTTTTTTTAAAAACCTTATAAAGACAATGCAAGCTTCCACACCAGTTTCGCGGAGTGAAAAAAGAGTCTTTTAATTATTCGGAACGAGTCCGAATTTTGCGTATATTCGCATATTCGCCGGTGTGTAAGGACCTTAACAGTTTTCAGTGGTTATCAAACTTTTTCATGTCAAGGCCCTCCCAAAATGATATACTGTATATTTGTCCGTGGACCCCCCATCTCAAAATATTTTGTTCCAGGGACCCCCAGAAGCAAAGATTTGAGTTAAAAATGTATACATTAAAAGATTTGCACCCATTTTCACAATTTATTTAAAAAAAAAATGTATGCGTGCAAATTTGTAATAGCCCAAATAAATCTTAAAGTGACACAGATGCGTTCCCGGTTTTAATGGGTTAATTTCATAATACCAGGTGTCCGTGGCATATACAGTATAAAAGCACATTACACCGAGGTGTCCTCCGGTGACAATCTGCTCCGCTCCATACCGGTGCATTACTCTCTCTCTGCTTCCATTCGTCCATTAGTAGGCTGTAAGTGGATATACCTCGGAGCGTATTATGTCTTATTTACGTCTCTGCTATGCAGTCAATACCAGCTCCTATCCGTCCAGCTCTCTGCGCCCCGGGGCATACAGATGAGTCTTCTACATTAGCCTTTTGATTACGGCGGGTCATGATGATGTACTCTATTTATCTGATCTGTTAACATTAAGCCATTAAGACCGGGAACGCATCTGTGTCATTGTAATTTGTATTTGGCTATTCAAAAATAGCAGATATACAAGCTCATAACGCGGCACCGAGTGCCGCGCTATGAGCTTGTAGATCTGCTATTTATTTATTTTTATTGTGAAAATCTGTGAAAATCTTTGAATATAATACATTTTAACTCAAATATTTGTTTCTTGGGGTCCCTGGAAGAAATGATTTTGAGATGGGGGGGGGGGTTGGCGGGCAAATACATATAATTTTGGGGGTCCTTGACCTTGACATGAAAAATGTTTGAGAACCACTGATATACTGTATAGCAACATAAGTAAAAAGAAAAAGCTTTTGTTGTAACATTTGTAGAATCCCCCAGAAGAAAAGATTTGAAAAAATATATATGTATTCAAAGGTTTGCACTTTGCACACATTTTCACGATTCTCAAAAAAATAGCAGATCTACAAGTTCATAGTGCTGCACTCGGTGCCGCGCCACGAGCTTGTAGATCTGCTATTTTTTAATAGCCAAAGAAATCTAAAAGATTACACACGGATGCGTTCCCGGTCTTAATGGGTTAACTGAATACCTTGGCATTTCCCCCTCACGATAAAAAAGGCTGATGAGAAATTCTATAAAGCGTGCTATTATAAAACAGTATTATTATCCAGTCCATTGTATATTTATGTATGTCATGCACTCCGCTATGTTGTTATTTTAACGTTAGCTACAGCTGATAGCAGCTAAGAAGGTTTCTGTGACTCCAAATAGAAGAGCTGTAGACCTTTAATCCTAACTAAAATGTAATCTAGGCTAAACTGGACCAAAAACCCTAAGAGGGGAGGGTGATATTTGACGATGCACGTACTCCTACGGGCTGGGGCGGCACCTGTCAGCGGGGAGTGTTGTGTGTGAGGTGTAGGACGGAGGTCCTACGTCCTCTCGTTGGGGGCTCCTCGCTGGCAGGTGAACCAGTACGATGCAACAGCAGTGACAGAACACAGAAATGTGTGTGGGGAGGAAACAATGTCTGTGTGTGTGACGTGTGCTTAAACCACTTAAAAGGGATAGATCACCCAAAACAAATATTTTTTTCTATCGATTAGTCACCCCATGGAGACTTGAATGAATGGATTTTTGTTTTTTTTTGTCGGATTCCTAAGCCAATAATTTGATGACCTTCAGACCGGTAATGCAGCGGTTCCGGTAGGAGATACAAAGGAGACTCTTTGTGTCTCCTACCGGAACAGCTGCCAGTCATCACATTATTGGCTTAGGAATGTCACATGAATTCAAGTCTCCACAAAAAAACTAATTTTGGGGGTGAACTATCCCTTTAAACCCTCTAGTCTTAGAAAACTGGACTTGACTTACAACTGTACTTTGACCGCTTTCCTCTGTCTACACCAAATCTCTACAACATGTCGCGCGGTGTGAGCTTGTAGCTCGGCTATTTTTGGCGAATGTCCCCACCAGAATGGGCATGCTGGAGTTCAAGTGTATTAACGCTATCAACGATAGTGTCTAATGTGGTTGCAGCGGGGTAGAGTTTTTAAGTTCAAGCCTGTGTTCTGTACACTTGTATAACCACTGGTTATAAACACCTCAGTGGTTTTACACGGCCATTCACACTAGGCTGCACTTAATTATCTGGACAGCTGGACAAACTGCACTCATTAGCATTAGCCCATTAAGACCGGGATCGCATCTGTGTGTCATTTTAAGATTTATTTGGGCTATTCAAAAATAGCAGATATACAAGCTCAAAGCGCGGCTATGAGCTTGTAGATCTGCTATTTCTTTTGAAAAATCGAGAACATTTTGTGCAAATCTTTGAATATGTATTTTTTTAAAGCGAACATTTGTAAAATATGTCGTTCCAGGGACCTCCCAGAAGCAAAGATTTGAGTTAAAAACGTTCGCTCTAAAAATGTATATATTCAAAGATTTGCACACATCGACACGTTGTGTGCTTGTAGATCTGCCATTTTTGGTATAACTCAGAAACAGGCACCGTTAGCAGCTAATTTAGGGCAAGGCGAGTTTATTTGTAGCACAAATGCACACGTGACGCGAAAGGCAATCCAAGGTGCTTTACGTGGAGTGTCTGCGTGCCAGGGAGATGTGTCACAGATGTGTTGAGATGTAGGAGGCCCTCACCTCGACAAATGTCATCCGCTACGCGTGCTTATGTAACATCCTTCATTATGTAACCTGGGAAACAAGGCAGCACACTGACTTACTGGCTAATGCCTGACAACACGTTAACAAGTATCTTCTCAGTTCCAGGCAGCACGAACAAACGATATCGCCCCATTGGAAATGAATGGGAGAAAATTAAATTCAATTAAATGAATAAACAAATAAACAAACTAAAACTAACCAAATATTAAGGAAAATTGCTGTTTGAAATATCCAAATATTTAACCACAAGTCCTAAACTTCATCATATGACGAATAGCTCACAGTGTGTCTGGACAAGTTGCAAGCTTGTAGTATGTATTTCTAAAAATGTTGGAAAATCTTCGCCTATAATGATGCCCAAAATAGGAAAACCAGGGTTGAAAGTGGTTAAACAAAGCAAACACAGCAAGTGGTACAGCATGGCCACTTTAATGCCCACCATCCAGAGTGAAACTGGTGAATAAAATCAAATGGGGATTGGAAGTGTTTCTTTCAAAAAAAACATTGCAAGCCATTCCCATTATCAACGCTAACTGCTTGTTGAACGGTTGAATGTACAGTATGTAATATATTTTGGATTATGAAGCAAAAAACATCGTTCTGTTTTTCTGTATTCTTTTTTCTTCTCCTGTTTTTACTTTTTGGAGACTTAAATTGTTTTCTTTATTTGTCATGTATGTACTTTATGTTGAAAAGGTCGGCAGAATAAGCTATTTAGCTTCATCCTATACCTTTTTTGGTCACAACAATGTCATATTTATTATTGTTGTTTTTTTATGCGAATGGAGCATATTGTTTGCATAGTGAACTGATGACCAAAATAAAAACTTGCAAAGTGAAGTGAAGTGAAAGGCTTTCTATTATATTTTTTTAAAGATTATTTTCTGCTTTATTTCTGACACAAACAGTGAGCGAAAGACAGGAGAGGCGTGGGAGAGAGAGAGGTCATGATGCAGTTGGATTCAAACCCCGGGCCAAATGTATAGCCGTATTTATGTGATGTGTGCTTTTACCGGTACCCTGATAATGTATTTTTAACCCACAAATGCGGTGGCGTTAACGTCTGAGACAAAACGACAACTCATGAAAGCTTTGCTGAATCCTGGACCTTCCCTTCAAACTTCTAACGCTCGGTTTTAAGGACCCGGGTTCGGTGGTTTCTAAGTGTTTCAATTTACATTTCAGGCATTCAGCTGTTTATAGCTTTTACCCAGCCGCAGGTAAGTGAGTTCTGAGAGGCAAGCTAAACCTTGTGAAAGCTTTTCTGAATCCTATAAACTCCCCTTCGAACTTCTAATGATCAGTTCTAAGGACTTGGTGGTTTCTATCCGAGGCGAAACAACAACTTGTGAAAGCTTTTCCGAATCCTCGACGTCAAACTTTTAATGCTTTTATTTTAAGAAGCTGGTTTCAAATTACATTTCAGGCATTTAGCTGATGCTTTTACCCCGAGTTGGATTTGCTGGGGGGATACGGGGGGTAATCCATGCCTCTCCTTGTTTTGATATCCCCCTTCCTGGTCATTTATTTCTGTGGCGCCACTGGGGATATATCTTATCCTTGCTTCTGGTCAGACTGAATTAAAAAGCAGATAGGTCGAAACACGTACGTTGTTTGTGACCGCTGAGGCGTATTAAAGTGCGGACGGTTCCTTTGTTGTTCACGTTGCCAAGAAGCTGTGCCCGGCGAGTGTGTCTAGCCTTTTGAAGTGAGTCGCTCAGACTGAATTAAATACATTTCCTTTTGGGAGATGTAGACCGTCTGTCTGAAGTGGGTGATATTAATTAATATCACAATTTAACAAGTTTAATTAAAAAAGTCCCTATCCTTCAACTTATTCATTAACTTTTTTTACATTTCAAAGCTTGTAGATTGGCTATTTTCATAATGAAAATAGCCAATCTACAAGCTTTGAAATGTAAAAAAGTTTGTTATACGACAAAGTACAGTATTTCAGGGGTCTTCAACAGGGGGTCCGGGACCCCTAGGGGGTCCTCAGAGATACTGCAGGGGGGGCCACCAAATCTTTACGTGATAGGGACCAAGTACCAAGGTCAAGTTTACAAAGTATAAAAGGACGACTTCACCGATTTTCAACCTATCTTCATATGACATCATTAATGGGGAATCCAAGCTAATAGAAACTGCAGGCTTTCTATTCCTGGAAAGTTGCAATGCAATAAAAGAAGCCATTGTTCTCGTGTTAATAAAAATCTAAATAAGAAATGTTAAATCTTGTTGGGAAAAAAAAATCATGCCTAACGATGATGTCACTGGTAGACAGGTTTCTGGACTGTCCACAGCCCTCCTATGAGACACAGACCAGGTAGAAAAAGATGGTACCATTTTATCATGAGTATTAGTGAGGACCAATGATATGAAGTTAGGTTGAAAATCGGTGAAGTCGTCCTTTAAGTTACATGAGTCATTAAATGTCTGAAAATACACATTAACATGAATCCAATATGTAGTGGGGGGGGTCCCTGCTTCATCTCTCTCTCAGCTAAGGGGTCATTGGTCCTGAAAAACGTTGAAGACCCCTGCAACATATAGTGTCTAAAAGCGGTTAAAAACACAAATCGAACCCTGCTTTTGCCCAGCCGCAGGTAGTGAGTCATTTTCAAGGACAGACTCTTGACAGGACACAAGGTTGTTGATGGAAACCATGCAGACGTAACACGTGTGACCTTCCAGTTCATAACCAGACTGTTCTCCTCACTAAGGACACGGGCCACCCTACTGTGCTTGGCTGGATTTTGTGTATAATTTATCCAATGAAAACGATGACGAGCCAACACAATGAAGTGAGTACTGCACCACTGTATTGTTGTGCGCTCCTCCTGGGTATGTGCGCAAGGTTAACCACTTTCAACCTGGCAATTAACCAAAAATGTATTGAAACCAGTTATTAAGAACCAATTGCCGACTTCTCTATTCTAAAGGTGCTGCTAGATTAAAACATTACTAGAATTGCTTCGTTTAGCGTACAGTGACGACAGCATAGACCCCTTAACAGACAACGTCACACTGATAAGAACCAGTATGTGTGCAACCAGTATGCGCGCAATGAAACCCATTCTATCAGGTCTCGATAGGACGCGCCTCACTAGCCAACACACAAGAGGGGGTTGGGGTGTGCTGAAACCAGCGCACCCCGAAACAACAGGTTGGGAATTGATTGCGTGAAAAAATCACCTGTGCGTCCAGTCTCAATGTTAGTAAACAAATAATTGGTCTATAGGGCGATTAGTTGAACACGTGGATGAACACTTTTGCCCCAAAATTACGCGATTCAAGCGACTAGAAGTGGGAACACAGCTTTATATCTCATTGAATCGACATTTTTTATAATTATACTTTGTCGTACTGTATGAAAATAGTGGTGTACAAAAATAGTGAAAATAGCCAATCTACAAGCTCACAACGCGTCCATTTAAAAAAAAAAATAATAATCTAAATGTATCTGTATTAATCTTAATGTAAATAATGAATATCATACAATTAAAATAGCAGATCTATAAGCTCACAAGGCGTTGTGGTGCGACACGCTGTGAGCTTGTTCGATCTGCTATTTTTGTATAAAAGAGAACCACTTCAGTGGTTATTTCTCTCTGGGAGCTAATAGTTAACTTCTACGCTATACTGTATATCTCTGTGCTCCTTTTCCTTCCTCCCGTCTATCTCTCCATTTTCCCTCTCTTGTTCTCCCTCCCTGACCACCAGGGGTCATCCTTCGCTGACCCCCGGTGCATATTCAGATGTAGCCTCCTGTTCAGCCGGAACAGGACGAGCCATTAAGTCAGTGTAGATGTTCTCTGTTTCAACCTGTGTCCTAGAACGCCCTGACACCCCATGCTTAGTGTGGAAATGAGGGCTCCCCCTCTCTCTGTTTGATCCAGGGCCACAGATGACTTATGTGATTGTACATCAGAGGAGAGGAGAGGAGAGGAGAGGAGAGGAGAGAGGCTCACCTGAAAAGACGCTGGGGATCTTGGACAGAAAGCTCTTGACGGTCCTGATGGGGATTCCGCACTTCTCGTCCTGCATGCGGGCTATCACGTCTTCCATCTGAAAAGACAAAGCATGTCACTTCAAAGTTCTAGTTAGAAAACAGACAAATTAGCCCGTCTACAAGCTCACAAGGCATAACATTATGACACTCTGTAAGCTTAGAATCAATTATTTCTGCTATTTTTGAAAATAGGTTAAGTTTTTTTTTAATATTTTAAAATGTCTGGTTAAATAATTATAAAAATGTTCGCCTATAATGACACGGTCATTGCCAGGTTGAAAGCGGTTAATAAACATCTCAAGAAACATAACGTAATTATGTTCGGTCCGCTCTCGCGTTTGCACAACCACGAGACAATTAGAGCTGTGTTAACTGAACTCTGTGCTACTTTAACTTGTCATACTCTAATGGACCATCCATTCCACACTGAGCACTATAACTATGCCTATGTGAGGGTTGGCCGAACGGTCAAGGCTCCAAAAAGACAACCAGAGAGTCCAAGAATGCACTGTGGGTTTTTTATTCACCTTTCCATCACCAGAAGTCCAGTGCAGACTATCATAGTGCTGCCATGGCAAAAATAAAGCCGAAAAATAAGACTGGCCAACATAACAGAAACACACTTGCAGACAAGGTACAACACCTAAACAGATGAGAAGCTGTAACAGGCCATACCCTTACTTTCCCAAGGGCCCTGACAGCTCTCACTCAAGCTGTTACCTGTGCGTCACCCAAGGTCTAACTGGGTGCAATACGTTAGTCCGACAGCGCATTCCTCCGACAGCGCAGTGCTCCGACATTAAACAGTAAACCCGAGCCAAACCCGCACCCTAACCCTAACCGCACGCGGATGCCACATAGTCGGAGAAAAGGTCTGTCGGATTAACGCATGCCTCCCGGTCTAACTGACTCTCGTCACCTGCAGGCTCCTTTTTATAGGGAGTGAGACATACCAAAACAGCAATTGGCAATTAAATTAACTCATAACAAGCAAACACCAGGCCTATGAGTTAACCCATAATTACCGAAGGTTTTACCATTGACTTAACATGAATTTCCGGGCACCCATTCATACACAAACTACTCTCTTTTTAAATAAGATTGTCCAAGTTGAATCAAACACCCCTCCTCCTCTGCAGCACTTAGTACCTTCCCAATCAACAGGATTGCCACTGCAGAGGGGAGAGAGGTGACCCACACAATCAATTAAACCTCAGTTCAATAAATAAACATTTAAAACCACGAGTAGTACACTTCAGCAATGCATTTTCCAGTATCAATGATAAAACCTACAATGCCACAACTTGACCCACACTTCCAAGCCGGCTGGATGGTGGTTAATTTGGAAGCAGCTGTGTAGTCAGCTGTGTGCAATGTCCCTGATCATTGTCTGTGTATAGGGCACAGGCTGCCCCGTGACAAGAACTATAAAATATAGATATAGTTATCTTTATAGTTATAGTGCTCAGTGTGAATGGCACTTAAGTGACCACATCACATATGGCTGGACGGCTGGGCTGGCCTACATCTGAAGGTCAAGATTTGATATCGCTACATCCCATTATACACGGTATAAGAGAGTCAAATTATTGGGTTTATGGTACCCATGGCATGCCACCATTGGCATAACATTGTCTCCAGATTGCCAACCAAACTGACGTGGGCTCAATGTTGGCTTGCTACCCGAGTACTTTCTGCTTCCAAATATAATCATAGCGTGTGGTGCCTTGACATTCCAGCAACAACAACAAATAGCAAAGAATTGCAATTAAAAATAGGTCATAAGAATAAACTAGTAGTCCATGCTCAGAGATGCGCGTTCTCCAACTACGTGCAGACTGTGGACCGTGACTGCAGATCCCATTGCTCATGGCAAAAATGCTAATAAACAGCTTACATTTGGGAAGAGTGAGAAATCTGCTTTATCAGTACTACCTGCATATTCACATCAATGGCCAATGCACATGTGCAATTTCAGATCGACCAGCCAACCCACTGAGGAGAAAATTGCATGGGCACATAATTGATTCAATAAACTGTATATTGGTCATCTGTAGCATGCACAGTGCTGCTGTGAGTTATTGCCAACACAATTGGTGTGACCGTTTAGTAATTAAAGCTTCTGCACTTTATTCACCAGTCTACACACGTACATGAACAACAGTACAGGATTATATCGGTGCTTCAAATCTTTATTGCCTTGCCTAGCTCTTTCACTCTCTCTCACAGCGTTCTCCGTGTGTGTGTGTGTGTGTGTGTGTGTGTGTGTGTGTGTGTGTGTGTGTGTGTGTGTGTGTGTGTGTGTGTGTGTGTGTGTGTGTGTGTGTGTGAGTGTGTGTGTGTGTGTGTGTGTGTGTGTGTGTGTGTGTGTGTGTGTGTGTGCGTGCGTGTATGTGTGTGTGCGTGTTTATAACCCCAAGGCCTAATATAATCCAGCAGCTACACTGAGGAAAGCACAATTATCCAACTGGAAACACCTGCCGATTAATTGATTGAATTGAATGAATTAATGCTCTCCAAGTCACTCCCATCCCCGGCCGAGTCTTAATAGTGACAGTTCACAAAAATGCTAATAAACAGCTCAAATATGTGTGTGTGCGTGCGTGTGTGTGTGTCTCTCTGGATACAGTATATTGTCTCCGTCGGGTGGAAACCTAATATGTCCAAAAACTGTCACTTTTCAGGATTCAAATTTAAAAAATTGCTAAAATAGACAAACTCGAAACATTTCGAGATTGTCAATCTGCTATCTTTTATGCTTTTGTGTGACGCTGTAGTATGATAAGGTGGCCAAACAAAATCAGAAATGCGGAACTCTGGATGAAAGGGAGACAGGAGCCAGTGGAGAAAACAGATCCTAGAGAAGAAAGTTGGGATGGATCGGTCCCACCCTGAGGAAACCGGAAAACAGTACCACACCACGCCAGGCCCTGACTTAGAACCCCCAGGGGACGCGGAAGAGAGGGCGGGGCCTAAGAAGAACACCTGGAGGTGGGACACTGAGGCGGAGCTCAAGAGACAGGGAACCAGCTGGGGAGAGGCAGAAAAGACAGCCGTGTTGAATGGAGAAGAGTCGTCGATGGCCTATATGCTCCACTGGGAGCGATGGGCCTAAGTAGTAAGTAGTAGTATGGGTATCAAGTAGGGCAGTGGTTTTCAACACTTTTCATATCAAGGTCCATTATTTATTCGGCATTTATTTATTCCACCATTTGATGAGATTTAGACCCCAAAACTTGGACTATTTTGTTGTTGTTGGATACGATTTTGTTTTGTCCACAATTCCATGCTGTATTGATGTTGGTACCGTTAGGAGAGATAACATGCAGGCAAACGTTGATCAAAATAACAATTCTTCTACATTCTCTAATTGTGTAGACTTCTTGTAAATTAACTTCAAAGTAATGCAATGTTTAACAGTCATTTAATCATTTTGAGAGCGTGAAATGGTGAAATTTGGTAACCAAATGGACCCTTATAGATCTATAGATTATAGATTAATAGACCATACCCGCGGGGGGATGTGCGCACATGATTTGGCAACCCGGGAGCCAGCGAACACAAAAACGCTAATAAACAGTTGACAGTTGGGGAAATGCAGATCAATTGATCAATTGCTCCAGCCTCTGAGGAGAACCGGGTAGAAGAGATTTTGGGCTCACCACACACCCCACGCATAGAGCTTTGTAGAATTATAGGAGGATAGATCTCTTGAGAGCACAAAATATAACCAAATGGACCCTTACGGGTCCATTTGGTTATATTTTGTGCTCTCAAGAGTTAAAGATCTATAAGGGTCCATTTTGTTACCAACTCGCTATCATTTAGCTGGGGACCACCTGGAATCCCTTCAAGGACCACTGGCGGTCCCCGCACCACTGGTTGAGAACAACTGAAGAAGGGCATTCATTTAGAGGTTTCTGCCCGACAGCAACGATATACAATATTATCCTATATACTGTACAGGCCTAATGGGTGGGATGTGTTTAATAAATATAAATAACATGTGGTATAGGGTGCTGTGTGTGCACATCCTGTCTTAATAAATGTGTGTGTGTGGTAATAAATGTCTCAGCCTGCCTCTGCTGGCTTGTTGACTTTCCACAAGACTTGAGTGAAAGCTTGTGAGGCGCACAGCCCGGGATGCAGGCGCCCAAGGGGGAGCTCACATCATTAAGGATTATATTGACACCTCACAGCACCCAGGTAAACACACACACACACACACACACACACACACACAGGAAATCCACTGCAAAGAGGGGCTTGACATTTCAGATGGGTTTAGGGGGTAAGGTGTGTGTGTGTGTGTGTGTGTGTGTGTGTGTGTGTGTGTGTGTGTGTGTGTGTGTGTGTGTGTGTGTGTGTGTGTGTGTGTGTGTGTGTGTGTGTGTGTGTGTGTGTGTGTGTGTGCGTACTACGTGCATTTGTGTGCTGGGGGGCACCAGCATTGCCTCTGCAGGGTGTAGACCACTATAGGAGGACAGGAAGAACATACAGTGGAGAAAGAGAGAAGGAGTGGAAAAGAGAACAGGAGAGATATATAAAGATGGAGGGAGAGAGAGAGAGGGAGAGAGAGAGAGAGAGGAACGCAGAGCGAGTGATATTCTCTCGTAATAACCTTGTATTTCGGTCTCTCTCTTCATCTCTGTCGCGTCTCTAAGCAGCTTTGCCAGTTTCAACAGTATTAGCCTCCCTTGATGCCCCGATGGTACCATTACCAGCTTATCTCCTTAGCACAGACCTGGCCTCTGGCGACCAGCGCACACTCACACACATACACACACACACAGAGACAGACACACACACACACACACACACACACACACACACACACACACACACACACACACACACACACACACACACACACACACACACACACACACACACACACACACACACACACACACACACACACACACACACACACACACACACACACACACACACACACGTGCGCCGGCCAGCACTCGCGATTATCTATGTCATTTACCCATTCATAGGATCTGTAAATATTCTTTCATGTTTACCGACCTTTGCGGTCCTCTCTCCCCTGCTGCTCTTCTTTGTGTCCTGACTCCTGATATACAGTGGTGGAAAGTAACAATGTAGAGGTATTTGTACTTTACTTGAGTATTTCCAATTTCCAATACTTTTACTTCTACTCCACTACATCTCAGAGGCAAATATTGTTTTTTTACTCCACCGCAATTATTTGAAAACTTTAGTTACTAGTTACTTTTCAGATATAAATTATGATATTATGAAACATGCATTAACCCCTTTAGCCCTATTTCATACCTAGGCTATTTGAAAATAGCCGATCTACAAGCTCACAACGCGTCGCAAATCTAACCATTTAAAAATATCGGCGTAAAATCACAGTTTCATGGTTGAAGTGACATGGTTAAAGAAATGAAAAATAGAGCGTCGGTTATAAAATCACCTCAAATAGCAGCAGGTATAAAATCACGGTTTAATGTTAACTGCAAGTCTAAACATAAGGGATAGTGTTAGTGCTGCAGCAGAGAGTGCAGACTTCTTTATTTAGTTTTGTTTGTTTGGAGCGGAAATAAGCCTTAGGGCTTTTATTGTGTGTTTTTCCTCTGTGATATTGCGTGTGTTATTGTCATGGAACTGCTGATGTGCTCTTTCTTTTTTTATCACCAAATAAATATTCATAATGCCAAGTTCAGTTTCAGCCTCACCCAGCTGATGGCTACACAGATCATGGTTATGAAGAGCGCTATAGGGGGAGCGGTTATAAATAATAATAATAATACACTTTATTTATATAGCACTTTTCAAAAACAGGTTTACAGGGGTTAGGGGTTGGAATCGTAAGAATCTGGCTCTGCAAAAAAAATGCAGTCCTACAGTTTGATGAATCCACAAAGCCGATATGGCAAATTTGATCCCTCGCTCTACACGGCCGAACAGTGTGTTCGGCTACATGGCAGACAGTGTGTGCGGCTACACGGCAGACAGTGTGTTCAGCTACATACTTTGGTAAAAGTTGCTAAATGACATTTTGTTCATTTTGACAATTACTTTTAATAAAGGACATGGCCGTGATGATGACATTGTGATGTCGTTGCACGATGACATCATCGTGCAACAAAATCACAATGTCGACGCCTTGTTAGTAGAATCCTCTGACCCCCGCCCCCACCCCTACTTTCTCTGTAACTATACCTTATGATTCTACTGAGCTGTATTCTAATATGTGCTGTAGGATATTTTGTACTGTATTGTCTGTATTACAATACAATGAATTGTACTGATGAATTGAGTACTGATGAATTGAATACAAAGGACCACAATGGGGAAAAAAAGCTTACTGGGGATATCCTTTTTAACATAACATTTGACTGTACTACCTGTAGGCTACTTTTAATAAGCATGTTAATAAAGTATTCAATCAATGAATTCATCTTGCTAGTTTAGAAAAGGTAACAAATTAGTAGACGTCAGTGTTAATTGTTGACGTTCTCTTCCAGACTACAGTCAGGTGGAGTAACCTCATTGGATATCCTCCTATAATTCTAGTAACCTCTGAGAGCAAAAATGTGCGCCCGTTCCTCACTGCCTGGAGCAATTGATCTGATGATCGCACCACAACTCGGGTCCGCAGCCGTGTATGCGCGGACACGCACGTGCGCATGCACGTTGGGGAGGCACATGTCAGAATGTACATTATTTGTGTTCGCGCGACGGTCGTGTGTGTGTGTTCGCGACAGGGGACGGCTCTGCACGCATGAGGATGTACCGTGGTGTGTGTGTGTGTGTGTGTGTGTGTGTGTGTGTGTGTGTGTGTGTGTGTGTGTGTGTGTGTGTGTGTGTGTGTGTGTGTGTACGCACATCTGTATATGCGCAGGTGTTTGTGTGTGTTCTGTGCCTCCACAACGTGCCGACGGGATGTGCGTGTGTGTACACTATACAAACTCACTTTCCATCCCTGATGAACTGTCTGTTCACAGTGCATAAGCCAAACTGCACACTTTGGGTGCTCATATCCCCCTACGGGTATGGTCTAGTTCTACTAACAAGGTGTTCAAGGGGTTAAACTATGTGCACTTGTATCTTGACAAAATAAATTCTTTAGTTAGTTTTAGGGTTTACATGAGGTCACAATGCCATGTTGTGAGCTTGCGGGTCGGATATTGATATCTGCACTGTAGATAGACACAAAATGTAACGATATACTGTAGGTGGTATATCGTTACATTTTGCGACATGGTTAAAACAAAACAAAAATTGATATTGACTTTAAAGCCTTTAAACTGACTTTAAACACCACAAGCAGTCGGATAGTTGCCGGGTGAAAGCACTTTCTGTTTCTGAGCAGCACGTCCTAATCAGATAGAAGGGCCATAGAGTAGAAGACCTTGTGGATTAAATTAAAAGACTGACTGACACACGTTTATGCCGCGCACACGCGCCACAGTCACACAATCTCACACCTGAGAGGTTCCTGCTAAAAAGCCATTAAAGTGCAGTTCGACTCAGCAGATTAGGCGTATTGAAGGAATCCCACCCAAATGAACAACCGAGCTCTTTTATCAAGTTGTCATTGTGGCATTGTAGCACTGGCAGACAGTAATTTGTATGCTTTTGTGAGTCTACCATAGACTGTAAAAATGAATGGACAAAGTGACGCAATTGGTTTCTACAGACCGTAAATGAAGCCAATTTTCCAGCTATTTGAAATCCGCCATCTTTAATATTATACAAAAAAGCAACCAGAAATCAATCCCTAAATGAATGCTATTGGTTGGGTAGCTTGTCAATCAGGAGCGGGGGCGGGGAATGAATGCTATTGGTTGTACAGCTTGTCAATGAAATAATCCCGCCCCTCCAAGAGCATACCCTACTTTATCGTCAATTTTAAAATAAATGGGCCCATAATTTACCAAAACGCATATCATGATGATTGAAAGAAGACTTTAAACTAGCGACTGGAAGCATATTGTATGTATGACAATGTTTATTAAGGTAAGACAATCAAGTCTAAAGTTCATCAAAAACCCACCCACTTGCGTTGAGAAAACATCTTTCTGACACCAGCAGGGGTAAAACAGCGAAACTACAGGCTATTCATATGAACTGACTTCCTATATAGACTCAATTTCAAAGCAGGAAGCTGGGCCCTTGGAGTCTACACAGTAAAATCATCAGTTTGTAACTCTGGGTGTGTACAAATGTAACCAAATGGACCCGGGTCCATTTGGTTACATTTGTACACACTCAGGGATAAAGTAACGGAAGACTTTACTGTGTAAGCTAGCTCAAGCAGCCAGCAAGTGCAGTTAAACTGCACCTAAACCAATTTCGTAGCACATCAGTGAGTTCATCAAAGAGCTTGTCTAAGTCAAAATGACTCGATATTCATTTACAGGCACAGCAAAGCAGTTTCCATGTACTAATGTCCAGCAGAGCGACACACTTTCTTTAAACTCTCCCTTCACTCCGGGGAACCCCTTTACTGCTCCTGAAGAGCAGGTTGGTGCCTTGCATGGTTGTGGCCCAACTGTTGTGCGTGTGTGTGTGCGTGTGTGTGTGTGTGTGTGTGTGTGTGTGTGTGTGCGTGTGCGTGTGCGTGTGCGTGTGCGTGTGCGTGTGTGTGTGTGTGTGTGTGTGTGTGTGTGTGTGAATGCACGGGTGAATGTCGCACACATAAAGCACTTAATGGCGTTATAAATGCAGACCATTTACTGTACAGGGCTGTAGCCAGCTAGCACTGAAAGTCATACTATTAGGACGTAACGGTCACATCTTGTCGCCTTTACACTTAGTAGATCGGCTTCAGTCAGGCAGGCAGTTCTGCAGGGCTTCATCAACTTGTGCAGCTCGGGGCACAAATCCACTACATCTAGTTAACAGCCAGCAGGGAACCGGCCTAATGATAACATAATAATTAGCCCCCTTGTCATTTGGCAACCTACAAATCCCTAACATTATCCATTATATAAGCCTGTGGTTTTCATAATAGGGGGCCACAAAAGTACGGGGGGGGGGGGACATTGAAGAAAATAAAATGAAAAAACAAACAATAAGAAATTCATACAATAATCAAATCTAAATTCAATTAATCTTCCAGTGAGTACTGTATAGACTTAAAGGAGTAGTTCACCCAAAAAATGTCTAATTTTCTATCAATTACACCCCCCATGAAGCATTGAATTCATGGAGATCTTTTTCGTTTTTGACGCATTCCTAAGCCAATAATTTCTTAACCGACGGTCTCTCCGGTACGAGACACAAAGAGTCTCCTTTGTGTCTCCTACCGGATACATTAGCATCTTTATTATTATCATCAAATTATTGGCTCAGGAATGTGACAAAAATCTCCATGAATTCAATGCTTCATGGGGTGTGTAATTGATAGAAAATAAGTAATTTTTTGGGTGAAGTACTCCTTTAAACAATGCGATGGCTTTTAAGCCACGGATATATTGTGCCAAGCGCCTGATCTCTTATTACTGTTTTTATTTCATATTTTATTTACTTACTTTTTGTACTTACATTTGTTTAAAAATGTAATAAAATAAAAAAGAGATTATACCAGCAGGATTATGTGTGATGTGGTATTTATGGTATGAAGACCTAGAGCACAGCGCGTTCATTGTCTCTGTGTTGACTCGGCCTCGTTTGCTCCCAACGTGTACACTGATCCATCACTAACGCTGCAGCTCTGAGCCCGCTGTGGTGTTCACGCTGGCACACTGACATGGTCGTGACCTGCGAAGAACTGGGAACATCAGTAACTCAAACATTGTTGTTAAGTACTGTTCTTATTTTGATTAGGGGTACAACGGCTACCAATCGATTTAATCTACTATAAAAAAAAAATCATTAACTCATTAAAGACCTGAGGACGAGGGAGGCCTTCTAAAATCAGTAGTTCTCACACTTTCAAGATTGTTCAAAAACGTTCAAAAATAGAAGTGACGCACTGTGAGCTTGTATATTTGCTATCTTTAAATAGCCAACGCAAAAATGTAAAATGACACTGATGCTTTCCCGGTTTTAAAGAGCTGGTGAGATGGGAAGACCCCTGTTACTGAACAAACACAATATAGCAGTGATTACTATCACAATAAAGATGCAAACTCCACACAGAAAGCCCCTTTTGCCAACCCCACCTAGGGTGTGGGCACTGATGACACGGAGGAGAGAACACGCCCACAGCATCCCCTGCGAGAATCGAACCCAGGACCTTCTAGCTGTGAGGCGACAGCGCTACCGACTGCGCCACCGTGCCCGGAACCTCAGGTCTTAATGGGTTAATAGAGAATTAATGATTTATCGCTGATCCCACTGAGCATGCCACTGCATGGCATTATGTTGAGGATCCCAATCCAAAGCCTGCTGTATGTGGAACAGGCCGCGTTGGTGATCTAACAAGATCTGACAGGGAAACCTACCGAGTCTCATAAACGAGAGTGCAAGCCATGGGTCTCATCTGCCTAATACTCTGTATTTTGAATGTGAAAATCCACCCATACACAGCAGATGAGTCACCAGCAGAAAATAGGAAAATGTCTATCTTTAGCGGGTTATATTGTTACCAATACATGTGCTTAGAGATAGTTCCCCTCAGGGAGCAGCGGCGATAAGTAGGCCTACGTAAAGCTGTCTTGTGAAGCAGTGGTTCTCAAACTGTGGTTCGGGAACCCCCAGGGGGGTCCCCCAAATGATTTTGGGGGGGGGGTGATGATGGGTAAAATGGATTGTTTTCTCACTCAACATGAGAAAACATTGTTTTCTCACTCAACAGTAAACAAACCGACGTACAGCATACACTAAGTGTATACAGTGTATCTGCACATTTCTAAAGTGACAATTTAATTTAATTGCATTTGTATAAGACCACTATTGCATCAAAAGTATAAAAGAAAATGTGCTATAAAAAATTTCAAACATTGAACAACTTGACAAATATTACACAATAGTTTCACAATATTATCTGTGGAACCGAGTCAAACTAAATGGAATGCCTCAACTCCTGCAATTCGAAGTGCTGGAGGAGTCCCCAGTTCTAATATGATTATTTTGTGGGGGGGGGCAATGTTTCATAATGGTTAGGGTTGTCCGATATTGGCTTTTTTACCGATAACCGATATACCGATATTGTCCAACTCTTAATTACCGATACCGATATCAACCGATACCGATATATGCGGGGATTATTGTGATTAGGGTAAGCTCAAATTTCATATCACACACACCATATACAGTAAGAACTCCTGTAACTTATTTATAAAGCAAAAAAAAAAAAAAATTTTTTTTTTTCAAAAACCGATACCGATATTTTCCCGATATCAATTTTTATGCTAATATCGGCCGATAATATCGGGAGGCCGATAATATCGGACATCCCTAATAATGGTGTTTTTATTGTTGCATAATCCCGTAAGGGATGGTTCATAACCATAAGACAAGACACAAACAAAAAACTCATCGATCCATCCATCCATTCACAACTGAAAGCGGCAGCTACTGTCATTTTCATTTTGTAAACATTTCTTGCACTATTTGTGGCATTTTGTAATTTCAGCAAACACTCTGCCTGAAAGGTTTGAGAACCACAGTTGTAAGGCACTGGTCCACGGACCACTGGTCCGCATCTCCACGTATCTCCACAGAGGTCCGGATATATTTTCTGGGGGCGTGGGGTGTTTATTTATATATGGGATTATTTGATATAGGCTGGTGGTCCAGAGCTCAAAAAAAGAGTCGAGAACCGTTATCGTAAAGGGACTGAATTGGCATGTTTCAGTGCAAGTTAAGTCAACACTACTTGAATAAAATGAATCATGGTGCCTAGAGTCAAAAAGCAAGAACGAAGAAAGGAAGGAAGAAGGACAAAGGGAAGAAAATCAAACATTTCTCTGCGTTCACAACTTGGGACAAGCAGACAAATAGAACACAGGTGATAACAATGGCTCATGATGCGATACAAATACAATTTCAATCTTGTCCGTGTCTTTGTGTTCACTGACTGTGCAGCTGTCGGCAATGTTTCATAATAGTGTTTTTATTGTTGTATAATCCCTGTATGGGGAGGTTCATAAGACAAGACACAAACAAAAAAACTCACCCATCCATCCATCCATCCATTCACAACTGAAAGCGGCAGCTACTGTCATTTTCATTCTCATTTTGTAAACATTTCTTGCACTATTCGTGGCATTTTGTAATTTCAGTAAACACACTGATGTGGAACGCCACTTCAGCCCTGAACCCTGGCCCTCAGCCCCCACACAAGCCCCACACACACACACAATTGTATTACTACGCTTGTGAGGACATAAAAATGTTAGGACGCCACTGAAAACAGCTGAAAGAAGCTAAAAGATAGCCGGAAAATAGCAGATCTACAAGCTCACAACGCGTCGCAGTGCGACGCGGTGTGAGCTTGTAGATCAGCTATTTTCCGGTGTGTGACATCGCCGCACAACTAAGAAAGAAACAGGGAGAAAAACAATCAGTGTAAGCCTGTGTGCAGCCACCAGGTGAGCGGGGGTGCTGAAGCGTTAAATGGGCTTTATTGACGGAATGGTAAAATCTGCATAACAGTAGAGCAACAATCATGTTTTCAGATGGCTGAGTTTTGGGGTAGATTCGGCCTGTGTGTGTGTGTGTGTGTGTCCGTGATTCAGATTGCGTTTGCATGTATTCATGTTAGGTTTCTGGAGTGAAGCAGTTAAAACTATAACTAATTGCTTTAGTCGATACATTATAAATAAAAAACGATTTTAATACGAAAATAATCGATTTAGGGGGTATACATTTTATTTGGCATTTCCCCCCCAAAATGTAAAAAAAAATAATTGCGTAAAAAAGCCGATCTACAAGCTTGTACACTGGCTATTTTCTATATTTTTCTGCGACACCGTTGCATGATGAAGTATAAAATAACAGATAGTTCATTGATAAATTAAAAATAAAACAAACTATTTCCTTTTTAAACGGTGCTTCTCGATTATTCCATGAATCGAAAAAATTATCCACAGATTAATCACTAAGAAAATAAACGATAGTTGCAGACCCAGACTTTTCCACATCTATCAGATCCATCAGTGTGGTTGAGCCTGCTGCACCTGCCTCTCCACTAGAACACCGTCTCATACTACAGGACCCAGCCTCACATCCCACATCTCCATTAGAACACCGTCTCCCCGTGTCCCCTAGGGCATTGGTTCTCAAAGTGGGGTCCGGGGACCCCCAGGGGTACTTGAGGGGGTTCCAGGGGGTCCCCAGCTAAATGATGGATAGGAACCAAATGGACCCTTATGGGTCTGTAACTCTGAGAGTGTACAAATGGAACCAAATGGACCCGTTAGGGTCCATTTGGTTCCATTTGTACACTCTCAGAGTTAAATTAACATTGATTTTACAATATGAATTGGGGTCCCAGAGGTATAAATGCCATTAAATGGGGGTCCGTAGCCTAATGCATGTTAAACTGGGGGGTCCTTGTAATTAAAATGGTTGAGAATCACTGCTAGAGAGCCGTAAAATCCTTCTCTTATTGGGGTCCCTGGCTTATCTTTTCAAATGGGGGTCCGCGGGCTAATAAGTGTCCATTTGGGGGGTCCTTGACATGAAAAAGTTTGAGAACCACTAGGTACCCTCACAAAAAAAAAACATGCAGTAATCCTGGTCTCTCTCTCTATACTGCCTCCCCCTGGTCAGCCGGGGCGCCTGATGGAGGGGAAAGGAACTGGTTGGAATACCGTGTTCCTTCCACGCGCTACGTCCTACCGGGGTAACTCCCCCCCCCCCTGACAGGTGATAAAAAGCGTCCTGCTCACTCCTCATGCGTTGAAGGAAGCATGAGCTCAGTTCGGGGCTTTCCCCAGGCCGGCAGAGGGAGAGTAGCGCCCAGGATTACAGCTGAGGCCAGGGGTCTTCAACAGGGGGTCCGGGACCCCTAGGGGGTCCTCAGAGTTACTACAGGGGGTCCGTCAAATCTTTGTGTGGTGGGGAAAATTAGCCTAAAATAGCAGATCCACAAGCTCACAACACCTCGCAGTGGATCGGCTATTTTCGGAGAGTCAGTGTGGAGGGGAAAAGAGCAGACCAAGTACAGTGCTAACGGTCAAGTTAACTAAATATTGGGTATAAAGGTTAACTATCTGAAAATACAAATTAAAAAAATACAAAAGGAACGGCTTGACTTGAAGTGAGCTTTGTCGTGTGGCTCTCTATAGGCGACACCCCCAGAACTCCACCAGTACCGTTGTAGGTAAGTTTCAGCTTAATGGCCGGTGCTGAATATTAATGGACTCTGCACTGCGCAAGGCCCCAACCAGGCAGGGGAGGAGGATAGGTAAAACCAGACAGACAGACAGACAGAGAGAGAGAACATTTGAGGAAGGGAAAGAAACAGATGAATGGTTTTCCGGGACAGAACGGAGGAGAGAGAGAGAGAGAGAGAGAGAGAGAGAGAGAGAGAGAGAGAGAGAGAGAGGGGGGCACCAGAGTGATGTGGAACAGACAAAATAGGCGGAAACTCAACGACCTTGTAACCCAAAGTCATATTTGCAATCTAAGTGACCATTAAGAATTAATTAGACGTTGGAAGACCATTGATCATCCTGTCTTGTCGTCATCTTACTGGACATAAAGTTTTGATAAGGATACGACGGCCAAGGGGAATATAGGGCAAAAGGAAAACTCCATTATCCAGGAGGGAGAGGGATAAGAGAGAGAGAGAGAGAATGTGAGGGGGGAAAATGAGAGAAAGGATATTTGGACTGATATAAAAATGATAAAAGGAGAGAGAGAGCGGAAAAAATACTTTAGACTTTTTTTTAAAAGACCACTTTGAGCTATAGCTTGTCATTATACCGCTCTATCAGACAGAATAAATAATAGGAAAGGCTACGAAAGCGGCAGTCAATGTGTTTTGGGCCATAACAATTCTGCACAGCTACAACAGCTGTAATGAATTGGCCCCCAGCGCTTGCCCTACGTGCCAGAATGCTTTGGCTCCTTGTCGATTCTATTAGCTACGTTGGCAGGGTTATATGTCTTGTTTATAGACGTAGTCTACAACATAGCCGACTTCTTTATTCTGATCAACATTAAGCCTCGAATTCATGGAGTAATGAGGACACGGACTGGACACGATACAAGACATTAGGATCGTACTCTGAGAGCTGTGTTGGAGAACAGATTTTTTGATATTTTGCTGTTTTTAATGCTGGAACCCTTTCTTCAATTCGTCAAGTATTTTCTTTGTTTCTGGATTGTTCATTTACCGTGAAGGAATGCGACTTGAAGGGGGCGTGACATCCCCCCAAAAAAGTATAACAAATTATATTTTCGGGCCATGTCATAGGACCTTTAACAGGATGAGTAACTGATTTGGGGGAGTAAAGTATTCCTTTATTATAAAAGGAATATGTCAATACTACTGCAATCAGCCTCCGTTTCAGAATAAGATGGTCAACGGGATCAAAAGCTTAGACAGGTCAATAAATAAGAGTCTACTCTGCACGACTCATTCGTTCACCGCCTTCATCGTCACGGTAATGGTGCTATATGTTGCTTTCTGAAGCCAAACTGGTTTACCGATAGAATTCGCATTTACATAAATAACTTTCATCTCGTGTGCGAGTCCAGACCTATACGGTGCTTCTGGCCCAGCAAAATCCTGAATGTTCTTTTCTAGTGGTGGAAAAAGTACTAAAATGTTTTACTTTCGTAAAAGTATCAATACTGCAATGTAGAAATACTTGCAATGTTACAAGTAAAAGTCTGGAATTAAAGTAGTAAAAGTACAAAAGTATTAGCATCAAAATTGACCTAAAGTACCAAAAGTAGAAAGTACTCATTATGCAGAAGGTCCCATTTAACACGTTTTCAAATGTATAAAATGATTAAAAAAACTTTGAAAATAGCAGATCTTGGCTATTTTCAAATTGCCAAAGAATACATAGGCCTGAACTGGTTTTGTAATAATAATCCAAATCTACAAAGTAACTAAAGTTTTCAAATAATTGTAGTGGAGTAAAAGTACAATATTTGCCTTTAAGATGTAGTGGAGTAGAAGTCAAATTAATGAAAATTGGAAGTACTCCAGTAAAGTAAAACATTTCTCAACATTGTACGTAAGTACAGTACTTGAGTAACTGTACTGTACTTAGTTACTTCCCACCACTGTTCATTTCACTCTTGAGGGCGTAAAAAGCTCACCCTTAGGTGCCCATCTTGGGTATGGCAACCTGCAGTGTAAGGTCTGTTATGCGCGGCTGTCCAGAGAGGTGCTATAATAACTCATTACTGTCTTTTTAAGACTAATTATAGAGAAAGTGAGATATGGGTGTGTGTGTGGGGGGGAGGGGGAGGGGGGGGTGTCTGCAGGAGATGTGGGGTGGAGGTTGAAACTGAGAGGAGAAGGAGGCATATGAGGAGAAATCTGAAATGCATTCAAATAACTGGACGGAGAGTGAGAACGATGCGGGTGAGAGACGGAGAGTAATCGAGAGAGAGAGAGAGACGGCTAGATAATATCTAGCATTCTAGCCGTCTCGTTTCTCTCTGCTATCTATTCATCGATATTATAGTGAGAGACAGAGAGAGAGGGATAGGGAGTGACTGAGGGAAAACAGACCACGGTTTGACTTATTCATAAAGGATACAATATAGTGTACAGAGGATAAGGAGATTAATGATTCATAAAATCGTGCCACCTGTCAATCAAACCACACGGGGGGCCCGTCTTGACTGCGGCGCGGTGCATTCTAGATGTCAGTCACCTCATATTGTTATTGTCGGGCGGAAACCTCAAACAGTATGTCCAAAACTTTTACTTTTCACCATAGGCTCTATGCACAGCAGCCATTTTGGAGAGAAATTGTGTCTCTTCTTACTTCCTTCACAGGTGTTACCAATGATACTAATGAAGGCTCTGTTCCATTCTGGTCAGGGTGCTGATATCGTGCATTTTGGCTCACTAGATACACTCCATTTTGGTTCCCAAATGGCCCCTTATGGTGGGTGTGTAACTCTGAGAGTTATGGGTGACATTGGGCGTCCTTGCAAATAAGACAACCACTATGCCACACTAAATGGAACAGAGCCTTAATTAGTATCATTGGTAACACCTGTGAAGGAAGTAAGGAAGGGGGCCAATTCATTCCCAATATGGCTGCTGTGCATACAGCCTATTAAGGTAAAGAAACATAGATAGCAGATCTACGAGCTCAAAAGGCGTCACATTGCGACGCCTTTTGAGCTTGTAGATCTGCTATTTTTCCAGTTTTTGTGTGACACTGTAGTATGACAAAGCAGGGCATTCATTTACGGAGACAAATGTAAAGTTAAAATATGTGTATAAGAGATAAGAGGTTTCTTCCTGACAGCAACGATATGTAGAGGAGAGTAAACAATCTCAAACTGTTCTGACTGGTCAATTAGAAGTAACCCACACCCACAGTAAAATGAGGAACAGTTTAAATACATAACCCATTCAATCCGGGAACGCATACTGTGTCATTTTAGATTTGAGCTATTACCATTATTTTATACTTTGGCTATTAAAAAATAGCAGATATACAAGCTCAATCGACAGCGACAATATACTATATATATGTATTTGGCCACAGACCACCATCTCAAAATATTTTGTTCCAGGGACCCCCAAAAGCAAAGATTTGAGTTAAAAATGTTTGCTTTAAAACTTTTCACTCGGTGCCGCGCTAAGAGCTTGTAGATCTGCCATAGCAAAAGAAATAAAAAAATGACAACGACGCGTTCCCGGTCTTACTGGGCTAAGCCCAGTTATATTTTTTGGCTATTCGAAAATAGCTGATCTACATGCTCACAACCTGTCGCAATGCGATGCTTTGTTGACACATTTTCTCAAACAATGGATCATCGTTAATTGCAACATTATACCTCCTCTCTTATTTATGTTTTTATCAGCGGTTTGATTGTTGTCCTCTGTTTTATTGACTGTTTTATTGATATCGTCTCTGTTGGGTGGAAACCTTATATGTCTTATACTTTTCAGGATTCAAATAAAAAAATAGCAAAAGTAGCAGAACGACAAGCTCAGCTTGCAGATCTGCTATTTTGATGCTTTTGTGTGACACTGTAGTAGATGATCAAGACAAGTAGGGCATTCATTTACGAAAACAAAACACAAAAAGTTAGAATATGAACATATAAGATATGCTACTTTTATGTTTTTAGAGCTGTAAAACATGTTGACGGGTCTGTCTTTGAAAGGTGCTCTATAAATAAAATGTATTTACAGTACTTAGTTTCTTTCCCTCCTCTTTTCCTGTCAAGTATACGTCTCACACACCTCTCACTTGCTCCCTTAACCCGGGAATGCATCTATAAATGTCTTCTAAATCCTTAGAAGTTTTCCGAAAACCGTATGTTGCTAAAATATCAGTGTTTCTCAAACTTTTTCATGTCAAGGACCTCCAAAAATGTATGTATTTGGCCGTAGACCCCCATCTCAAAATACTTAGTCCCAGGAACCCCCCAGAAGCAAAGATTTGAGTTACAAATGTTCGCTTAAACATATATACATTTAAAGATTTGCAAACATTTTCATGATAGCGTGGCACTCGGTGCCACGCTTGTAGATCTGCTATTGAATAGCCAAAGTATAAGATAATGGTTTAAGTGGTTAAAATCTAAAATGACAGATGCTTTTCCCGGTCTTATTCGGTTAACGGTAGATTTTATGAAACCTATCGGGTCTAATAAATGGAAAAAGATGAAAAATAGACACCAGACTGACTGGGCTTTTACTGGTTTGTTCAGGAACACTTTTAGTGACAACTGGTCGTTTCTACGTATACCTGTACTGGCATGGTTGACAGAGAATTGGCAGCTAGGCTAGGCCTTTTCCCTGTTTCTTTGTCTTATTTTGTGTCTCAAGCACCGTGTCAGAATTTCTGCATGAATTCATAGACAAACACAGCCTTTGGAAATGACACATCAATGCAATGCTAATGTACTGGTACCGGTAGGTCGGTGACCTTACAGAGATCACCTTCTGTGCACGTTCATGCTTATACTCCCTGTTGTGAACTGAATTGGTGATGTCATCACTAAGGGACCGGACAGCTACTGCGCAAACAGGAAGTAATGTATTATTTATTCCGAGCTTTGAAGGATTTGCCCCTTCTGTTGAATAATGGAGGGGGCATTAAGTAAATAATGGAATACATCCTGTGTAAAAAAAATGTGTGTGTGTGCGTGTGCGTGTGCGTGTGTGTGTGTGTGTGTGTGTGTGTGTGTGTGTGTGTGTGCTAGTACTGCTATCTGTGTGAGAACCAGGGGTCCTCGCAAGGATCCCAAGATGAGGAAAATTAGCGACAGATTTGATTTTTTTCTGGTCCTTGCTTTTAGGTTAGGCATGAAGTGGTGATGGTTAGGTTGGACTAGGTTAGGGAGATGAATGTGGTCAATGGTAATCAGCCGAACGTCTTCACGAGTATAGCAGTGCAAGGGTGTGTGTGTGTGTGTGTGTGTGTGTGTGTGTGTGTGTGTGTGTGTGTGTGTGTGTGTGTGTGTGTGTGTGTGTGTGTGTGTGTGTGCGCGCGCGCGCCATTCCATTAACTGGTGAAGTGTCAGGTCTATGTGTTTGTGATTACAGTTATTAGACAGAGCATGTGGTAATTTTGATTACCTGGCGGAGTTTCAAACCCACCACAGAGACACAAGGGGGTAATTCGCAGTAAAACAAATCATATTCACGGTGGAATATGATTCATACAATAGATCAAGGCAGAGACAGAGAGCCTCTGTAGAAAAGACCGATAGTCAAAGTGATATGATTCATACAGCAGATCAAAGGTACAGAGAGAGAGAGAGAGAGAGAGTGGCGTCTGTAGTAAGATAGATGGACAGACGTGTTATATGATGATTCATCATAAAGTTCTGAGGTATTTATTTAGAGAGGTAAGGCGTATGATGGACGGATGGGATATGATTCATAGCAAAGATCAGAGAACTAGAGAGAGAGGCATATAGAGCTATGAACATCAATACACGAGGATTCATCATAGCTGTAAACAATAAGTGGAGTAGGATCGCACAGCGGGATCAAAACAGAGAAAGAGCCACGATACAGTACTTAAGGGCAGTGGTTCACCTGTTTACTGTAGCAGTATCACCATGTATCACATAGAAACACATATAGGAACAGCCTTCCTATTGATCTGAGAGCACCACAGACCCTGGACTCTATTAAAATAGGCCTGAAGACTTTTTAGTTTCGGAGGGCATTTTCGTGTTGAATTGTTGTTTAGCCACATCTGTTTTTAAACCCTGCTTTTTTAACCTTATATGATTG
This sequence comes from Gymnoscopelus microlampas, assembly GCF_963454915.1. Taxonomy (NCBI): domain Eukaryota; kingdom Metazoa; phylum Chordata; class Actinopteri; order Myctophiformes; family Myctophidae; genus Gymnoscopelus; species Gymnoscopelus microlampas. The sequence goes on from NC_139951.1 coordinate 16,621,984, forward strand.
ATGATATTTACCATGTGGCACTCTGAGATTCCTTGTGAAAGAAAAGTGCATTACAAATACAATGTTTTAAATGTATTTTTATTAGAAATACTACTTTTTTAATTGTATGTGCCAAATAAAGGTTGATGCATTGATTGATTAATTGATTGATTGATTGAGGTTCAAGGTTTTAAAGAACAAAAAATACCATGACATTGTTTAGTTTTTCGTTTTTTTACATGTTTTACATGTTTTTTATGTTAATGTTACATTATCATTCAAATGTTAAGGCTTTGTCAATTATTTGGGGGCCGACTTGCAATATCCTCACGATCCGTCAGTGGGCCCCGGCCCACAGGTTGAGAACCACCGTTTTAGAGAGACGGGCGGAGAGACTGACAGGGTAGAGAGAGAGAGAGAGAGAGAGAGGGACAGATGGAGCAAGTGAGAAAGAGACACAAACAGACAGATGGAAAGGGAGAGAAGGCAAAGAGTGTGGGAGGAGACACGGAAAGAAATAAAGAAAATTATTATTTTCAATGAGGTCTCTGTGAGGATCACAAACCCAGATGGATAGATGGCACCACAGAGAAGGACATTCGGGTCCCTAAAATCAGTAGGGTTCTTTCTCCGGGGAGCAGGAATATGCTTAGCTAAGTTTCGTGGCAAATCGCCCATTCGATTTTGAGTTTGACATTTCTCGCCTAATGGCGTTTTAATAGCATCGCCATTTGTTTAACAGGATAAACAGACCAGGATAACCGTGCCCTGCCTAATGTTCATTACATTATACCCAGCCTCCCTCCCATCCCATCCTCCTTGTGCGTTTCTTTCCCTCCACGCCTGTCTGTGCTAGCCAGGTTATCAGACTAACAAACAAACAAACAAAGGAAAGGAATGCACACCAGTGTTGCGGAGGTGCTGACCAAGGCGAGTGAGGTCAAAGTTAAAAGGAGGAAGTCGCGCAGCCCTGAGCCACGATGCAAAAAATATTTGAATGGGCTCAAAGCAATGTTTTGACCACACAGTCATGAGACTGTGTGCGGACAAAACGTTGGTTTATGCCCGTTATTTTACGAGCTGTTTCTTACTTTCTTCTTTTAGCTGAGTCTAACACAGACAATAAAAAGATAATCCGACAGACTGCCTCTGCTTCTGGCCTAATGTCATTCATATTTCATATACGGTATGCCTTCTCCATGAATATAATGAAGGCAGCTCTAGGCAGATGTTGGCACAGAGGGAAATTATCAGGGACCCAGGGCAACCTTGCGTGAGGAATCAGATAATTTCAGGTGCAAATATGAGGACCTTGAATCGATGTAAAATGAACATAAGACCGAAGTATACAACGTATTATTTGCAAAGAGCAAATAATTCAGTTTTTGATGAATATGCTTTATAAACTTTTAAAATCCGCCTTAAATTCACAATGAAACATTTCCTTTCCTGATAGCAAAACAACATCACTGTGTTTCATTTGAAAAGGCAATGATACTGTACACAATGCTTTGTTTTTTGATTGATTGATTAACTGACTGGCTGACTGATAGATTGATTGACTTAGGTCATACATGGGCAACTGGCGGCCCAGGGGCCACATGTGGCTCCCACCTTCACTTAATGCGGCATGCAGGAGAATATCGGAATACTGATATATCATTGATTTCAGCTGTTACAATTGCAAACATGACGCACATGAATTCTATTTAAGTAGCTTAATGACTAGTATTAAAATTCTGTTGCCTTCATTATGTCTAATGTATTTGTATTTAAGTTCATAAAGTTAACATAAGTATAACTAAATGCATTTGAAATTAAATAACATTTTTACTTTTCAAGATTTAAATTCATGGCATTTGGACGGCATTTGGAGGGAAAGACATATATTGACAATACTAGGGCGGCCAAATCTCTAGCTCAATGAGAAGAGAGGCAGCCTATGAGTCTGGAGGTTACTGGTTCGATCCCTGTCCCTGACGATGTGTTGAGGTGATCATGATTTGGCATTCTTAGGTTTACGCATAGTGTTTCTTGAGGTTAGGGGTAGGCATAGTTTTACTGAGGTTAGGGTTAGTGAGGGTTTAAAATGCTCATTTGTTAATTGCATGGTCTTCTTTCTCTCAAGTTCAGTCTGTTTCTATGGCTTATTACTTATAGTTTTTTCTTTCTTTTTTTCTCTGCATTGCTTGGCCCCGTTTTATCGCTGCTTGCAGCTTTAATTTTATATTCTGTTTTTAAAACCCACTATTCAGGTTGTGGGACTCTAAGGATGGCATAAATATAATAATTTTAGGATATTCTGAAATAAATATCACGTATAATGAGTTTATATCCACAACAATAAGCTTGTGGGACATTATAGGGCAACATACGTACTATGCAGGCCTTTCTTGTGTGAATTACACTGATTATAGTCAGAGAATGACACCATGTTGAATATAGCACAGAAAATACCGTAGGTTAAATACAGTATGGTGTTACTAATGGGTCACACACCAAAAAGTGTTGCCACACATAGAATGTGTTATACACCCCTGGTCAAAGTCCTCTCATCACTGACCCTGATGTTGAGCTTGTGTCCTGTTGATGCTGGAGGGTTAACATTCTGAACAACACAGCAGCACAGTAGAGGACAAAGCTTCCAGCAAACGTGCAACAATGTGAGCTACTGTGTCAGAGGCATTCATACGTTTCCTGGCAACAAGATGCTCCATTGTGATTTAAAAAGACGCTGTAGGAGGACACCGCACAAGCAGGAAAATCCCTGACAAGAGCGTTTGTGTTTGTTTGTTTGTGATGAACGCGGGCTCCAGGTGTATCTATCATCTGTTGAAGAAGCAGCTGTTGACAGCAGCTGTCGGCAGAACCTACGTTAAAAGATTTAAGCGTTGTTTGGTCAGCGTTGACGCGCTGAAAGAGTGGCGATGAAAAGGACTCCCCTTTCTCTGTCTGTTGACTAACGGTTTCTACAGCATACAATACAATGCCGCTTTGATTCCTCAGCCTATGTGTCTGTGCATCCGTCTCTCTGATCGATTGTCTAGGATTGTCTCTGGAAAATGTGAAGCTCATATGACTGAATATTGTGTTTGGCACAGTGTCTGATATTATCGGCCTAGGGATGTCTGATATTATCGGACGATATTAGCATAAAAATGGAATATCGGGGATTGTTTTAAAATATAAGTTACAGGGGCTCTTACTGTATGGTGTGTGTGTGATATGAAATGTGAGCTTACCATAATCGCAGTAATCCTCCTTAATCATATTCCATCATATTCAAGGGCTTTTGTAGCTCTGGTCCATAGCCAGGGCTTTTGCAGAGAAATGAGACAGACTCAAGTCACTTTCAAATTAGAGCACTGCAGAGGGCAGGAGTGTGTTTCTGTGTCCAGCTGACACTTGTTAATGTTATAGGCATCAAAGTAATTATGCTTCTGCACTGTCAAAAAGGCCAACATCTAATCTAAGATTAGTGGGACTCATTCAAATGACCACCAGTGAATCCCAGGACTCACTTTATTGAAAACCTAACAACATCACTCACTGTATTATATTAGATTTATTAGATATTATATTCATCCAATGTCATTTTGACTATGCATGCACCTCAAAGGCATTAAAAGCTAAACTTCATAGGCTACCTATTTTATACTTTGGCTATTCAAAAACAGCAGGTATATCTACCTTGTAGATCTGCTATTTTTTAATAGCCCAAAGCAAAAAATTATGGTTATAGCAAAAAAAATCTTTGGAGAATAATCAACATGAGTGAGGGGGTACAATTGTCATGGCAGAACAGCTCATGGGGTACACAAGAGAAAAGAGAATGGGGACCTCTGGTCCAGGTATCCATTCAAACTGTACTGTATCTCTGTCCTGCGCTGTTGTTTGCCAGCTCTGTGTAAAGGAAGGGAGGGTACGGAAGTAAGACCTGGTCTATAGAGAAAGAAAGAAAGAACTTTCGATCATACAGGCGAGTTCATGAACACGTTTTTCTTCCACTTTTACTGTGTCATTTCCCTGTTGTTTTCTACACTCTGATACTGGGAAAGAGAGTTGACACTGCATGAACATCTAACAGCCCGCCCACACACACACTCTGCACACACACACACACACACACACACTCACACTGTGTTTGTGCTTTTTGGGCGAGGAAGCTAGCGCCGAAAAATGTCAGAAGAAAATATGAAAAAATAAATAACCCAGAATACCTCCCTCAGATACACGCACTGAAGGTAGCAGGAATCCTTATAATATTACAGATTTTTATCATGGATTTCTGTGTGTATATATATGAAATTTGAGAGCGAGAGAGAAACAGATAGTTGCCATCCACAGTACAGCACACTTTTTCTGCTTTAACTTGCGTGCTGCATGCTTGCCATCTTAGTATTTTGAAGTGGAATTATCTTCGGTGCGTGATGAAGACAGATGGAGGGAGGCAAACAAAATGTTGGAAAATATAAACATAACAACAGGCTGAAACCGGATCCTGTCTCCCTTTTCAGCCAAATCGTTTTCTAGGTGTTTAAGCTTGTGACCAAAGTGTTGGATGGAGTATCTGATATTGTGTCCAAAGCTGACATTCTGTCCCGAGATCACTCGAATGGTTGGTCCTCTGTGTGGAGCATGAGGGCGCTCAGCGAGTTCCATGGCAATCCACCTATTTGAGTGTGAGTCATGTTGAGTGCAATTGGAAATGTTGGTCTAAGGCAGTGGTGGGAAAAGTACTCAAATTTGTAACGTATCGATACTGCAATGTAGACATACTCTGTTACAAGTAAAAGTCCGGAATTCAACATTTGCTTGAGTAAAAGTACAAAACTATTGGCATCAAAGTGTACTTGAAGTACTGTTGGGTTATTCCATGCCTCCGACGCCTGTGATATTATTATGATTATAATTACATGTGTATTAACTGCTTATTTAGGATTATACCAGGGTGGTAGGCCGACATATAAAGGCAAGGGTAAAATACATACATAGATGAAGGTTAATACTGCCTGTTTGGGGTCATTAACTGAGGCATGCTCTATAAGGTCTCATACTGGGTCCTTTCTCAGAGTTTGGCAGTCATAAATTCCTTAAAGTTCCCTTATCTCTCCAGAGGAGAGAGAGAGAGAGGCTCAAATGACATGTCTAACAGGGGGAGGTGACCTCCTTTATGGTCTTTGTGTGAGAGTAAGTAAAAGTACTCATTATGCAGAATGTTCCATTTCACAAGGTATCATATGTATAAAATGTATAAAAATCTTTTGAAAATAGCAGATCTACAAGCTCACAACGCGTCGCATCGCAAGCTTGTAGATCGGTTATTTTCAAATGGCCATTTTGTAATAATTCAAATCTACAAAGTAACTAAGTTTTCAAATAATTGTAGTGGAGTAAAAGTAAAAAATATTGTGCGCGCACGTGTGTGTGTGTGTGTGTGTGTGTGTGTGTGTGTGTGTGTGTGTGTGTGTGTGTGTGTGTGTGTGTGTGTGTGTGTGTGTGTGTGTGTGTGTGTGTGTGTGTGTGTGACTGTGTGTGTGCATTGATCATGCCTGCTTCAATGTGTGTATGTGTGAATACAGAGCTCAGGAGAATTCTTCCACCACACTAAACTCCCACATGAGGAACGTGTTATGAAACAACTAGGCTTTGCTTCACTCAGAACTCTCAGGCGTTCGAGTGGAGCCAACACCACGATGGGGAACGCAGTAACGTGTTGGAATACCTTGTCACACCTATTACATTCTTACACTTACAGTAAGTGGAAGTTGATGGGTTTTTTTTCTTCCTTTCATCCACCTACAGTACTGTACAGAGATATAATGATATATTCTCTACCTCGTTTGTCACATTACTTAGGCTATTTGGACTCATCTCATTAGCTCTTTATACCAAACCAACTCATACTCACACCTTCCCTTTCTTTCATTCAACTTCCTCCTTCCTACATAGTTATTCTGACATGTTCTAATGATGCTATGTCACCGATCAATCGATCAAGCGATCGATCGATATCTTAACCCATTAAGACCTGGAACGCATCTGTGTAACCACTTAAACCATTATTTTATACTTTGGCTATTCAAAAATAGCAGATCTACAAGCTCATAGCACGGCCGTGCTACGAGCTTGTAGATCTGCTATTTTTGAAAAATCGTGAATATTTGTGCAAATCTTTGAATATATATATTTTTAAAATATAAAATATTTTGAATTCCCGACTGTTACTTGTAACGGAGTATTTCTATATTGCAGTATTGAGTACTTTTTCCACCACTGCCAAGAAGGGATGCCACGGCATCTAATGACTACAGGCCAGTTGCTCTGATGTCACATCACATGTCATGAAGCTCTTGGAGAGACTGTTGCCGCAGCACCTGTGACTCACTGGACCCTTCAGTTTGCATACCAGGGCCAACATTTGTGTGGATGATGCCAGTAGTCATCAGGTGCCACAAACCAAGCCTGCAATGTCTGTTCTGTTCTGTTCTCACACTGGCGAAATAATCTCCACTGTTTATTGCTTGATGTTAGGCTCATCACAATTATTACGTACTCGCCTAATCGCAATTATTTGAGATAATCGCAATTATTTTGCATAATCGTCATAATTGTTTCCATGTTGAAAAATGTTCATACATTTTCCGAAAATAGCCGAAATAGCTGATCTACAAGCTTACGATGCGTCGCTTTTCGCAGCGTGTATCAGCTATTTCGGCTATTTGTAAATGTTTTTAATATAGTACCTGTGTTTCACACTTACTGCTTTGTTGCTATGACACAGGTTTTTACCCAAGGGGATCAATAAAGGTTTATCATATCTTATGTAAGTAAAATGGCTGTGACAAATAATTGAAAACCCCCATAAATAGCATTGCCCCTAAAATACACATATCATTTAAATATTAAAAAAAACTATTTTTGGCAGCTGCCACTTGAATTAAGGTGACTTGATTGATTGACATCATAAAGGGCCTGTCAGCTCAAACCCACAATGCAATGCTTTGTTTTAAAGAGTGTTGCGCACAAACGTCAGTAGCATTACAATATATTAAAAAACCCTCCTCTATTTCCCATTCCAAGTGTGTTTGTCTTAACGCCAGTGCCGCCATTCCAAAGCACCCCTCAGGTCAATTATTAAACTATTTTCAGCAATGGGATGATAATTCTTTGGGTGGGTACATCTGTTTGAGCTGGTCATTTTAAAAGTAGCTCTCAAGTCAAAAAAAGTGTGGGCACCCCTGCTGTAGGTCTTAAGTGATTAAAGCGATAATTTTTCCCAACACACACACACACGCAGTCCACACACACTCACGCACACACACATGTGCGCGGCTGCGCGCATTCAGTGATTCCTACCGATTGTGTATTCATTCCTTTTGCTAAATCCACTTGGTAAAATGACAGTAGATAAGTCCTTTGCTAAAAAAATGATAACACTATACAATTTGCAAATGTGAGCTATTCATTGAGTTATTTTGTGTGTGTGTGTGTGTGTGTGTGTGTGTGTGTGTGTGTGTGTGTGTGTGTGTGTGTGTGTGTGTGTGTGTGTGTGTGTGTGTGTGTGTGTGTGTGTGTGTGTGTGTGTGTGTGTGTGTGTGTGTGTGTGTGTGTGTGTGTGTGTGTGTCTCATCAAAGCAAATTGGGTTAATAGCAGGAAAGGAAGGAATTTATTATTATCATTATCATTATTATATTGTTACACTCACAGGACACTCTGTGATGGTTGGATCAATCCCTTGTTGTTACAGTATATTGAATTGTCGTGGGAGCACAGTCTGTGCTTATACCTGTGCGTGTGTGAGTCACAAATAAATAAACCTCTCTTCATCCTCCTTGAATCTCGATGCTGTAGCTTTCCACTACTGGGATATGTTTGGTTTCAGCACTCTTGCTTCTGTCATGCATTCATGAACAGCATATAAAACCGCCATCTGGCGTGTTCCCCGCAGAGCGCGCCGGCGCATGAACATTTCATGCACGTCTCGCAGCTTTTTAGCATTACATACATGTGCTTTCTTAATTTCAGTATGTCAGTGTCTCTTTGTAGCCGTGTGCCCGTCGTGTCTCCGTCTGTCTGCCTGTCTCTCTGGCTCCCATTTCTCTCTCTTTCTATGCCCCCCCCCCCCTCTCTCTCTCTCTCTCTCTCTGTCTGTGTCTGCGTTACTTGGTCTTTCTTTCCCTGACGGTCTCTCTGTTCTCCATCTTTACCTTTTCCTCATTGCCATTCTCTCCAGGTAATAGGACTGGTGGTTCAAGAGATTGGCATGCATTAATCATAATGCATTCAGTGCACACACACATACCGTATACACATCCCTCTCAAGAGGCCTATAAATAGATGTTTTCTCCTACAGTTCATGCAATGCGAGCCTGTGTGTGTGTGTGTGTGTGTGTGTGTGTGTGTGTGTGTGTGTGTGTGTGTGTGTGTGTGTGTGTGTGTGTGTGTGTGTGTGTGTGTGTGTGTGTGTGTGTGTGTGTGTGTGTGTGTGGGGTGTTGAATGACCAGATACTATGCTATCGCCACCATATTGCTTTGGGCATAGTGTGCTATATTGGCCGGGCTCCATCATCCACGGAACAGGATATTAAACCACAAGTTTAACCCTTTTATGTCCCACAACTAATACTGTCTGTCTGTTAAAACCATTCCTGAAAAGATCGCATGTGGTTAAGCACAACATTCACAGAGCGACACAGCCCCATTGTCCATTTTTAAGCAGCTTAAGCAGAAGAGGATTTAGACAGTGTACATTTTTATGTACAATTTACAATTTAGGCATTTAGCAGACATTCTTTATCCAGAGCATACATGGGTAACTGGCGGCCCGGGGGCCACATGCGGCCCCAACCTTCACTTAATGCGGCCCGCAGATCAATATCGGAGTACTGATATATCATTGATTTCAGCTGTTACAATTGCAAACATGCAAACATGACCCGCTTTAATTACTTAAGTAAATTAGTAGCTTAATGACTAGTATTAAAATGTATTTTGTATGTCCTATATATTTGTATTTAAGTTCATAAAGTTAACATAGGTATAACTGAATGCATTTGAAATTAAATACAAATGTTACTTTTCAGAATTCAAAAATAGCAAAAATAGCAGATCTACAAGCTCAAAACGCGTCGCACTGCGACGCGTTTTGAGCATGTAGATCTGCTATTTTTGCTACTTTTGTGTGACATAGAATGGCAGTATGTGTAATGTGGCCCTCTGGAGTGAGTGTGGAAATATAGTGTCCAGAGCGACTTACAGTAAGCAAGGTAAACACATACATCAGAAAGGACCTAGCATCAGTCTAAACAGTATAATATCACAAAAGAAATCATCTGTACATTGAAACTATACAAACTATAGGATGCCAGCCAGGTCAACAAATGAACCTGGCATCTGTCTAAATAACATGCTATGTACATTTTTTTTTCTACCTTTGCATAAGACTGCATGGTCGTCAAGGCCAGGTCAAGTGCTACGGGGGGCTACGTAGCACTGTCATGCACACAGCTACATACGTAGATTACGTATGTCTTACTGTTTTGCTTCGAGGGCACACCTCCTACTAGTGGAGGGTGTAGACAAACACGTGTCTCTCGATACCCATTGGAGTCACCAGGCGCTTCTTTTCAACGGGTACGGTGACAAATCCCCCAACGCTATATGACTCAGACATATTGGTCAGATATGTACTAAAAGCTTTGTTAACTTGCATTCAGAGAGCTTCATCTCTGAAAAATCAACCATTTGACCCAGTCTGTGTCTTGTTGTGTGGGCGTAGGCTTGCCTCTCAGCTTCCAGCTTTGGCACACCTGTCTATGGTCACCTCATCTCCCTCAGTTGACGCACCTGGCGGCCATCAACTGATCAACCCTCACAGTATTTGAACCCTGGTCTTCACTCCACTCCGAGTGAAGACCATTCGATCATTGCAGAACCTCCCATGGTAGTAGCATGACTCTTGCCAGTTATACATTCTAGTCTCAGTTATTTTCAAGTTTGATTTTCCTAGTGTTTTGCTCCTGTACTCAAACTCTTCTCCTCTGCTTCAGAACCCAGCTCAGGGATAGTGTGGTTTGAATAAGACCTTTTAACCTGACTCTCAGTGTTTAGTCTCTGCAATTGGGTTCGCCAGCTGGCTTATCGCGACGCCATTATTAAAACATTTATGTTGGGGCATTCTCAAGGTTTCTCCAGTCAACAACAAAGCTATGATTATACATCGTAAATAATATGTAATATTTATGTTTATGTACTATAGTTTCTAACCTGATTACTGTAATCTAAAAAGATGTACGCTGGGCGAGACCTAGCCTAACAGAAGTACTGGAATTTGGCGGGAGTACCACCCAAGGAAATTACGTTGAGGCTTTACACTGCGTTTACATTCTCCGTGAATGAAATGTTATGATTGGTCGAAAAATATAGTTTCCGGGGGAAATGCATATGACGGAAGTCCTGCCCCTATTCACCCGTTTCCTAGGCTGTGTGTTTTCCACTTCCTGTCGATTTCATTGGATATCATTGGTCATCTGACCAGTTTCATTGGATTTCATTGGATCAAATCGACAGGAAGTGGAAAACACACAGCCTAGGAAACAGGTGAATAGACACTCTCTGCATTAGGTTGTGACCAGGCTTTTCTCCTAGGAGATGAGAAAAGGCTAAATAAGATGTAGTCTGTTCTTACTACTTTAAAGTGCAGTCACAACAGAAGTCTTTTCACAAGATTATTGCTCTGGCATTTTGATGTATTATGTAGCCATCAGGTAGCCTAAAGTAGAGGGAGAAATTAATCATGGGAGAGAGAGAGAGTAATAAAAGCGAAAGGAGTAATGTCTTGACGATAGCAGTGAACCGGATTTGAACCCAACGTCATAAGTACATTGTGTATGTGCCCTGGTCCACAGAAAGCCCAGAATACAATGCTGTATGAATGTGACTCAGCAAGCTGTCTCATTTTAGTGGCCTCCAGGGTCATTCACACACACACACACACACACACACACACACACACACACACACACACACACACACACACACACACACACACACACACACACACACACACACACACACACACACACACACACACACACACAGAGATCAACAGGCTATTCTGCCAAACAATAGAAATACTCGCTTCGGGGGGGAATATATTTTGCCTGTTTGAATCTTCCGTCTGCCTGTCAGTTTCTCCTGACTCTTTGTCCAACCATTCCTCTTCCTATCAGTCTGTCTGTACCACAGCAATCCAGAAGCAACAGAAAAGGCTTGCACACTGACCCAAAAAGACATTGAGGCTCTTAAAAGATGGGAAAATAAATGTATTTATAAGGGTGAAACAAGGGACATGGTGGAAGGAAAAGGTCAGTGGAAGATCAGCACTGATTTCATGATGCCCATGATGTATAAAGGTTCTATGACAATCATTTTCACTTTTCTAGTTTTTTTTTTGGGGGGGGGGGGTTATGACCTCAATTAGACCCAAAATAACTGAACTTTGAACATTCAGCAGATTTTCTGTGGTCTGGGGTTTTCTGAATAATTGGGCTGAAAAGTAATCTGTGATTGGCCCCTGGACTTTGATGTCACAGTCCATTCATCCCGCCCCCTCTCCTCTTCGCCCCTCCCCTATCCATTCCTTTGGGGGGGGGGGGGGGGGGGGGGCGGGCACCCGCAGGCAAAGATTTATTTTTTGGATCACTGGAGTGGATTTTTCAGTTAACTTTTAATAGACGTTTGAAGGACCATGATAAATACTTTTAATGTGTTGTAAAACTGAATGTCATGAAACCTTTAAATAGGCAACCAGCCTATTAGTGGGAACCAACCAGCTCAGTGGCCTTGTGGTTAGTGTCCACCCTGAGGTTCAATTCCAAAGACCACACAAATGGTGCCTGATGCCTCCTTGCATTGGCAGAGCATCAAGGGCTGGATTGGGGGCAAGTCGCTGCAACATACAAGCGCAATGGCTCTCAACCAGTGGTCCGGGGACCACCAGTGGTCCTTGAGGGGGTTCCAGGTGGTACCCAGCTAAATGATGGAAGAGTTGGTAACCAAGTGGACCCTTATAGAGCTTTAACTCTTGAGAGCGTAAAATGAAACTGAAATTATTCTTTAAATAATGGACCTTGATATGTAAAGGGTGGAAAACCACTGTACTAGCGTCATGTCCATGGGGTGTACTTGTCCATCAAGCCGCCTCACGCTACAGAAACAATAGATAGGCCCCTGGCCCTGACCTATGGGCCACATGGCTCGGGAACCATTGGTTCCCAAGGCTACTTATTATTAGCGTGGTTGTCCCCTAGGGCAACACGGTATAGCGCTTGGGCCACTTTATTATTAGAGATAAATTCTAATGTTTGTCCCGCTACTCCTCCCACAGAGCACACATCAGTCATATCGAGTCAAAGCATCTGGCTTCATCAGGGAATCGCGCGCTTGCATTTTGCCAAGCGATACGTTTTATAGTTTAATTGTTATTAATGTATTAGTCAATAACATTTTCCCATTGACATGAATGGGAATAGGGGACACCTCCCGAACATGGTCACTCCTCGCTCAGCTTTTCCCCGCATATACTGGTTTCCCACATGAACTGTATATATATATATATATACACACACCGACACACCCAGCCCATACATATATGCCATTAACAATCCAGCATTGTCACATCACTGTAAGAAGATAAACCTTATCCCCAATCCTTACCTAACATAGCAATCACATCTATCCTACATACTGTACAACATGCATCTAGTTTGTGGAAACTATGGTTGAAAGGTCTGGTGACTCACATACACAATGGAGTGAAATGTTGAACTGAGATATATTATTAGTATCATCATCATCATTGTAGAATAGAATAGCCTTTATCATGATGCTTGGGAGGACACAAAAATGTACAAATAGAATTCATTTGACTCAGAGAACAGAGCCTGGTTGGGGTAGATTAAGTGCGATTCAGTTTAGCAGTATGTCTGTCTGTCTGTTGACAGGTTTGCTAAGACTAAAACAGTGTATGGGATGAATCACCAGTGCTACACACATTACAGGCTAATACCACCCCCCCTGGTCATTACTTTGAGCCGTTTCACTTGAGGATATGGTGCCCAATTAGAGAAGAGGATATTGACAATGTCTGACAGACGCTACTCTCTCTTTGGGAGAAAAGGATTCAGCACAGAATACATTTTGTGTGTGTGTGTGTGTGTGTGTGTGTGTGTGTGTGTGTGTGTGTGTGTGTGTGTGTGTGTGTGTGTGTGTGTGTGTGTGTGTGTGTGTGTGTGTGTGTGTGTGTGTGTGTGTGTGTGTGTGTGCGTGTTTGAATTCTAATCTATGATAATCAGCCAGCAGGCAAGTAGAAATCATTAGAGAGAATGAGGGGTCGTAGAAGCAAAGGTAGGATTGAAAGATGAATGCAGATAGAGAAGAACAACACGGACCGCCTGTGTGACTGATTTGCTAAAAATGAATCCAATGTCATCTGTGCTTCAGAGGCTGATAAGAGCTATCTTCATGCCACAAATAGCCAGCCTTTCCCATCAGCCCCACTGTCCCACTCATTAATGTGATTACCAACGGCCGAGGATTCGCAGCAAAGCATTAGTTACACCTTCTCTCTGTGAAATTGACAAAGGCTGCAAAATATCGATTATTCTGTAGATTACTTTTTCGTTTAATTAAATAATCAAGAAGAGCGTGTGCGTGTGTGTGTGTAAATATATACCTGTATTTATTTAAACAAAACAACATGGAAAAAATTCTAATGGATTTATTATAATCGACTAAACATGTTAGTCTGATTAACACCGCAAGCAGTATTTTATACTTCATTGTAACGGTGTCACGCAAAAATAGTGAAAAAAAAGCTGATCAACAAGCTCAAGCTTATATAGGTCAGCTGTTTGGGCTACGCGGCCCTCACAGCTTCATCGGTATCTCTTATCACTGTTATGCCGACGATATTCAATTATATTGTTCATTCAAACCAGACAAAATGGATACGATCAGCAAATTGCACGACTGTATATCTGCCATCAAGAACTGGATAGCCAGCAACTTTTTACAATTAAATGAAGAAAAAAAAACAAGTTTTAATCGTTGCCCCAGATAGGGTTGCTGCTGATGTTGCCGACCGTCTTGGGTCTTTAAAAACAAATATATGCTCTAATCCTAGAAACCTTGGCTTATCTTATTTTAGATCAGACTATGCTTTTAGATAAGCATGTAAATTCTGTCTCCCGTGCCTGCTTTTATCACCTTCGCAATATCGCCAAACTAAGATCAGTTGTTTCATACCCGGAGCTAGAAATGATCATCCATGCATTCATATCATCACGTTTAGATTACTGTAATTCCCTTTTTACCTGTCTCCAAAAATGATCATTAGACCGCCTGCAACTGGTCCAGAATGCTGCTGCCAGGTTACTGACCAGGTCCAGGAGATCCTGTCATATCAAACCCGTCCTGGCCTCTTTGCACTGGCTCCCAGTTCATTTTAGAATACATTTTAAGATTCTTGTAATCACACACAGAACCCTCCATGGCCAGGCACCTCCATATGTATGTGACCTGCTCCAACCTTATGCGCCCAGAAGGTCTCTGAGATCCTCATCTCAAGCCCTGCTGGTTGTCCCTCCCACAAAACTAAAAACTAAAGGTGATCGAGCCTTTGCTAGTTTTGCACCCAGGCTATGGAATGATCTACCCTTCCACCTAAAAACTGTGGCCTCTGTGGACCTTTATAAAACACTTTAAGACTCAGCTATTCAAACAGGCCTTTACATAGCATTTGTGTTGTAACAGCAACAACAGCAGTTGTATTGATTTCTTGATTTTTACCGGCTGACTGGTTAAATGCTGATTGTTTTATTTTGTCTTTTTATTTTTACTGATATGTTCTGCTTTTATTGTTGTGAAGCACTTTGTGACTTTGATGTCTGTGAAAGGCGCTCTACAAATAAAATGTACTTACTTACTTACTTACACATCTAGAGTTCAACCTACATCGATCCGACCAATATGTCTGAGTCATAGTGACGTCTGTCTGTGTCCCTTTTGTGCCCATATACAGAGATCCTTGGTTTGTTTATGGTTATCTGAGTCATAATGACAGGGCGGTGGTCCACCAGGCCAGCCGGCCCTCCCACTAGCCAATTTTAATATGGGATTGACTGACAAAAGAAAAGGGAACAATGGCTGCATGTGTACAGCATGGGAGTCCAGCCCGAGGGATTAGCGTTTCCCTCAGATCACGTTTCTCTGCGAGTCTCTCTGCACTGGTACTGTAGGATTTTGAGGTATTTGTACTTTACTTGAGTATTTCCAATTACTCACAACGCGACGCATTGTGAGCTTGTAGATCTGCTATTTTCAAATATTTTAGTACTTTTACTTTTGGTACTTTAAATACATTTTGATGCCAATACTTTTGTACTTTTGTACTTTT
>NC_139951.1:16642423-16734923 GCF_963454915.1 Gymnoscopelus microlampas
CCCAGACAAATTAATAGTTAGGAACCAAATTGACCTGTAACTGTCTGTAATACACTCTCAGAGTTAAATGAATACTGATGATGATGATACTAACTACAGTGTAAATTGGGACCCCCAAGAAATCAAAATGGTTGAGTCCCTGGCATATCTTTTCAAATGGGGGTCCCTGGGCTAATATGTGTCAATTTGGGGGTCCTTGACACGAAAAAAAGGTTGAAAACCACTGCACTACACTTTCCTGTAAAAAAAGAAAAAACTCCCGAAAAATAATCTTCGAAAGAAAAAGAAAGAAAAAAGAAACAAAGATTAAGTGTGAAACTGTAGGCTATACTGTAAGTGCTCTTTGGAGCCCTCCCTCCATCCAGAACTCCACTACATCCTTCAGTATTCCCATTCACACTGACTCAAGTTATCTCGCTCTATTGCATTAACTGCAGCCTCATTAGCCGTCACGCTACCTTAACAGCCCAGCTACTCAGTTACATGAGCTATTGACCATATTCACACAGCAGCCATTTTGCTCTTCCTTGACCCTCCCCAATAGCATTTAAAGTCGGGAGGAGGGGGCTGCAATCAATCCTAATCACTCCCGCTTGTCACTTAAAACCATCTATGTCCTGAATAACCTTCAGGAATTTCAAAAGGTTTATTTGCGCTGTTGGCAACTCTACATTTTTATCATTTCCAATAGCTTTTCAATCATGTAACTTGTTCCTATGATCATGAGTCCTTTTCTACACATGTAGATCAACAGATAGGCCAACTGTATTTCTTGCATGTCACAGGTATTAAGTAGAGCCTGCCTGTAGGCCTATAAGCTGTATATAGCCTACAGATCTACAGATTGAGTATAAAAACCTACTATTTATGTCTTCACGAATGAGGAAAAGCAGGAGATGAGACTTTTACCACACAAACCCCTAACATCCCTATCCTGGGTGCGAACATTCCGTGAAAATAGCAGATCCAATACAGATACAATCTCACAACGCATCGCAAAGTGTTGTGATCTTGTAGATCAACAGGGGGAGGGGACCCAAGCATAGAGCCCTGGGGGACCCCGGTCAAAACATGAAATAAGACGTAAGAGGTAATGTGATGGTTATCCTAAATAGAACATCGTGAATCCCCTAGTGTTGGTTCTGAATTCAGATGACAATCTGACTTTGGGAGCACACACACACACACACACACACACACACACACACACACACACACACACACACACACACACACACACACACACACACACACACACACACACACACACACACACACACACACACACACACACACACACACACACACACACACACACACACACAGGCTGTTGAGTGTTGCTTACCTTTCTGTAGACCAGCATGTTAGGTGACTCATCTACCACCCCATTACTACTGCCGCTGCTGATGGTCTGGGCCATGATCTACCGCTAGGACCAGACAACCACACTCCTACAACAGAGAGGGAGAGAGAGAGAGACACACATTATTACTACTGCTACCTTTGGTGTGAGCCAGGATCTACTGCTGGAAACACAATAAAGCCTGATTCATACTTAGTTGTGTGCCGGTGTCGTACTCAGTAAATACTAGCAGATCTTCAAGCTCACAACGCGTCACGATTGTGATGCGTTGTGAGCTTGAAGATCTGCTATTTACGGCAGGCAACACCCGTGTGCAACTCAGTATAACCGAGGCTTAATCCACTCCTGCAAAGAACACACAAGCAGAACGAGAGAGATCATTATTACTGTTACTGCTGCCAGTTCTTATGGATCATGGTTTGCTGCCTGACAGCCACTAACATTGAAAAATGCTCACATGCTGGTAGATATGTAGGCATGCACACGCACGAACAATCTCTCACACACACACACACACACACACACACACACACACACACACACACACACACACACACACACACACACACACACACACACACACACACACAAGTGTGCACAGCTGTGGCAAAGCTGGGAGCACTGTGGTTAGTTAGTTAGATAGATAATGATTGTAGAGGAAGTACTAAATAGTAGGGACAGCTATTGACTTTTTAACAGCCCAAAAAGGGCAATAAAACAAAGGTTGGTCTCTCAAGTATGATGGTTAAGGTTCGATCAAGGTAGTCACTAAATGAAATGCTCTGTGGTTTCTGTTGTAGGCTGTGAACCAGATTTTGGTTTCCCAGAAATGTATTTGATCAAGAAACAGTGACTCAGTCAACAGCATGACAGCATTGGGATATTTGGCTAAAAGAAATGAAGAACAAGACAAATGGTGGTCTAACGTTAATTGCACAAGCTGTCCAGGGAGAGCAGGTGAACTGGACCACACGAAAGTAAGACATGCTGAGAACAACACGACTCTCCGTCTGTTACACATTAAATGGGTTGTCCAAAAACAACCGATAACCTCTAAAGGTGGAACATTACGTGCCTGCATGTGGCTACCAGACCACAACCATTATAATGTCAACCCCAAGCCGACCATCCTCATTGTGATACAGCCTATCTGTCCATTATATATATATATATATATATATATATATATATATATATATATATATATATTGAAAATCTTTATTAGGAATAACCCCTTGAGATGCAGCATCTCATTTTCGAACAATTAGCCAAAAACAGAAAAACTAAATATCAACCAGACCAAAACACAACACAACACAAATAAGACAACACAAAATCAGGGTATTATACTCTAAGCAAGCAAAACAAAAAAAAATGGATTATTTGTTCAGAGCCAAATATCATTGTCATTTTCAATGTCAGCATACAGTTGATTTAAATGTGTATTTAGTTTTTTTATGATGCATTCCAGGTAGCCTAGCTGCTGTTGTCTCTGTAGAAGGGCAACAGTGTAATGAAAACACAGTGTTATGATAACAGTCTCATTCAGAACCATGGATAGCTCCTCCGACCACGCTGGTTACGGATATATCAGTTTAGTGCCATTTATTTCACCCCTTCAGAACGTTAAACATTGTTTACATCATCAATCAATCACTGATCAATCGTCTGTTTATGCTTACCTTAAATCCTATCTCCCTCCGCCCAATAAACAGCGAAGCCCCGATTAAAAGATATCCCAAGATATCTAAATAATGAGACTCTTCTTTAGTTTGTCAGCTGCCGGTCGAAGGAATCCGTTGTTTGTTCATTGGAGACAAAAGAAAAACAACTAAATGTGTGTCAGATGTGATCAAATCCCCTCAACACACACAGAGACACTGACACTGCCTCTCTGCCTGGCTCTCGCATCCTCTGGGAGTGAAACGGAGGAGCGTGTTACACCCACCTATCGAATATTGTGACCACGCCGAGCTGTCGAATAATGTGACTAAAAGGGACGATTTCGCTGCACCGTGCATGCTCGTTCTCAATCATGTCGACCCTAGCCGTGGATCAAGACTATCATAGATGTATTTTATCGAGTCTGACTTTAATTTTCGCATCTACGATAGTCTTGGCCTGCACCCCCCAGTACGTCCTAAACTTTCACCAGTAAAGCCCCTACTTCTCCGTACATGTACAAAATAAATGTATATCGTGCTTACCTGGTTGCCACAAATGTTAACTCACCCTTCGGAGTCTTTGTGCAATGTATTAGTCCGTATTTTTCAATAATGAAGTGTTTTAATCCCGTCTGTGTCGGATTCTGTTGGAAGTTCCCTGTATTCCTCAATGGGCGGTAGTGACGAGCGCATCCCGGTGAAAGACGGAAATACACTCAATGTAAACAGAAAGTAAACGAGGGGGGAAATGGCCGCAGACGGAATTAAAACACATATCTATTGAATAATATGGACTAATACGTTGCACAAAGACTCCGAAGGGCAAGTTAACATTTGGGGAAACCGGGGCAAGCACCTTATATTTTGAATTTTGTACATGTTCGGAGAAATACGGGATTTACTGGTGAAAGTGCAGGACGCACTGGGGGTGCTAGCCAAGACTATCGTAGATATAGAAATGCCAAAATCGATTAAAAAATGCGTCTATGATAGTCTTTATCCAAGGCTATGTCGACCCCAGACACTAATGTTTTACAATTTGAGGGGTTTGTATGTGTGTCACCTGAGCAGGTTTGGGTTGCTGTCTGTGTGTGTTGTTGTTGCTGCTTGCTACAGTCAGGTCACACACAGGGGGGGAATCTTTCCAGAGAGCGACCTCTAGAGTCACATAATTCGACAGGGCACCAAATTATGTGTAGCCAAGTAAGCAAAAGCAGTGCGCGCGAGTGTGTGCACACACACCTCGCTCGTAGTGCGCGGGCAATCTCAGTCACAAACGTGAGCGCGCGCCCGACCGACCTCGGGGCCAATCACGTGCGGGGAATTAATTCTCATCAGCAGCCAAAGCGCCTTGGTAACGGCACGGTGGAGCGGATGGATGTTTATGTAACACTGAGAAACAGGGCAGCCTTCTTGCTGTTAAATTGCCATACATGAAGTTGGACCTAGAATGTCATGGCAATGCAATGTCAGTATATTTCAAGTATGTAGGCCTACTGTATGTGTGGTCTTTGTTGAAAGTACATGAAACTGGTCAATACATGTGGGATTGGCATAACTATTACCAGTCCATGATCAGTGGAAGTGGAACCCTCCAACTCCACCCACAGTCAGTGCCAACCACAAAGGAATCAGATCCCAGTCTTTAATGTGATTCAGCTCCAGATGATAGAATAGGCTATCTACATTTCCACCATAAAAGGCCAATATATCCAACTTGTAGCCACCACTGTAAGATTCACAAGCTACATTCCATATTTGAACACTGACTGGTTTTTAGTATCCGATAATCGGTGGTCTGTTGGCTGCTCATGCACCTGGTTGAGTGTAGGCAAACAGACTACAGCAGCAACAGCTTGAAGATTACACCAGGCTCTTGTTCTGGAAATCCCACATCAAGACAACACTTCCCACCCCCACTGTCAGCATCAATGATAAGTAGTAGTCGTCCCTCTGGTTCCTTTCTTTCCTCAACTGTGTAGAGGTGATAAGAGACGTGAGTGAGACAAATTGCAGCGAGTGCCAAGCGGAGGTGGGGGGATTGCATCTGAGGTATTCTAAGAGA
The DNA here is from genome assembly GCF_963454915.1 of Gymnoscopelus microlampas. Taxonomy (NCBI): domain Eukaryota; kingdom Metazoa; phylum Chordata; class Actinopteri; order Myctophiformes; family Myctophidae; genus Gymnoscopelus; species Gymnoscopelus microlampas. The sequence continues at coordinate 16,647,516 of NC_139951.1, forward strand.
CGCACTGTGTATGTGTTAATTATGCTTCTGCTTAGAAGGGACCATAGAATAGCAATCACCAACAAAGAGGCCTTTTAACAACAGGTTGCCGAGTATGTACAGTATAGTGGACCTCACCGCCAGCAGCATTTGCTGTGATTCTTTTATAGCATATAATGACCATTTCATTATAGATTACAGTACAGTATAGAGTATATCCATCAGAAGCCTTTATGTATTAACAATACCACTTGTTGTTTTGGTCTACACTAGTACATCATTTGTGGGATCATCTTAACTGCTGCTTACAAGGGAATATACTGTAATATATGCCTTAATATTAGGTGTCAAGATGAGGGTTAGGATTTAGTCAGGTTCAAGTTAGGAATAGGCAAGTAGCATAGGTTAGTAGTAGCAAGGGTAGGGGTCTGAGAATCAATAGAAATTGAGATTTTTTTCTTGGCACTCAACTCTAACCTTACAAGTAATAAATGACAGCCAAAGCACATTGTTGCACTTGTGTCCCAAATATTTCCAAACAAACTGGGAGTTAATGTTTAATCTGTAATGTACAATCAATGGCTTAATGCAATGTGAATTCACCAATACAACCCAGATATGCTTTTCAACAAAAATGTAGTGCGTTTATTGTATACAAAGACATAAGACAGGGAACCATTCATGTACTTTTCCTTTCAGACCTCATGTGTGGTGTTGTTTGAGATGGCACAGCGGGACCATCTGTGAACTGTCCTCCCAGTGCCAACTAACTCCACCCATCTGGCAACGCAGGTAGTGAACTCAACTACCACCATAGTAGGAAAGCATTTTGAACAACAACTTGGCCCCAAAGTTTGTTTACATATACACGTCATGATGCTACTGTGTGATTTCCTCCAACTTTCATGGATGACTGGTCTGAAATGGCCTCAATTTTCCAGGATGATGTTCTTTGTTTGGAGTAGTTTGGTTTGTTGGCCTTTACTTTGGCCCCAGCATGTCACTGGGTCTCACCCACTGATCAAACTGCTCCTCTGTCACGTAGCCCAGCTCTATAGCCATAGCCTTCAGCGTGGTGCCCTTCTTATGCGCCGTCTTGGCAATAGTGGCCGCCTTGTCGTAGCCTGAACAAGACAGAGAGAGTTTTACCAAACGGGTGCTTAGAGCTTGCTTTTGAGAGACTCATTCCAATAATACACTGTGGCGTCTGACACCCCTCTAGTGTTGAAAAAGGGGAAGTGCAAATTTATTTTCTTGCAATTTCATTACATCTCTACATTAACAGTATGTAAGCATGTCATTTACATGACAACAGGTTAATTTGTTTGCGTGTCCATATGTGCACACTGATAGGAACAGTTAATAATAGTTTTGGTACGTACCAATGTGTTCGTTGAGAGCTGTGACCAGCATAAGAGACTCATTCATGAGTTTATTTATCCTCTCCGTGTTCGCCTCGATTCCAACCACACAGTTGGTAGTAAAGGACACGGAAGCGTCACCAAGCAACTGTGCTGAGTTGAGCACATTTTTAATCTGCAGAGAGAGAGAAGGCGCCGTTAGAAGAGAAGTACATAGGCCAATACACCATAACCTGTAAAATATCAGCAGTAAACACAGCCCATTCACACATAAGAAAAACAATGAGATTGAGTTATGGTAGAATGACATTAAGCAACATTTGGGCACGTAATTCTAGTGAATACAGTGCAATGATGAAATAATTTTCCATCTTCTCTACATCAGTGATTCACGTTTTATGAAAAATGTTGAAAATTTCAAAGGCATGATTGTGACGCTATCAACTACTTTTGCTGGGGACTCTCTGGAACCCCCCAAAGGACTTTGAGAACCAATGGTTTAGTGGGCAGGGATTCTGGTGATTAGCACTAGCGCGGTATCCCAGTGTCAGAAATGAAGTTACGTAAAACAGTTTGCTGCAAAGTCTCAGTAACAAGAGAAGTAGAGAGGCAAGGAATGCAACAAACAAACATTGCTCACAGCACTGCAGCGATGAGACAATCACATTATTCATTCAATGCAGAGAGGAAAGTAAAATATTGATAAGCACACAGTGTGAAATATTCAGTACGGTGTTCTGCTTGGGTACAGAGTGACACCGTCCTAGGAGAGTGTAAGGTCTTATTCTTTCCTCCAGCATACTTAGAAATAATTCAAATATTTTTCAGATTACCTGAACTAAGGACATTCTCTGTAGACTAAATCGTTTATACTCGCTGCATAAATCACGCCCACCTTGACTTTCTGACCAATCACACATGATGTTCGCATTGTCATTTGCAGTGATTTCGGCTAGTATGAAAATCTTGAAAGTGCAAGAAGTGCCAAAGAAAACTTCACCAAGGGAGTGTTTTTTCCACAATCACACCATTTTGTTCAACCTCGCCGAACTTTATTTCAGCAAGAAGTATACTGCCCGCTTGTATGAGTAAGCGATGTAATATCAGTTAAAAGTGTGGCTGTTGACGTGGCGATCAACAGACGTCTTGTGTGCGTAGACTGCGTACACCCATACATAGCATTAAAGCATGATGAAAACATTATAGTATTCTAAGACCTACAACATTTGCCACCAACAAGCAGTCCTCGTATACACCACACACACACACACACCGCGAACACATACGAATGCACACTCACAATCATGGGCTTGAACACGTTGAGCTCAAAGTGTCCGTTGGCGCCTCCAATAGTGACCGCCACGTGGTTCCCCATTACTTGAGCTGCTACCATCGTCATCGCCTCACATTGTGTGGGGTTCACCTTACCTATACATAAACATACATTGAGTTAATCTAGCTATAAAGATACACATACTGTACTGCAGTTGTAAGTGTGTAACTACTTTCAATCTGGCATATGTCTTTTGGGCATTATAAGTGAAAACATTATGTCAGACTAAACCATTTACAAAATAAATGCATAGATTAAAAAAAAAAAAAAAAATAGCAGATCAACAAGCTCACTATGCGCTGCATCACGACACATTGTGAGTTTGTAGATTTATAATTCTTGTACAAAGTATATACAGTGGTTAAACTGTTCTTGTGTAACGTGGAAATATTAAAAAATCACAAACTCACTTCCCATATGAAATATTTAATTATATAAAATTGTTACTTGGATTAGTTTTTCTTGACCACAAAAGTTAAGAATGTTAATTAGATGTCTAGACAGATGTGAGGCACTTCATTGTTCTCTATACATGTGACTATTTATCTGTTGTTTATCGACTAGAGTTCATGGTTACTCTGCTTATTCCGGTCTCACACTTGTAAGTCGCTTTGCATTAAAGTATATGTATGTAAATGTATGTGTGTTCATGTATCAGAGCATGTTCATGTATCAGAGAGTGTGTGTGTGTGTGTGTGTGTGTGTGTGTGTGTGTGTGTGTGTGTGTGTGTGTGTGTGTGTGTGTGTGTGTGTGTGTGTGTGTGTGTGTGTGTGTGTGCGCATTCTTGCGCGCATGTGTCAAAGGGTGAAGAAAGAAAAGGCCACTAAGGCCAGTCCTAAAATAAAAATAAGGGTTGAAACCTGAAGCTGCTGCTATGGATGATGGCTTTCAGCTGAAAGGACAAACAGACTGATAGAGTAAGACAGAGAGAGGGATAGGCAGGGATTTGTAATTTGTGCAGGTTTCTGTACTTTTTGTATGCAAAACTACCCGTTGTCATAGACAGAGTGCTGCCTCATATTGGAAAGCTAAGCTAAGTAAGTCAGTGTCATTGAAATGTATTCGTTTGGGTTCTTAGGACTTGAATAGAAATGTTATTGCCATTTTGTAATACACACCTAAAATGGCTTACTGACTTGAATTATGTGTTGCCATGAAACATCAGTTAAGAACTGTTTTGCTCATTTCATGGTACAGCTGTCCATATCTTTCCGGGCTATATAATGCAGTCCCCGTTATTTAGTCGGCTATTTCAGTACAGTTATGTTGTAATTTTGGTTTAGTGTGACAATTTCTCTGTGTACTTTATCAACAATTTGACTTGGCCATGCGGAAAAGCTTTAAGCCTGATTTCTACTTTGAAAATAGCAGATCTGCAAGCATCACAATGCATTGCGTGCAATGCACTGTGAGATTGTAGATCTGCTGTTTTCAGCGTGCGACATGGATGCGTGCGGCATGGGTGCGTGACAGCGTATACATTCTCCGACGGTGGCCTTTGCCCGCTGACCTGGCATGATGCTGCTTCCAGGCTCGTTCTCAGGCAGTATGAGCTCTCCCAGGCCTGAGCGGGGTCCTGAACCGAGGAAGCGGATGTCGTTGGCGATCTTCATCATGCTCACAGCCACGGTGTTCAGGGCTCCACTCAGCTCCACCAGAGCGTCGTGAGCCGCCAGGGCCTCAAACTTATTGGGAGCAGTCACGAAAGGCAGACCTACCGAAAACATACAAACAGTTCAGTTCAGTCAGAACACTCTTGTTGTGATGTAAAACATATTTTATTACATCAATGTTACATATTTGTACTTGTTGGTGTGATCCTGCTCCTGTGATGCTCAAGAACGAATCTGCATGTGTGTGTGTGTGTGTGTGTGTGTGTGTGTGTGTGTGTGTGTGTGTGTGTGTGTGTGTGTGTGTGTGTGTGTGTGTGTGTGTGTGTGTGTGTGTGTGTGTGTGTGTGTGTGTGTGTGTGTGCACATGCGTATCTTTGCTCACCCGTGAGAGCTGAAACGGTATCAGCTACTTTCTCGGCGAAGCCAATACGGGTGTTTAGTCCAGTGCCAACGGCGGTGCCACCCGCTGCCAGCTCGTACACCCTCGGCATGGCTGCCTTTATCCTCAGTATGCTGTACTTCACCTGTTGGACATAACCACCAAACTCCTACAACCCACACAGGCACACAAACACACATGTGTTAGTTTGAAAGCATCAGCGTGCCAAAGTAAAACAAATCACAGGTCTGGTGTTTTTATCCACCCAGCAGCTAACGTCCCCATCAGTACTCATTCATGGTCTCTTATTGTAGACGGCTACATGGCTGCTAGATTCAATTACTAGGACCACTACTGTTCCTGATATATGTGAATGATATGTCCTCAGCTTGCGACTGCAAACTGTTCCTGTTCGCAGATGACTCGGCTCTGCTGGTCTCGGACAGGGACAGGCTGCAGGTTGAGAAAACTCTCAGCACTGAACTCAACAAGATCTGCATCTGGCTCTCCGACAACAAACTCTCATTACACCTGGGTAAAACTGAATCCATCCTCTTTGGGTCCAACCCTAACCTTAGAAAGGCTGAGAGTTTCACGATCAAAGTGGGTGAAAATGTTATCACAAGAAAGGAGGAAATTACCTACCTGGGTTCCATCTTGGAGGCAAACCTCTCAGGTGACAAAAACGCTGAAAAGACGATCAAAAAGGTCCACAAAATAACACGGAGGATGTGGAGGCTTGTTCGTAAAGTCAGTAAGAATACTCTGAAGATTCTTGTAGGGGCCCTCATACAAGGTCATTATGATTATGCATGCACTTCGTGGTATCACAACACCTCCAAGGCCCTAAAAACAAGGCTCCAAACATCCCAAAACAAACTTGTAAGGCTACTTCTTGGCCTCAATTACAAAGCCCATCTAACCCATGCCCATTTTGCTAGGCTTGGATGGCTTAGGGTTGAGGACAGAGTACAGCAACTTGCTATGGGCCTGGTCTTTAAGATACACCACAACATTGGGATCCCCCTGTATTTGTCAAAATACTTCCAAAATGTTAATCAAGTCCATGATCATAACACCAGAGGCAGCTCCACAAACCATGTTCAACCCAGATTTGGCACAACAAAGGGAATGAACTCTTTCTCATGCTATTCATCTAAAATGTGGAATGCCCTACCAAAAGGAGTAAAGGAGTGTAAAACCCTACTTACTTTCAAAAATGCCCTAAAGATACACCTTCAGGAGGCTGCAATTCAAAAATGGCCCCTGTCCAAGTCCTAACCTACCCCATGTCCTAACCTAACCTACCCCCCCCCCTCTCTTTCTTTTTTGTACATATTTTTCACCCTTCATACTTCATACCAGTAACCTGTAAACTGATTGTATGACATTCTGTATAGTAGTGTGTATATCTGTCTGTCTCTTATATGTCAACATGATTTGTGTGCATGGGGATCTCATCTTAAACAAGCTACGTGCTTAACTGAGCTATCCAGTTTAGTAGACCTTGTATTGCGAATTTGTACTTCCATGTACTGTTATGTACTGCCATGTACTGTTCTCATGTCTTACTAAATAAAGTACATCAATCAATCAATTATGACGTAGCCTTTAACTGGCATGTACTGGTAGAATGGCATTTTTGTCAGCAATTGTAACCATTATGTTTCATATATTACCCAACAGTCAGAGTCGGTTCTGTAATATCTTGTTACTAATCGGATCTCGGAATTAATCTCACGGGTCAAATTAGGGTCACATTCCGTCTTTTTTTTATCTTGTAACCAATCAGATCTTGAACCAAATTTCAAGGGTCCTTTATTTGGGCTTGGTTCCGTCATTTGGGTCCTACATTTTGGACCTGTGAAGAGCTCTACTTCCAAGTCCTATTTCCAACAACCACACCCTGACCCAACCTAAAAGCCGTGGAAATGTCTTTACTGCTGTACCTGCCCGAGGGAGAGGGGCACAGCATCCTGCGTGTGTGTGCGGCCGATTTTAATGATATCTTTAAACTCCTCGGCTTTGGCGGCCAGCGCGTCGTGGAGAGCCTGCAGGCCCGGCAGCAGGACGTGGTGCACCTCTGTGGCCGCAGCGATGTGCATGGCGGTGGGGAACGTGTCATTTGAGCTCTGGAAGGGAAACGCACACATAAGAGCACTTTGTTTAGCGTTCCATAGCCTCCAGATCTGGGGAAAGCCAGAACGAAATAATAAAGGCTAAACTGAATTTAGAATGCCGGATCTCTGGAAAGACAGAATTAAATGAAAAAACTAAACTGAATTTACAATGCCGTCACCCAAGTCTCCCAGAAGAATTGATAACATATGAATCTAGTCTCACGTAACCCCTATTATGTCTGGTGACATCTAAATTCAATCTAGTGGCTAAAACTGTGTGGAAACAATTCAGAGATGTAAAGACTAAACGCATTGCAGAATCAATTCAAAGTCTTTAGGGCAGTCCTTCATATTGGGATGGTTATGCGATTGGTTTCCAAAGCAGTAAGTGTAGGTTTGTTAGAGGCTGTTGTCTCTGCTAATTAGTCACTACATTGAATTTAGATGTCACCAGATACGACATACATATGACTCTAACAGAATCATGAAGACAGATTATTGTATTATTACCTGGCTCTTGTTGACATGGTCATTGGGATGAACCGGGTCCTTGCTTCCAAGCTTCCCCCCCATGATCTCGATGGCCCTGTTACTGATGACCTCGTTCACATTCATATTGCTCTGGGTTCCGGAGCCTGTCTGCCACACCACCAGAGGGAAGTGGTCGTCCAGCTTCCCAGCTGCAACCTAAAATAATAAGCACGTGTCAAATACTGGTGCCTACTCTCATCTGCATGTCTACTAATGTAAGTTTGCTCCTGTGTCAGAAAGGGTGAGGGACCGAAGTTCTATGAAAACCTTTGAATCATGTATTAATTACTCTGTGTGTGTGTGTGTGTGTGTGTGTGTGTGTGTGTGTGTGTGTGTGTGTGTGTGTGTGTGTGTGTGTGTGTGTGTGTGTGTGTGTGTGTGTTGTACTTGACCTCGTCAGCGGCCTGGACGATCGCGGCAGCGATTTTGGGGTCGAGGCCATAGTCTTTATTGACCTCTGCAGCTGCTCTCTTTAGGATACCAAATGCCTTAATGACCTGGATCTGAGAAAGACGACGAAAGAGAAAGGAGAGGATGGGGGAGGAAGAGAGAGCAGAAATGATTTTGATGTAGATGGTTACAGGCATTCAGTCATTTATGCAATGAATAGGCCTTTGTGTGAGACTTACTGGCATCCTTTCAGAGGGACCTCCAATTTTAAAGTTCATGGTTGACCTGACTGTTTGGGCGCCGTAATACTTGTCCACCGGCACTTTGAGCTCCCCAAACGTGTCCCGTTCGATCCTGAATTCTGAACTGGCCTGTGCGGGCACACAAGGGCACACAAACAGTAAGTCAAATATAACCTAACAATGCACAAGCTGAATTGAAGCGGTTTATCAGTCCGGGCAAATAAACAGAGCACTGGCTTCTGGGATGTCTGGCCAAACTAGGAGTCGTTGAAAGTTCACAATCAATGACTGAAGCTACAATATGAAGTCACAGCAACAGCATGGGGATTTATTCTTCTTTTGGTGGAAATCGGTTTGAATCTAAGCAAGGCTAATGACTGACTTTACAGCAACGCATTAGGATCAGGTACTTTATTTTTCATCATATTCATGAGTTGATCAAACATGGAGTTGTACTGGCCAGGGGCGTTAATAATAGTAATACTGTCTGACTACTAGTATTATCCAACTTGTGAGCTTGTAGATCTGCTATTTTCAAAAGATTTTTTATACATTGTATGCATAATGGAGTAGCCTACGTTCTGCTTTTGGTACTTCTAAGTATATTTTAAGACCAATACTTCTGTACTTTTACTCAAGTACATTTTGAATTCCAGAATTTTCTTTTACAGTGTATTTCTACATTGCAGTATTGATACTTTTACTTATGTAACACATGTTATGTGAATACTTTTTCTACCACTGTGGAGTTGTACAGGCCAGCCTGGCCAGTCCAGGGGTATAACTAATAGTAATACTATCTGACTAGAATTATCCAACAGCTGACAGTATTGACAGACAACTGACTTTGACCTCTGGTTGCTAACGTTAGCAAATGAGATACCTAGGTTGGGCTGACAAGCTAATGAGCACATATGAAACCATTTAGAAGAACTGCAGATGCTTACTTTCAGAGTGAATTAACTACAAAACGTGCACACTTTACATAACAGTTAGTTTGCTAGCCCAGCTAGCTAGACTACATTCATTCACTTACACTGGCTAAAGCTACAGCTAAGAAGGTCACACTCACACGGCGCTAACAGCTCATATAACATGAAAAAAGCATGTAAACATACCATTCTGGCGGGTGTTAGGAGCGCAGGGCTGTGCTTGGTGTTGGCGAGGTGCTTCTGCAGAGCCAGCACTCTGCAGTTAAATCTGTGGACGCTGCGCAGAGAGCGATACATGATGGCGGAACACGGCTGTCAAGATCCAAACTAGGGCGGAACCAATGTGTGAGCCAACCAGATGTACCGTTTCAGGGGGCGGAAACTTATCAGTGCAACAGTGGGGGGAGATAATTGAAAGCAGCACCGACCGACAGCCAGTGGTGGAAAAAGTCAAAAGTACCACAAATGTTTAGGGTTTAGGTAACTTTTAACCCTAAAAGTATCAATACCACAACATAAAAATACTCTGTTACAATTAAAAGGCCTGTGTTCAGAATAATAATTAAATTTAATAATTTAAAAAACATTGATTTATGTATATCTGCAAAGTAACTAGTAACTAAGGTTTTCAAATACTTGTAGTGGAGTAAAAGTACAATATTTGTCTTTGAGATGTAGTGGAGTAGAAGTAAAAGTACTGACAATTGTAAATACTCAAGTAAAGTAAAAAAAAAACACCTCAAAATTGTACTGAAGTACATTACTTGAGTTACTCAAGCACTGTTACTCAAGTTGAGTACATGTACTAGGCCTACTTAGTTACTTTACACCACTGCCAAAAGCACTCCTATGTCCCAGAACACAGCACTCAGGCTACCAAGAAGTCTGTTAATAACATCACTGTCAGTGTTCCGAGTTATTATCCGCAGAGAAGTTACAGTACACACGATGACATTAAAAAGAAGAGGCTTCTCTATGTAGCTTCCTTCTGAGTGATGTCACACAAGTCTGTTGTCTAGTGTGGTGCTGTAGTGATGTTGAAATCTGACTGCCTGACACTGTTGATTTGAGCTTAACCACATATGCTGTTATTAGCAAATTAAACAAAACTCTGTTGTGTAAGACAGAATAGATTGATCGATAGATGATGGGTGGCTGGATGGATGGCTGGGATGCACATAATACTAAGTATAATAATAACAAATACTGCACATACATAAATGAGTGACTCAGTTTCATATATCAATGAAAACTAACAGGTTATTCATAAACTCAAATTCAGCAAATTTTCAGTGATCACTCTCTGGTAGACTATCTTACTGTATTAAATGACTGATCAGTGTGTAAATAGTGGTGGTAAAGCCCATCAAAATATAAATAGATAGATACATAAACAAACAAACAAACAAACAAACAAACAGATAAATAGGTCAAGGTGTCAAGCTTTAAGTGCTTGATCATGGAATGGATGTTGTAATTAGACTGAACTGTCAGAGATTAAAAAGCAGGCTGCCTATTCCTCTTGTTTACCATCACCCCCTAACCTGAGGAAGTTTATATCAGACGTAACAATGGAGGTCAAATAGCTGTACTATAGCTGTATATCTGTATACTTAATGTTATCTATTAAATGATATGGACACATCTAGCATAATATTTACATAGGCAACAAGTTCTCTTCTTCACATTTGCCTACTTTCTGCCTTAAACTTGGCATCTCTCTCATTCTTAAGAATCTCAATCATGACTCCCTTGACAATAATACATATAGGCCTATAGGCTATGTATTCCCTTGAATATCTTTTCACAACTCCAACTATGGTACTGTTGAACTTGAACATCAGAAGTAGCCTAAATTGCTTTGCGTTGCCTAGGCGTGAAGGAATTACACGAATGTATAGGAACTACGCATCCCACAAACCATTGCGAATGTTATTTCGTCACTTCCAACTACTTCCTACTACGTCTCTGCAGCTGCGTCCCAGCGATGATAGTTTAACTTCTTTTTTATTTCAACTGGCTTAAGATTAGCCTGTGATAGTGTTTATATTGTTAATAATATGTAGCATATTGTAGTTTGTATTGTGTCTACTGTGTATTTCATATAGTGTGAAACGTAACATAAGTTTAGTGTGCGTTTCCACCGATTGCCCACGAGTGTGACAGTGAAGAACCTGTGGATCATAAGGTAAATAAGTAGCCTACTACTTCTTTTTGATAAATGTGAATTCGTGATCCATCTAGTCACATTCACACTTCACATTTGTAGGGTAAGCAGCTATTGGTGTTATAGTGTAGTTTAGCTAACTAGTGTTCCTACAACTACTGTAGCCCACAGCCAGTTACTTTTGTGTGACAATCTTATTTTTCCCCCTTTTGTTTGCATATTAAACATATTTAGTCCCAGACCTCACGCTATTAGCACTGCTAGTCATATTTTCAACATGTGTACCTCAACAGCAACTCTAACTTTGTACAAATCTTTGTTCTTATCAGCATTAATTTGCCATTTCTATCTTATCATACCTACGTATGATATAATTATAATAATAATAAGACTGTATGTATAATTATTATTTTCTCATTACAGGCGTGCAGGGCAGCCTCTAACAGTGACAGTGATGGAGTGAGCAGCTGCCGTTTTAAGGAGGGATTTGAACAATCTCCACATGAAGGACAGTCCACCCGTACCACTCATGGAGAAGAGTCCTCCCACGGATGAGAGTGTGCCTGCTGACGGTGTGCAGACACCCAAATGTCAAGCTTCCAGGTACTCTGCATCAACCCTGGATGACGAGGTCCTGAGGATGGAAACTGGCCTCTCGGACAGAGCGATGTTCAAACTCGTCGTTGGGTATACGGCGAGATTTGAAAACTCCATTGTTTATCATGACGACTGGGAGGTAGAATCCCTGTCACTTGAAGACCAGATCTTAATGACTCTCATGAAGCTCCGTCGCAACTACACCACCGTGCACCTTGCCCAGCTCTTCCAGTGCAGTTACGCTTGTGCGATGAATGTAGTGCTTACATTCATGCATGTTCTCCACAGATTGTTTTTCGAGGACATAATGAAGACCGTGCCAAGTCGGCAGAAAAAACAGTCGAGCTTACCCTCTTCATTCCAGAAGTACCGCGACTGCAGGATGATCATAGAGTGCATGGAGTTTGAAATTGCTACTCCAGTCTCCATGGACCATCAGCGGCAGACCTACTCCTGACGCAAAGGCAAACACACATTTAAAGCCTTGCTAGGTATGGCGCCGAACTCTACGATAACATACTGCAGCAAACTGTACCCTGGATCGGTCTCTGACACAACCATGGTGACTGAGAGTGGAATCCTAGAGGTCTTCAAGCCAGGGGATCTAATACTGGCTGATAAAGGATTTTTAATCCAAGACATTGTGCCAGAAGGAGTCACTGTGGACGACATCCCACCGATCCCTATTAAATGGGCAAGTGCCCGTTTGGAAGAATATAAAATATTGCATTTCATTCCTCACGCCCTGCAAAGCCATGCTGATGTGGTGGTGCAGGTCTGCTGTGCTTTGGTGAATCTCCAGCCTATGGAGCTGGATTAAAAACATAACATTCAGTTCAATTTAATTGCCTTTTTTGTCATTGCACATTATTGTACAGCGGAATTTAATGTGCATCTCCTGAAATAGTTCATCCAACATTCCACAACATGCTCGCACACACACGTACACACACAGATACACTCACCTGCTTGCAAAGATGGACAACAATAAAAAGATGGACAGTGTTTTAAAAGCTGTTCATTAGCATGGAAGTGTGGGTCTTTAACCACTAAGCCCTATATATACGGATATCCCATAGCCCTAAATTTGACTAAAAATAGCAAAAATGTACGATCTACAAGTCACAATGTGTTATTGTTGTGAGCAATTCTTTCTGATTTTGAATTAGATTTTTGAATTTGCCCAAAATATGCATGCCAGGGTTAATGTGTTTAGTTCCACATGGCAGCAAAGGAAAAAGATGACGGGCATTAGTTGCATCCTTCACAATACTTTTGGCTCAGGCAGCGTGATCTGAAGGTGTCTTCAAATTTGATTTAGGCCACTGCAAAAGTATGGGCTTTTTTTTGTTTTGTTCAAATGACTGTTCCATGTGCTTAGTCACCTGATTTGTTTAAATGAAAAAACTTCTGTTTTATTGACTTACTGACATTATTTTCATCGTCTTAATAAAGGCTAATTATTTACAGTATCTTGTCTCTTTTCTCTGTAATGCAGTGTGTGGCCACCACCAGACTCAGAACCTACAGTAGGGGATGCCTGATTATATTTACTTGCATGCCAGTGTCTTGCACAGAAAATGGCTGATCTAAAAGCTCATAGATCTGCTATTTTCAAGACATGATGCACTGCCAAGTACAAATCAGTTTTTCCAGGCTAGTCCTGAGGACCTCATCTGATGTAAGAAAATAAAAGGTCTGGCATGGCATTTATAGGCCTGACAAAGATAGTGTTCCTTACTTGCTGCATGTACGCAACTGCACACCAACTGGTTGACATTGTTTAAGTTAATTGAAGCAGATGGCACAAGAAATTGGACACTGATGTGTAGCCATATATACAGTATTGTACAATAGAGGATATGCGCATGCTTAAAGTGAATGGCACATCGAGTGGTAAAGAAACATGCAAAATGAGTTGGCAAAGAGAGACAACAGACAACATGTACAGATGGTAGCATCAAAATATTATCTGTTACTTTCTAAAGGAGATCTAAGTGAATTGTTCAAAATAATTTCTCCAGCTCATTAGTGAAGAGGAAATAAGTTTTGACAATCAGGAGAGATAATGGATTCAAGATAAACTAGAGAAATAATTGATGAAACAAAAGCAAAATTGCTACTGGAACACTATAAAATACCATCAAGCTGATAAATGTTTAATTTATCAGTTTTATACTTGTTCATGATCTGTTAACTATTTATTATCCATCATTAACCAATTATCAAACATTTAACAAGTCATTAACAAGTCATTGACCTGACTAACAGTAATCAAGAGATGATTATTCTAAAGCGTTACCAGACTATGGGTTTAGTGCCACACCGCCATTCTTTGTCATTTATGAGAGCTAGTGTAATTAAGTGGAGAGGTTTCATTAAGAAGTTTCACACAGTCCTGAAACATCATGACTGATTCAATCATTAATGAGAGTTTTTGACAAGAGTATCAAGCTAGTATTACGGAAACAACCCATAAAAGAAACAGGCCAGATAACTGGATTGGTTTAGGTGGTTTCTCTTTAGTGTAGAGTTAGCATGACATACAGGCAGCAGTATTGTGCTTAACATGAATATTATGTAAACAGTCAAATCCATTTGGTACCATTTCTACTCTCAGATTTAAATTAACTTTCAGGATTTTATGCTGGATCATTGCAGCTAGTAAGGGGCATTTGAGCTTTACTTGATTTAAAATGTGCTTTTTAAGTTTGCTCAATAATGTCTGTTAGAAAGCAGCTTTACTGAACAAAAATAAAAGATAGTTTAAGTCCTTGTGTCTTTGTTTGAATAGTCGTATGATTATCTAATTGTCTGCAAAGTACAAAGAAAATATCCAGTCTTTGTAAATCCAACTTATTTCAGAGACAGACACAAACTTCCCCACCAGGGGGAGCTCTACTCAACCTTGGCAGAGGAAAAGGGACCTTTCAAAGTTTTGCTTTGGACCAGTGGCTTTTCAACCTTTTTCAGGGTCCATTATTTATTGGGAATTTGAGCCACGGACCACCGTTTGATGAGATTTAGACTCTTTGATCCAAGACTTAGAACATTTTGTTATCGTTGGATACGAATTTGTCCACAATTCCATGCTGTATTGATGAGAGATAACAGACAAACGTTGATCAATTATTTAATTAAGTAATGCAGATGTTTAACAATAATTGAACTTTTGAGAGCGTAAAATGAAACCAAATGGACCCGTAAGGGTATGCCTACATTTGGTTTCATTTGACACTCTCAAGAGTTAAAGATCTGTCCATTTGGTTACCAACTCTCCATCATGTAGCTGCCTGGGGACCACCTGGAACAACCACGGCACTGGTGGTCCCCGGACCACTGGTTGAGAACCACTGCTTTGGACCATTTCATTGGCAGACCGGGAAATTGAGTAAGCCTACATTTACAGTTACTGTGCATTTTGATCTGCCTCTACGTGTATTCCAGACAGGAAGGTTCTGCCACCTGCAGGAAGTCATTATATTAAAAAGGGAGGTTTTGTTTTACAAAACTGATGCTATTGTGAACCAATCTTTCCAAGTCCCATAGAGGCAATCAACATCAAAGGACTGAACATTGCTGTAAGTGTATATAAATATACAAAATGGAGCCTTACGGGTCCATTTGGTTACATTTGTCCAATCTGTTTTTTATTTTTTATTTTTACTGTGTAGCCTATTTGCTTGTTTTTGGATTGGCATGTTTTCACAAGTTACTTTCTGATCTTCAATTGTTTTTTATAGGTTCCTCATGTAACCACAATAGTGATCTGTCATTGATTTGACATATGGAACTCAATTGCACCAATTCCTCTCTCCTAACTTCTTGATTTTTGTGCGTGGAGGATTTAAAGTGATTAGCATGATTTGAGAGACATTGGTTCCTAATACCATTTAATGCCCTAATTGTAAATTATCTTTTGAAAGATCAGATTACCGCAGGACAGTGAACAACACTGCATGCTGTGGTTCACGATCTGATTATTTTTTAGATGTTTTATGGGGGTTTCCCTCAAGATGTTTTCTAGATTTTTTTTTTGTATTACCTTTTAAAATTGATATTCTAAATATTAGAAATATTACCACCGTACTTTTGTGTCTGTAAGAGAATTTAGAAGTTTGAATTATGATAATTTTATATATTACTCGAACAGGGCTTGATTGATGTACTTTATTTAGTAAGACATGAGAACAACAGTACATGGAAGTACAAATTCACAATACAAGGTCTACTAAACTGGAAGACTCATAAAAGCACTGAGCTTGTTTCAAATGAGTTCCCCACGCACACAAATCATGATGACTTTGTGCACGTCAAAATGATTGGTCAATTACACAGTAGTCTACTTGATTGTTCTGATCAGAATGTTTCATAATGGGTCCGATGTTAAGCTCTTACACATTAAAATAAATCTGCCTTGTTTGTTCTTCTCTGAGTTGCATAAATCCACAGAGGATTTGCTCCATCGTCCAATGAGCCTAACCGGTGGCCAATCTCTCAACAGAAGCGTATTAAAAAGCCTGTGTATGCCTAATGGTCTATAACTTTTTCAAGATATTGGCTTTGTGTAACTAAGTTGAGGTATTTTTACTTTTGGAGTATTTCCAATTTTAAATACTTTTACTTCTACTCCAACTCCTACATCTCAGAGGCAAATATTGTCCTTTTACTCGACTACAATTTGAATAGGCTACTTTAGTTAATTTACGTTGCAGATATACATTATTTCATTTCAAAACCACTTTACCACTTTTATTTTATACATTGAAACTAGCCGCTCTATAGCTCACAAGCATCACAACCATGTTGTCAAGCAGGGTGGCGATATGATTCCCATCCAATGCATTATTTCTAAAAGGTGTTTTATGAGTATTAAAAGGTTATTTGTGTTTGTTCATGGGTCTATCTGGCGCCAGAACAGTGACCAAAGCTCTCCTCTGTCCAGTCATCAACATGCTTCTGGACAGGAGTCTGACGCCACGGAGGGGCGGGGCGGATCAATGACCTGCAATGATTGTCCCAATTCAAATATTAGCCATTTAGCGATTGTCTTTGATGTTGAGCGATGCGTCTTCAAGGTTCCTCAATCATATCCTCCTGTTTACTCTCTGTGTCCATTTATCTACATCTAATCGTTAGAAAGTTGTCAGTTAGGGGATTGGTTCTCAACCTGTGGGTCAGGACCCCCAGGGGGGGTCCCCACACATGATTTTTAGGGGTCCCTAGATGACAGTAAAGTAACAAATTAAGGACTTTTAAGAAAAAAAGACCATTACTGCATCAAAAGTAATCAACAAACTATACCATAAAAAGTGGTCAAACATTGGCCAAATTATCAAATAATATAAGAAAGAGGCAAAAAATATTTTCACAACATTTAAATGTATAGCCTAATGCCTCAACTCCTACATTCCAAGTGCTTGTCAGGGTGGAGGGTCCCCAGTTCAAATATAATTATTCTAGGGGGCTGCGGCCTGAAAAGTTTGAGAACCACTGAGTGATGACACTTCTGAGACTCATGCACGAGATCGAACCGTTGAATTCAAAGGGTATAAGGTCTAATAATTGAAACCCTTCATAGGCCAGTTGTACGAAACAGACAGTAGTTCTCAAAGTGTGGTCCGGGGACCCAGCCAGTGGTCCTTGATGGGGCTCCAAGGTCAAATCAGTTTAAGTTTTAATAGGCTATACCCTATTCGAAAACTGCCTATTTACAAGCTCATCGCCACCCAATGATGCGAAGTGGTGAGCTTGTAGATCTGCTATTTTTTAAATGTGAAAAATTGTGAAAATTTGGAATGGGCCTAAAAAAAACACACACAATGATCTTCTCTCACAGGGGTCTCAAGACTCTAGAAAAAAACATTTCAGATGGTGTTCCGCGGTCAAATACATTTAGATTTAGCCTATCTATCTACCTCCACAATATTATTATTATTATTAGCCAATAAGCTAGTTATCGATTTCATTTGTAAACAGCAAACTCACTACAAATGTAGCCAAATGGATCCTTCAATCTATGTCAAACGAACACTGAGGATTCACTTTGCATGCATGTGTGTGTCATTTGAATTGGAGACAACGGGACGGTTTTTAGCGATGCTTGATAACATTGAAACAGAGAAGTCATTCGTTACTGTTTAACTAATCTGGGGAAACGATATGGGCGCATAATGATCCAACTTAGTGAGCCATTAGAGTGACTAAAGTTTATAGCGTTATTATCATCACGATAACAGGCCTACTGATGGAGGACGCTTCACAAGAAAGCCTCCTCCAGCATTCATTCAAATCATGAGTTAATCACTCAACACTCTATACCGTTAGTAGGCCTACAGATGTTTGCGCAGGTGTCCATTGTGATTAATTGTATTGTAAGCTGCATCGTTAAAGATAACATTCACACTGTGTGTGACTAGGCAAATCTACAACGATTTGTAGCCATGCGGAGAAAAACCTAAACGTCACATCGTGATAGGCTATCTGTCTAGGCATGGTAGACATCCTTCTAGAGACGTCACGTGTCTGTTCTTTAATAACAATAACAACAACAACAACAACAACAACAACAACAATAATAATAATAGCAGCTTAATAATAGCCTGTTATAATAATAATAATAATTATTATTATTATTATTATGCTATTAATGATACTAATAATAACAACAACAATAATAATAATAATAATAATAATAGCTTAACAATAGCCTGTTATTATTATTATCATGTAATAATAATAACAATACTACTACTACTAATAATAGCTAAACAGTTTTAAACTCAGAGTTAAATTTACTACAACTGATTTTGCTGTGTAATAATAATAGCCTAATAATAATGACATTGATCATGATCATGAGGAGAAGACCTGTGCTTGGTTGTCCAAGTAAAAAGCCTAATAATAAACAAAACTCACACCGTGGGAGTCCAGTCAAAGCTGTGAGCCAATCAGAACTGGCCTCTGGCCACCTGCAGGAAGTCTGCCGTCCCGTTATCTCCTCCTCCTCCACATGCAGCACAGATATGAGGCAACGGCCCCAAACCGTTTGTTATACTCACCACTAGACCCTGCCTGATGAATGCCACTCCGATGGGTAGCCTGCCTAACTGCACGCACACAAACACACTCACACTAACCTTGTCTGCTGGTATAGTTTCACGTATTTTGCGGATAGAATAAAGGCAGCTCGAGGACGTCTACTGTGGAAGTTATAGCCAAAGGTGTCCTAGAATGCTCTACCAGCACTTTTTGGCGTTTTTTGGCAAAGGGTTCTTCGCTGGACTCTTGAAATAGGCTATATTATATATACTGTCTGTGGACAAACCAGCCTTTTAAACAAACATCAGCCTATATAGAAAGAGAGGAGAGAGGGAGTTACAGCCAACGGGTGGCATTGGATTGGAAAGTTGTCTCATCTTCTGTATAAAGATCAGAAGACCATGCAGTTCCATCACCACGGCGGCTCAGCGGCGTCCCCAACGACCATGAGCGTTCCTTTTTACGCACCGACTCCCCTCCAGCCGAGCCACCGCGACCCGACCCCGTTCTATATCGACGACATCCTCGGCAGGAACGGGACGACGACTCCTTCTCCTTCTCCCACCTCCTCCTCGTCCTCCTCCTCATCCTCGTCCTCCATCTCTTCAACACATCATCATCACCAGGTGGTCCCTAGCGCCACGCCGACCCTGCTGCCGTCTCCCAACTCGTCGTTCACGAGTCTGATCGCGCCCTCTCCGTACCGCACGCACATCTACGAACCCACGCCCATCCACCCGACCCTGTCGCACCACCACCATCACCACCACCAAGCCGCGGCGGCCGCGGCCTTGACGGCCAGCTACGCCTCCACGGGAGCCTTCGCGACCTCCATCTACCCGTTCCATCACCACCGCTCCATGGGGGAGTACGCGCACGCCCTGCTCCGGCACGACCCTCTCGGTAAGTTATGGCACAAGAATCCTAGTGCGTGTGTGTAACTGTTGACTGGACTCCGATGGAGCTATGTGCTAACCAGTGGTGGAAAAAATACTCACATGTTTATGTTTTACTTATAAGTAAAAGTATCAATACTGCAATGTAGAAATACTCTGTTACAATTAAAAGTCTGGAATTCAAAATGTACTTGATAAAAGTAGGCTACAAAAGTATTGGTATCAAAAACGTATACCAAAAGTGGAAATTATACTAATTTTGCAGAATGTCCCATTTCACAATATTCCAAATATAGAATGTATAAAACAATATTTTGCAAATAGCAGTAAGCTCACAATGCTGGTATCGCGACGCATTGTGAGCTTGTAGATCGGCTATACAAATGAAACTTTTTGTACCTCACTTTGTAAATGAACAGTCCAAGCGTAAACGTCTTAATGCGTTGTCCATGCGCATTCTTCAACGAAGACGTGGTGTTTAGGCTACTCTACATAACATGTCATAATAAAAGCCTAATCAATAATCAACCTGCAGAATGTTCAAATAATGATGAAGTCGTGAAGCATGTTGACAACATTATTCGACTGATGGCCTTGTGGCGACCTCATGTTCGCTGGAATTAGTGGGATGGCTCTATATACTATAATACTCTGACAGATCTTCAGGGGAAATACTTTCATATCATATACAGTATACAGTATCGTTATCTGCTTTCGCCATATTTGCAGAATGAGTGACTCTCACTCTCAGCCTCCTACTGCTTGGTCACATGCGGAAGAAAAGCCCTGTGTGTGTGTGTGTGTGTGTGTGTGTGTGTGTGTGTGTGTGTGTGTGTGTGTGTGTGTGTGTGTGTGTGTGTGTGTGTGTGTGTGTGTGTGTGTTCGTGCTGCTGCTTCATCATGCATGTCTGAGCTCTGTTGCTAGTGCTACATCATGTTTGCACAATGCGAACTTTACAATGCTTACCGAGGAAAAATAAAAATAAAAAACGATTACAGTGATTTTTCACCACATGCTTATAACCCCTTAATTATCTGTTAATATAACTTACTGAATTAATTTTGCATGTGTGCATAATTGTTATTATAGCATGCTTTTTATTGGCATAGAAACTCCTTAGCCACTTTTTCTTTTTTTTCTTTTTTTTTTACCAAAAAGTATAGTCTCGACTAGTGAGGTCCTCCTAAGCCTATACTTCAATTTGTACGGGTGGTTGATCATGCCTTTATTGTGACAGACACATACTTGTGTTCCAACAACACCAGACTTGTCCATTCAGTCTGCATGGGGGTGACCGCGGCAGCCTTGACTCGTCTTCCTGCGTCCCATTGTTCTGGAACATCTGAGGACCAGCTCAGCCAGTGACTAAAACACACTGGGCTCTAAATCACTTGTTATTTCACCGCTGCATTGTCGTTCTGTGCGCGCGCATGTGTGTATGTGTGTGTGTGTGTGTGTGTGTGTGTGTGTGTGTGTGTGTGTGTGTGTGTGTGTGTGTGTGTGTGTGTGTGTGTGTGTGTGTGTGTGTGTGTGCGTGCGTGCGTGCGTGCATGTGTCTACCGAACCGTCTCTCTCTCTCTCCTCCCCCACTGTTCTCTGTTCTGCTGCACAGGCAGCAGTTCGCGCTGGTAATCAGAAGACTCGCCCCAAAACACACGCGCCCCCATCACCCCCGGCGGTTCTTGTATTTGTGTATTTGTTTGACTGAGGATAAGGTTAGAAATAAGGCATAGATAATCATTCCCTTGGCGTAGTCGTGGTTATGCTTGCGCGTGGTCAATGGATGAAATGGTTAGTAGAGGGTTATGCTTTTTTCAAAAGAATCTGCACGTATACGGGCCACTTGGGCCACTTTTGGGCGTTGGGCCACTCGGGCCTTGGCCCAGTCAATGGAGCTCTTGCCCAGTCTATAGCTGCTGAAAGACAACTCGTGCATATCAATGGTCCATTGTGTGATCCGTTACTGTATCTGTAGGCATAGCCTACTGTCAGATGAAGCAGTCCAAAAGAGAATGGATAATGGTCCTGGATTCATGAATTAAATTACAGAGTTGATGTGACTTGGGACTAGCTGTTGAGTCTGTCAGTGTGTGTGTGTGTGTGTGTGTGTGTGTGTGTGTGTGTGTGTGTGTGTGTGTGTGTGTGTGTGTGTGTGTGTGTGTGTGTGTGTGTGTGTGTGTGTGTGTGTGTGTGTGTGTGTGTGTGTGTGTGCTCACATGCTACAAGTCAGAAGTTGACACAGAATCAGTAGATTATCAACACAGTATTAGTAAAGGCTGAGAGAGTGTGTTGTTAATGTTGCTATATGGTCGTTTGAATTGTAGTTTATATTTGGGAATCAAGGGTGACATTGCAACACCTGTCAATCTCAAAGACAACTGACTTAATATTTTGATAAAATTAAAGGCAATAATAAGAATTAATGAATTAATAATAAAAAAATATATACGGCATATAGGCCTACTGAAGTTACGTTTAGAAATACCAGGTGGCGACTGTTCCGAGGTCGCCGGATTTGCCCCGGGGGCGACTGTGTTTTGGGGCGAGCGTTTTGGTATTCGCAGTGCTGAAACAAGTCAGTCGACCCTTTTTCCGTTCATACAGGAAGCTGTGAGCCTCTCGATAGGAGTAAATCTGGTTTCAGAAGCTGTTAAATGTTTTCCTGGCCAACCCGGGCCAACCCGGGCCACCCCCGGCCAGCCGCTTCCTCGGGAGGCCGCTGCACGTTGCTGATTATTTTATCGACATCCTCAATACAGACATATTCAGGAAACACTCGGCCTCTGATAGCCCGGGATCCGTTCTTGCACATAGTGTTGCACTTCCTCTGGCTGACTGGTGCATGGGCAGCCAGCGAGGATGTGATGTGACTGACTTTCTTTTATTAAAAATAAACCAAAGACACACACAGACAGTGAACAAACGGGCACATCAAGACATATGGCTAATGGCCCCCCAGATAGAGCCATGCGTAGGCTATTCCATGCAAGTTATGTTTTATATGTTTGTTTAGGCTTTTTAATAGGCCCCTTTATATAGGCCTAATAGGGATAGTTTCCTTTTAATTTAGGGCGGTCTAGAATAATATAACGTTAAGGTCAATCAAATTCGGATCTTCCAAAAAAAATGATGATGAATGATGATCAGAACATCTGCAGGAACTGAACTGTAGGCTATAGGTTCATTTAGACGTTTACTTTCGGGAGGGGAATTTAACATTTCTCTAAATCACAGCTAGCCTAAAGCTTAATATTTTATATTCCATCGCATGAGGGTAGGTATCACTTGCCGAAAATAATCTCTTTTTGACAAGTGACACTATCGAGTAGATGCTTGTAACAAGCATACTGAAGAGAAAATAAATCAGTATACCCGTAACTTGCTTATAACAAGTTACGGTATAGCCTATTTTATTTATTTTTCATTTTAAATGACTTTTATTCTATCATTGACTCACCCCATTAAACATTGAATTCATGGAGTTTTTTGTTTTTTTTTTCGCATTCCTATGCAATATTCCAATATTTGATTAATTGAAGTTTATCCAGACTGATTCCAGACTGATTCGCCTTTTTTCTCATCTCGCAAAGTGAGAAAAAAAGACGCCAAACGTAGCAATCAGTAAATAAGGCCAAGAGCAATTCTCTATTTAAAACATTAGCTTATAACCTGGACAGTAGTCCTCCCAGTGATGACACTAAAATATATACTTTTGCCTGGCCTCATATTTATTTCAACAAATTACAACTCTCCATGAATTCAATGCTTCATGGGTTGAATAATTGATTGATAGGGGGGGTCATTTAGGGGGACCTTTAAACCGCTTGTGGTGGGGAAGAGGGAACGACTTGTGTTTAAGTGAAGGCCACCATCATCGGCTATAATCAGGCCACAGACCAGCAGGAAGCACATGAGCGGATATTTGCCCATAGTTTTCACTCTGTCACGACCTTCCTTAAAAGCATCGCATGCACGCAGCACGCCAAGGCTGTCACACTCATTATTATTGTTTGCTTTAGAGCCATTAACAGGAAAGGAAACGGGCAAAGAAGGAGAAAACATTCTTGATTTGTTTTGGCTTTGCTATACACAAAGCCTTATCCATCAGCCAGGCAGATTCATGTTATTCATTTGTAATAAAGAATATAGGCCTATGAGCAAACCATGGCAGTAATCTGATTTGGTTGTCTCTCTTTATGTTGATAATTAAACAAATTAAACAAACTATTGTCATCACGCATAGCATAGGAGTGAAGGAAGGGTGTTAATGTGTAACGATTGTCTAATAGACTAGATGTTGATAGTCATACATTTAATATTTTTTTCTTTCATTTTAACTAAAGGAAAACCACTCCTGTGGACTCCATTCATCCAGCGGCCTCTGCATAAAAGAAAAGGTGGTCAGGTTCGTTTCTCCAACGACCAGACTATTGAGCTGGAGAAGAAGTTCGAGACCCAGAAGTACCTTTCACCGCCCGAGAGAAAACGGCTGGCCAAGATGTTACAACTGAGCGAGAGACAGGTGAGCTTTTAAAATCTTATTTCAGTTCATTTGGGAAAATGATGTATAGGCCTATGTATGGTATGGCATTTTGAGGAAAAGGCTTTCTTTAAAAACAAAACTGTGTCTCAAATCCAGTGGTGTAAAGTAATGTACTCAAGTACATACTTCTCAGAAGAAAATAGTGTACCTTTACTCCACTATTTATATAACAATTTTAGTTACTATGTATGTACTATGTATTACTTTGTAGATTGTTATTATTATTACCACACTTAATCAACACATTAACCACTTCAAGCCCTATATATTTCGGCCATTTGAAAATAGCAGATCTACAAGCTCACAATGCTTTGCCATGCAACGCATCGTGAGCTTGTAGATCTGCTATTTTCAAAAGATTTTTGAACCTTTGTGGAAAATTTGTGAAATGGGACATTCTGCACAATGAGTACTTTTACTTAAAATCACGAAGGCCTTTTGGGTGCACGTCCCTTGTTATTATTGTTAGGCTATTGTTGCGAACGCGTTCTATTCAGAACATGCTTAACGCTTGTGGAGTCTGAGACAAAAACGATTACATGCTAACACATTCGTTTCTGTTTTGTCCTGTAGGTTAAAACGTGGTTCCAAAATCGAAGAGCCAAGTGGCGAAGACTAAAACAGGTGAGACTGGAAAAGGTTGGAACACAAAAGGGACCAAATACCCACATACATAGGCTACTGTCTCAGATAAAAATGTACCTAATGTAACGATTGTTACTACGTATTTTGGGATTCACCTGCTAACCAATGAAAACGCCAATATTTACTTGCTATAAAAGCCGTGCGTATTGTGCGCAATCGCTGCATGATTTGGGAGCTGTCCTCCTCATCGGTGCTGAACTGACAACATCGGCATCGCTGAACTAAGAAATAAAACAAAACAAAACAAAACAAAACAAAAAACCGGAAAGCATCTGTGTCATTTTAGATTTCGTTGGCTATTCAAAGGTAGCAGATATATAAGCTCATATCTTGTAGATCTGCTATTTTTGAAAAATCGTGAAAATGTGTGCGAATCTTATTTTAATATTATATTTCAAGTCTGGTTCCAGACGAATCTGCCATTGTGATAAATACGTGTTAACTGTTAATAATGTGTTAAATACGTCCTATATGGAGGAAATGTATGTGAAACTTGTGGAAAAGTGGAAATATTTGACAAAATAGCCAACGAGTTTTCTGCCAGAACCTTCAAATGGATATATTATTTTATATTTATATTTTTAAAGCAAACATTTGTAATTCAAATCTTTGCTTCTGGGCAGGGGGGGGGGGGTCCCTGGGACAAAATATTTTGAGATAGGGGTCCGCGGCCAAATACATTTTTTTTTTTTTTTTTTAAACATTGATATATATTCTATGTTATGTCTTGACCAGGAGAATCCCGGTAAGAAGGAGGAGGTGGAGGACGACGGAGGCTCCGCCGGCAGGAGTAAAGGCGAGGAGGCCTCAGACCTGCAGGGTCCGGATCAGAGGCACCAGGGCTCGGTCTCTGACGTGTCCCACTGCCGCTCTCTGCACTCCTCCTCCCCGTTGTCCCACAGAGACATGGACTCGGACATCTCACACGAGGACACGGACAGAGAGCTGGACATTGAGGAGGACGACGAGTTTCAGCTCAATCCACAGTTTTGAGATGACATTTATTTCATGGCTTTTATGTCCGTCGTTTGGAGATGAAATCCTCGGTGATCATTTAGAGCAGTGGTTCTCAACCTTCTCAGGCCTCGACCCCCCAAAATGATCATCATTTTTGAACTGGGGAGTCGGGACCCCCCCCCCCCCCCACCCTGACAGGCTTATGGGAGTTGAGGTATTACATTTTGTTTGACTTGGTTCCATAAATATTATGAAAATAGCTGATCTACACGCTTGTAGATCGGCTATTTTCAAAATGTTTGCCTCTTTCTTATGTTATTTGACAACTTGGCCAATGTTTGACCAGTTTTTTAATTTGTTGATTTTACTTTTGATGCAGTAATGGTCTTTTTTTCTTTTCTTTCCTTCTCTTTTTTTTAAAGGTCTTAAAAGTCCTTAAACTGTCACTTTACTGTCATCTGGGGACCCCCCAAAAAAAATCATGTGGGGACCCCGCTGGGGGTCCCGACCCACAGGTTGAGAACCACTGATTTAGAGAGCGTACACAAATAGACAATTGGCGCATATGGGAGTTAATTGATCATTAAGGGTTTTAGCCTACTGTGTAGGTCTCCCCCCGAAATAACCAAAATAACCCACTGAATGCCTTTGAAAACTGACAGCGTCAAAATTACAATTGTAATTTTGGACAATTTAAGAGGTAGGCTATAGGCTAATATGTCTGCAGCCTACATCATCCGTCTTTGGGAGGAGGAGGAGGACAATACATTTTAAAACACTGAATTTTTTGTTGTTGTTGTTTGTTTGTTTGTTATTCATTCACTGTAAACTGAATACAGCATGAGTCAATGTCCAGCTATGTTTTCTAGTAGGCCTAGTTAAAGAACCGCTTTAACTAGTCGCTAGTCTCAAAACACTTTGTATTTCGTATTTTGTACATATATAGTCTGTATTTTGTGTCTGTTGTTAATGTGTATTTTCCTGTCGACACGCACTGTAAATTAGTGTAGATTAGTCCGTCCAGCACTAGGTCTTACTGTATATCGTTTTGGATGTTTTATGCCATTGAAAATAAATATATCATTTAATTGATTTAGCATCGAGTGATATCGGATAAGGTAGCCTATTTACTGCAACATAAATGTGTTGATTTAGGTTGCCTCTAAGGTTGTAGCTTGTACTGTATTTATGCATTTGCATATGTTTGTGAAATAAAACTGTGGTGACATGAGAGAACAACAGTGAATTAAATACAACAATATTAAAAAGGAAAAACATTATTTGTTGGGGTTATTTGAAATGTTTTACAAGTAGCCTAGTGGTGGAAAGTATACTCAAGCAGGCCTACTGTAGCCATACAGTAGTACGGCCCATATTATCTTTACTTTACTTGAATATTTCCAATTTCTGATAGAAGGCTACTTTTACTTGATACTTCTACTCCACAAACGTATGTGTTTTTACTCCACTTATTTTTTTTGTTGGAAAACCTCAGTTATTAGTCAGTTAGGCTACGTTGTATTTAGATTATTAATAGAAAACATTAGCCAATTAACAGGGCTGGATTAAGCCAGGCCTGCCAGATGTAATTAATTACCATGTTAATTACCCCGCACCAACTGCATGCGACGTATTCTGGTTCTAGACGTGTTGCGACACTGACGCACCTGTTTATTGTGTGCCCCATAATTAGGCTACGCCCTATATGCTCACTGGCGGAAATGCATGTGAAACTCGTGGAAAAGTGGAAATAATTGACAAAATGCGAGTTTTCTACCAGAACCAGTTCAAATGGATATGAAACTAGATGGCAATAGCTGACCCCAAGTCGCAGCAATTCATTATTGGGTGAGTACATATATTTATAGGCCCACATGCAGCGCTACAACGTTTAATGCCGCCATCGATGACTCGTGCACCGTCAGTCCGTCGCAGGTGTAGCCTCGGCCTATACGTGTTGCTGTGTATGGAATACATGAAATCTGTGGTGTAAGGTCAGGGTACTAAAGTATAATTTGGGCCCTGCATGACCGTGTAAGTAACTAAGTACACTTACTCAGGTAGCCTTACTGTAGCCTACTTCAGTACAATTTTGAGGTATTTTTTACTTTACTGGGTATTTCCAATTTTCAGTAGGCCTACTTTTAGGCTACTTCTACTCCACTACAATTATTAGAAAACTTTAGTTACTTAATTGTTACTTTGTAGATTTTGATAACTATTACAAAACATATGCTACGGTACTGGCTACATTAACTCAGCCCTATACATTTCGGCCATTTGAAAATAGCCAATCTACAAGCTCACAATGCCAGGCATTGTGAGCTTGTAGATATTTTATACATTTAAAAAAAAATATTCTGTCTGTTGAGATCTGTTGAGATAGCAGATTGTCTGCTATCTCAACAGACACACTGTAGGCTGCTATTGTTTCCATGAGTATGGCATTTCCTGCACGGTGAATCAGAGCTTGTGAAGGAAAAGGTTTAGGGCATGGAAAGAGTAAAATGGGCCCTGAACTTGAATACAGGAGATTTGATGTAGGGAAAAATAAGGGAACCTATACTATAGACCCCTGGGGTACTCCAGTCAACATCACCCAAGCCCTTCCTTTCAAGTCGAAATGTCATTGATTAAAACAGTTATCAGAGATAGTATATATTTTTGCTTTGATTCAAAGATTCAAAGACATTAGATTCAAAGACATTAGAACTAGGGCTTGATGTCCTGGCTGGTTCTAAATGTGGCATCTGGGGACCCCCAAGGGGTCCTTGAAGGAGTTCCAGAGGGTCCCCAGCTAAATAAATCAAATAATCGACCCTTCCATCTGTACACTCTCTGAGTTAATTAAAGGGGCATGACTCATGAGGCCCTATAAAGGCTGATTTTGTAGTTTGTTTTCCACTTCAAGATAAAAACTACAGCAGGGTCAAAACATGGCAGGCTGCATAACACTGACCCAAGGCTATAATAAAAGGAGGTATAGGGTCAGTCAGACGCCATTGACACGCATGGGACACGCATGGGAGGCAAAAGTAGATCCAAAAGTTCTGTGAAATACATTGGAGTCAATGCTGTGAACAAACACTATTTCTGAGATTTGGTGGTCAATGATGGACTTTCTCGCGATACTTTGGCAAGTTCAGAAACATAATATTTTAGATAGGCCTATACTATATATATATTTTTAACAAAAAAATAACACAGCAGAAAACAATGTGTGATATGTCTTCTTTCATTTTCCTGGACTGAGTATCATACTATAATTCTAGTAAGGGCGTAGTGAAGGGCGTAGTGGTGAGTAGGTGAAGCTACCCGGTTCTCCTCAGTGGCTGGAGCAATTGCTCTGATTTTGCACACAGCCATTGACCATTACCATCTGAACTTAACTGTGAAGCCCGTTTTTCAATTTCACCAAATCTCAGCTTCTTATTTGCGTTTTTGTGTCAAACACTGTCGCCATGGTTACGGGGCTGCCCAGCTATGGGACGAACTGCCTCCTGGGTTGCCAGATCATGTGCGCATATCCCCCCACGGATGCGTTGACCAGGTATGGTCTAGTTTTTATAAAGGGCTCAATCGTTCAGAAATAGTGTTTGTTCATAAGCTGGTCCACCTGTCCCTCATTGACAGCAATGTAATCTCACGGCTGCAGTTTGCCTCCCAGTGTCGACGAATCTGCCGTCTGGAATTGCTGGATATAGCTAAAATGATATTTTTAATTACCTTGCACTGGCCTTATAGTACACAGTGACGTAAGCAACACAGCTGCAGCTAATCAAATATAATAATAATAATATAATGGGTGTGTTAGATTTTAGGTGTGTCAGTACTGTCTATCATGATTGCACAGTGGCATGCCCATGGCCCTGGACACGCCTATGCAAATCTAACACGCTCATTATTCATTTGATTAGCTGCAGCTGTATAATCTGCTGTAGTTTTTAACCTGAACAGGAAAACCAACTACAAAATCAGCCTAGGGTTTCATGTCCCTTTAAACCTGAGGATTTTACAGTGTGCTGGTCATAGAAGGACATGTATCAAATACATCATACTGTGAGCCACTTGCCCAAGTTGGCACTGACAGGGATTTCCCATCCAATGCTGGCCATGCAAGTACAGATTAGCACACAGTTTGGCTCTTGTCAATGGCTGCTCTATCAGCACATTCAACTTCAAATAGCTTATCATTTAGCTCACAGGCAAACACAGCGAGGGGAGTTTTTCAGTAAGTAGATTAGGTTAATGATTGCAGGGACCATCAGATCATCAGAGACACAGCAGAGTGAATGATAGATATAAGTGATCGATATCTTTACAGTGCTTATTGTTCACGACGAGAGTATGGTTGAAGGTGTCATTTCCTTTAACAAATGCATCATTAGGGTGACGCAAGTAATGATTTGTCATTTAAATTTTGTATTATACTTTATTATAATTGTATACTGTTACTGTAGTGTAGATCATTGTTCTCAAATGAAAAAGAATTTCAACGACATCCATAACTCTCACGAGTTACAGACCTGTAAGGGCCCATTTGGACTCAAGAAACCCTGAGTGTCCCAGGACAGTGAGGACACCACTGGTATATACTATAGATGGTTTAATGTCATAATAGCGCTAGACTGAACTGCAAAACGTGCCGACGAAAAACATAAATACAGTGCTAATGTTTATTTATTTGCACAAGCATTGGTTTACTTGTGTTTCACAGCAATTTCACAGCGAAGAACAGTGTCATCCAAGTGGAGTCATGACGGTCACGGCGGTCAGTGGCTCGGGTTCAGTGGCTTTACACATACAAGCTCATTCCTAAACCAACAGCATGTGCATTGATCTCGCTCTCTGTATTGTGTAATGGTTCACAAATTGTTCAGGGAAAAATCAACATTTGGGAGAAATAGCACACACGGTCGGTGGGTGAAATGTAAACAGATAGCCCACTGGTTCCAAAGTGCCTGTCTGTTCCACTCAGTTCAAACATGTAAGGCTATTACTCTATCGTTGCCTCGGCCAATTTTTCCACTGGTTTTACACAGTCAAATCCTCGTGTTAATTTAGGCACTTGAACCCTAGTGTCCCTATTCTGGAGCGAACATACGGCAAAAATAGCAGATCTGCAAGCTTACAACGCGCCGCAACAGCGCGCTGTGAGCTTGTAGATCGCCTCTTTTCAGCGAAGAGATTTGGTGTAGAGTGAAAAAAGGAGGTGGCCAAGGATTGACCCATTAGGGACCCTGGTCGACTAAGTACAGAGGTTTTAAGTGGTTGATTCTGATAAAGGTAACCAAATGGGTCCATGTGGTTACATTCTTACACTGTAAATTATGGATACCTCTGAGGATCTTACTGTAGCACTACACAGTCAAGTATATTAATTTATCCACAATTTATACTTGGCCGCTGTAGGTGTTATAGTGTCCACATTTTGGCATGCAAATTTGGAGACGGCATAAGGTTTACTCTACTCACCTTTACCATTATGTAAATGGACAATATCATGGTATATTTGGTTGTCTAATGGTTTATAATATTTACCCTCTCTAACTTCAACTCCATATCGTCTCTGTTGGGTGGAAACCTCATATGTCCAAAACTGTTACTTTTCAGGATTCAAATTCAAATATGGCAAAGGTAGCAGCAATGAAGCTCAAAGCTTGTGGATCTGCAACTTTTGATACTTTTGTGTGACGCTGTAGTATGATCAAATAGGGCGTTAATTTACGATAAAACACAAAAAGTTAGAATATGGAGATAAGAGGTTTCTGCCCGATAGCAACGATATGTGTCTCAGTGTCTGATCTACACTCTCTAAATGTGACATATACTATATGAATTTACACAACACACTATATACTGGGTATCCAGAGCAGCCAGCATGGGCATACAAAAAATTGATCAGTAATTCTGAAGGAGAGACTTTGTTATTATTCAAAGGTACTTTGAACTGTTTATATCTGATATTCAGGGTAACCCAGGCTGCCCTCTTGGCCCATGGCTCACTTGGAAAAGAGATGATTCTCTGGTTAACTAAAGGGTAAAAAAAAATCCCCTAAAAATAAACTTCCGAAGTTCAGGTCAGCATAACTATGACTTGCTAACGATTAAAGCACATACACGGTGAAATCTGGAGTCTTCATTTGACCCAGAGACTGTCAAAATTGACCAAATTAATACTACAGATGTGTGTGTGTGTGTGTGTGTGTGTGTGTGTGTGTGTGTGTGTGTGTGTGTGTGTGTGTGTGTGTGTGTGTGTGTGTGTGTGTGTGCGTGCGCGAGCGTGCGCGCGCGCATGCCCGCTCGTATATTGGCGGACATGAGTTAATGTGTGGTTATAATTGAACGACTGTGGAATGTGTTGACTGTTGACCTTGGCCAAATGGACACCATTATCTGTACCTGCCCAGGCCTCCCTCCTCTACTGAGCTGCTACATTAATGATAGGGAACGCTGTTGACATCCACTACTGTAATAGTGGACAAAGAGAGAGAGAGAGGGGGGGAGTACAATTAACTACAATTTTGTGGTACTTTTACTATACTTTACTATAATTTCCATTTTCAATACTTTATACTTCTACTCCACTACATCTCGAGAGGCAAAGTTTTACTTTTTACTCTTTTTACAATTGTTTGAAAACTTTAGTTACTACCGGTAGTTACTTTGCAGTTCTAGATTATTACCTTTACAAAACATACATTAGCCAATTAAGTCCAATTGTATACTTAGGCTTTTCGAAAAATGTATTAAAATCAAGTACATTCAGTGGACAACGGACATACAGTAACAAAGCATAAACCACCGGTCAACCTCAGACTGAGCTAAAAGCAAGAGAGAAAGGGAGGGTGGGTCTTTAGTTTTGAGAGTTACAATAGAGTTCAATGAATTCTGAGGATTTTACTTATGTACCAGCTTCATGCAGATGCATGCTTTAATGAAAGTACATTGTATTAATACATTGCTGCTGTCTCTACTCATAGTCAAGCCCTGGGAGAATGAATGAATGACAGACAGAGGGATCCGTGTAAGCTCAACATCCAGTGTTAGTTATTAATGAGCTTTAGTGAGAGCTTCGGTATAGACAGAGGGCCCCCATTAGGCCCCTACACACACACACACACACACACACACACACACACACACACACACACACACACACACACACACACACACACACACACACACACACACACGGGACACTATAGCGATAAATCTGTGGCTAAACAGGGGTGTATCATTGCCCCCCCGGGACACCCATTTAGTTGTCTATCTACCTACCAGTGCAGAGGAACTAAGAGTTAAATTGGCCGTGAGCTGATTTGTGTTGAAGGACAGCAAACAGTGGCTCATCTGGTCTGCTGGGTGGCAAGAAGACCTAAACAGGTTTTTGAAGACCCATGATGATGAAAAATGACTTTTTAGGGGCGCACCGTGAGGGAAAGAACCACAGTGCACACTACTGTTTTGTAATCAAAAGTCTGGGTTGGTAACTTTAATAGTGCTTAATTACCAGTTAAATTATCAGTAATAATTTAAACCTGAGAGTGTAAAAATTGATCATACTTTTATGGCAGGAATCATTTTAAGGGGAACTGATTGGAGTTAAACATTCAGTTTAACCACAAAAACCCTAGCATCCCTATAACGAAGATTCTGTGAAAATAGACAAAGATTTGGAAAGAATGGCAGATCTACAAGCTCACAATGTCCTGTAATGAATTTAGAAACAAGTGATGACGTTTTACCATTCATTAACAGTGTGACTACACATGTTAGAGCCCCTGCAGGTGTCCAGTTGTCACAGCATTAGTGCATGAAATTCTTGATAAAAAGAAAGCGTAATGTAGAAAAAAAATTAAATGTTAAAAGATGCAAATCAATGATACTTTTACATTTTTAAAATTGTCAAGGGTAAAACAATACAATGAATGGTCCATTGTGGTCCCTGCTGTTAAAAGAAAGATAGGAATATCAAATATGAATATGAATGGATGAGGTAGAAATAAAGTTAGGTAGAATGGCAATATGATAAACCTCTTATAACAGGTGCAATATCATGTTTATAAAAGTCAGTCTGTAAGAGCCATTTTGAAACCAAACCTCTTTTCTTTTTCTTTTTTTTTCACATTCACTTGAAATAGCGTGAGTCAAGCCTCAGTCCTCCCATCTGTTAAGGGACAAAGTCAACAGTGAGACCTGGAGTTGTCCCAGAAACCACTTCCTGTGTGCGTGAAAAGGATTTGCATCGAGACATTAATCCCCAAAACATTAATCCAATAGACAATGCATCGGGGAGGCCATTTGAAGCAATGGAAAACAGGCACGACGTCCAGGGGCACACCAAAAAGAGATTCATTCCTCTGGCAACTAAGGAGATATCACTCACCGATTCGTGTGTGCGCCCGAGTGTGCTATTTGCTTTTCAATTAGGCCATATCCAAATGGGAGATAGTGACGTTTTAAAAGTATTCAGAGAGCAGTTAAAGGAGTACAGGATTTTATGCCTGACCCTCCAATTTAGATACAGTCCATCCTAACGATTAGCTGCTCAAACAAGCTCCCTCAGCAGAGCACACAAACTGATAATAAATAGTTATGGCCAAATGTGGCAAACATCCGACTCAATTAGGCCTCTATTCAGGGCACAAGTGACTTTTTAGGGACAATATAAAAGGATATCTGTGAAGGTAGGCTGGAGGCCTGTGTGGACAGTTGGCGCTGAATTTTCCATTGTGATAAGTTATAAAAGACAAGAGATTTCAATGAGTAACTTGAAGTGATGCTTTTTTTCCCCTTATAAAAGCTTCACTCACAAATAAAGTAACAATTAATTAAGGACATACAAACAAACAAAATTACTTTAAAAAAATGTGTCAACTTCAGCATTTAGTTGGTCTTAAGTACACCATAAGTGTACCTACTGTGTAAGTACAGTACTTACTTAAGTGTACTTATAAGTGGCCACAATAGGGGTCATATGCAGCAAAATGTAAAAATTAAGAAATATGAAGTTTACCTTTGGGTTAGTCTCAGTTATGAATGATATATTGAGAGTAATTGTAATATTATACAGTGTTGATAGCTCTATCTGTTCCCTTTATTAAAGATGATGATGCTGTATTGTAGATTGTAGCCAAGGGGTTCCCAATGCATTCCATACCAAGGACCCCCGTCCCCCAAATAGCCAAAGCCTTTTGTGCTCCCCTTTTGTGAAATGGGTTTAAAACGCTTTAATTGCACTATTTTCTTTCTTTTGGGGGGGACAAAACATGGATGATAGGGTTAAAATGTCTCTTTTAATTGTTGTACTGTGGACCACATATATAAAATTGTCACTGTACTGTTATGTATCCATTTAGCTCAATTTGAACACTCTCAGGGTAAACTCTCTATTCTTGAAAAAAAAACGGACCTCAGTTGTAACTGTAGGCTACTTGGTATGCTGTTTTTTTCACTCTACACCAAATCTCTTGGCCAAAAACAGCCGATCTACAAGCTTACAAGCTTGTGAGCTTGTAGATCTGCAATCTTTGGTGAATGTTCCCCCCAGAATAGGGATGCTGGGGTTCAAGTTGTTAAATTAACACTCAGGGATTTACTGTGGTGTACAGTATTTTGTATTTCCTCATGGACTCATTCAGACTCAAGGCTTTGCTAAACATTTTATGGGGAATAATTAACACACATTAGCCCCAGTATATGGTCTATATACTGGCTAATGGCTGATGATGATGTCACCTACAATAACACTAAATAATAGATTGGTTTTAATGCCTTTCTTGCTATCTCTACGTGCCTCTCTTCAGACACAAATATAGGTATTGTTATGTATTGACTGAGTTTATTTTAGGGAAAATGGATCAAAAAGCAGTGATTAGAACCTTATCAGTTTTGGTCCCATTCACTGGTTTACTGTTTGTTTGTTTGTTTTACTTACTGTATCATGTCATAACAGCACCCACTGTAAAAAATAACTTCACATTTCTGAACACAGATGTTTTATAAGATATATAATTTAACACGTCTATATAACACATACTGCAGTGTCAGTGTGTGTGTGTGTGTGTGTGTGTGTGTGTGTGTGTGTGTGTGTGTGTGTGTGTGTGTGCGTGTGTGCGTATGTGCGTGTGTGCGTGCGTGCGTGCGTGCATATGCATACCCACTCACGTGTGCTTGTCTATAGGTGCGCACATGCACAAGACCAAGACAGCATATTTTGTTCTTATTCTGTGATATTTGTACACAGTCAAGTAGTGTCGAATTGAAGCTCTTATCAAGCCCTCGTGGAGACAAACAGAGGTAAATGATCCAGTTAAAAGCTTTTATCGACCTGCTACTGGTTGTTTTATGACACATCCCTGTGCTGTTGTTCTGATCCAGGCCATTGATTTTTACTGCTTGTGTAAACACCAGGCCGCCCTTGTAACACTACAGCTATGATGGAGGTATAGGGGAGAGAGAGAGAGAGAGAGATTACACAGTATCATCCTGAGTGTTAATTTAACTCAGAGAGTGTACAAATGTAATCAAATGGACCCATAAGCCTCCATTTGATTACATTTGTACACTCTCTGAGTTAGAAGTGGAAACAATGAACAGTGATGTATGTTTGCATGAAAGTATCATGATGTATGTGAACGCACGTGTGTGTGTGTGTGTGTGTGTGTGTGTGTGTGTGTGTATGTGTGTGTGTGTGTGTGTGTGTGTGTGTGAGAGTGTGTGTGTGTGTGTGCGTGTGCGTGTGCGTGTGCGTGTGTGACTGAGATATGATGATGATAATCGCAGATCAATAGGAGCCACTGTTTAACTCAGAGACACTCCTCTGTGTAATGGCTCGCTAAGGGAGCTTTAACAGCATGAAACCATAAAGACTTTTACATTCTGTTTATTTTACCTTTTAATTAACCAGGTCAGTCAATTAATAACATGTCGTCACAGCACCAGAGGGGGTTTTATTGGTATGTTATCTCATGTCAAGCTGTCTCCATTGAACATTCTCTCAAAGGAAAGTTAGCGTTAACATTATTTCCTGCAAAAACCTTTAGTGTCACACAGTGTGTGTGTGTGTGTGTGTGTGTGTGTGTGTGTGTGTGTGTGTGTGTGTGTGTGTGTGTGTGTGTGTGTGTGTGTGTGTGTGTGTGTGTGTGTGTGTGTGTGTGTGTGTGTGTGTGTGTTCATGTATGAACTTTGTAGCTGTTGTTTTAAGTTTTAACTTCGTAACATCTAGTTTGATACTCTGCCAAAACCTTTCTTTTATTGGAATTTTAGCTTTGGTTTTACTTTGGAAGGTTTAGTCTCATCTTAAAAGTGTGTATCCTGAATTGTACAGCTTTTAATTCATTCTTTGTCTAGCCATTTGTTGTATCCAAGTTTATCTAACAAGGCAGCAGTTCACTTCTATTGAGTTACTCCAATTCCAAGTGAGACTGTTTCACTGTTTGGTTCACGGTGGGAACTGAATCGTTTAGTCAGGTCTGGTTTTACGCAAGCTGTGTGCAATCCTAGATTTTTGATTTTTGAGTTTTAATCTCAAATGTTTTGGAGCAATTATTGCTATTATAGTATTGCTATTATATTGATATTAGTACGTCTAGATGTATGTACGCTATACACAGGGTACGGTATAGCAAGAGTGAGAGAGAGAGAGTATATTCAGGTAAAGAAGGAAATGTTTCAACTGGCTGATATCTCCCCTTTCTGTTGCCGTGTCTGTCATTCCCACTTCTCAGTTTCCTTCATTTTTCTTTCTCTGTTTAGTCTATTCTGTAGTCCGCTATGCAACTTTTATTTAAATCTCCCATTCTTCTGTTGTCTCATTTTCATCCCTTCCACCGTCTGAATCCCTGATAATCCCTCTTTCTCTGCCTCCAGCATATCTCTCTCTCTCTCTCTCTCTCTCTCTCTCTCTCTCTCTCTCTCTCTCTCTCTCTCTCTCTCTCTCTCTCACTGGTTTCTAAGTGTGGAGACATTAGACAAACTCCCGGAGAAAGATTGTCTTGACAGAAAGATGAATTTGGAATATACCGCCCGCAAGCACGTACGCGTGTGCAGTCATAATGTGTATACCTTCATACAGTAGTATACACATGTAGTACTCACCTGCCTACCGGCCACACACATACTGAACTGTATAAAGGATTAAAGCAGTACTATGTAACTTTCCTCTTCCACCCTGGATTTGAACCTGGTTTCCTGCTTAAGTGCTGACATTTTTACCATTCAGCTAATCAAGCCAGCCTGCTTGCTCAGGGGATAAATTGAATCTTGGCCATCAGGTCAGAATTGTGTCAGATCCTCTGTCTAGTTGAGACATGACCTTTGACACGATCTAAATGTCTCAATAGAAGAGCAGGGAGAGAAAATACATATTGTATTAACATACTCTACCATACAGACTGGACACAATTGCATTGTATTCATTAAAAAAAAACTTTAAATATTTAGATAGGCTCTATGCACAGCAGTCATATTTGAAAGAAATGGGTCTCTTCCCTACTTCCTTCACAGGTGTTACCAATCAGGGCTCTGTTCCATTCTGGTCAAAGAGAGTCAGGGTGCTGATATTGTGCATGTTGGCTCACTGGAAACACACTGCTACACCAGTGGGTTTCAGGTCCAGGGACCCTCATGGTTCCCTGAGGGGGTTTCCAATGGCCCCTTATGGGTGTGTAAGTCTGAGAGTGTACAAATGGAACCAAATAGACCCTTACGGGTCCATTTGGCTCCATTTGTACACTAACAGAGTTATGGAGGTCCTTGAAATGAAAAAGTTTGAGAACCACTGTGCTATACTAAATGGAACAAAGCCTTGATTAGTATCATTAAGTAACACCTATGAAGGAAGTAAGGAAGAGGCCCAATCTCTTTCCAATATGGCTGCTGTGCATAGAGCCTATTGAACAGACAGAGTGAAGGGTGGCAGGGTTGAGTGCAGGGAAGACAGACATCATGTGACACAGGTTCACTGTAGGCCATGGTCCCAGTTTGTGGACGTATAGCCTACACATCTGTTCTGGGGCAAACATTTGGCGAACATAGCAGATCTATAGGCCACGTGTTGTGACCCGTTGAAAGCTTGACAATCGGCTATTTTCAGCGACGATAATGGGTGTAGAGGGAAGAAAATGAGGAGATCTAGTATAGACCCCTGGGGGACTCCGGTCAACGAAGTACAGTATAAGGTTTAAGTGGTTAAAAGAGACAACACAAGTGCACATGCACACACACACACACACACACACACACACACACACACACACACACACACACACACACACACACACACACACACACACACACACACACACACACACACACACACACTCACTCTATACAATACCTCTGAATCCCCCTTTCATCTCCGGGTCGATTAAAATAATGAGAGTCTCTCTTCCCAAACTTTTGTCAAAACACACACATAGTTGAGAGTATAGCTCATATCCTGTTTTTTTGGCCCGTGGGCATTGTGGACGGAGCTCTCTGTGTGTGTGTGTGTGTGTGTGTGTGTGTGTGTGTGTGTGTGTGTGTGTGTGTGTGTGTGTGTGTGTGTGTGTGTGTGGCTTTGAACTCTTCCCCACCAACGTCCTGGTTTCCTCAGCAGCTGTTGGAGCCATAACACCATAGACTTGACCATCAGCACACTAACATGAACGTGAACTAACTGTCCCAACGCTTGATTTACTGCTGAGTGTGACAATGAGACAGAGACAAGACCAAGAGTATGACAGAGTGGAAGAGGAATGGACGGAAGACAGGGGGAGAGGAGAGAGAGAGAGAGAGAGAGAGAGAGAGAGAGAGAGAGAGAGAGAGGAGATAGGGAGAGGGGGGAGAGAAAAAGAAAGAGACTAGTAGAGAGAGGAAAGAGGGACGGAAAGATAGAGGTGGGAGACAGAAGTGAGAGGAGAGAGATGGAAAGGGAGAGAAGAAGAGTCAGAAAGAGAGAAAAAGAGAGAGCAAAACGGAATATGTACATTTCACAAAACACACACACACACACACGCACACGCACACGCACACGCACACGCACACGCACACACACACGACATGGGGCCAAATCTGCCCTGGCTGCTGCTGCCTATTAATCTGGCCTTTCAGGAAGTTATTGCTGCGCTGATGTTTCCAGCCATAATGTGATTGGTTAGAACAGAGGGATGCAGAACAATGCTGCGTTAATTTGTTTAGCTTCCTTTCTCTTTTAGGCCTGACAAAACCACTGTGAAAACAGCGATGGTCACAGAGGCAGGAAAACACATTAATAGATGAAGGAATGCTGGGTTTGGGGGGAGAGAGAGGGGTAGAAGGGGGGGAGAGAGTGCAATACTAGCTCCAAAATAGCAAAATATTGCTTGTTATACATTAACAGAAAAGAGCAATGTGAGCAGTTTGATTGTGAAGAGGAATAACTTTGTTCTTATTTGTTCTGCTTTGGTTGTTGCTGAATTGTGTACTTTTGACAACATTGCCTTCTGCTTTTGCGTTGTGGAATGCCGTGCCAATAAAGCATGTTTTGAATTGAGAGAGAGAGAGAGAGAGAGAGAGAGAGAGAGAGAGAGAGAGAGAGAGAGTTTCTTTTGTTTAAAAGCACTTTATTAAAAACCCATTGTCTGCGATCAATTCACACAGTAATCAATAAAAAAAAAGGTAGGATAATCAAAGCCATAGGATCATACCATAGGACTACCTAAATCGATCCATAATTATGTTTTTTTTTTTACAAGACAAACAAAATACAAGGTTTAGAATGCAACCTGCAGCTACTGTACATAGTGCCTCACCTACACCAATGTCCCCCACCAGGCTATAGTAGGCATTTTCCAACTTGATGCGAGCTGCCATTACCCCTTTTGCCATTAACAGTGGATCAGTCGACCCCAGACCCTGAACCTGATTCCTCCTGGTCTTCCAGATGGCCAACGTAACAGTCCCATACATAAAATTGACCAGTGAACGGGCCTTCGCTTGCTGCTGTACTTTGGACCAAAAATATAATTCACAACAGAAAAAATATCTCCTTAGTTGCTGAACTACATCCTCCGCAAAGGCTAAAACCCTGCCTAGCCTGGGACACTCAACAAAGAAGTGAAACATTGTTTCATCCTGTCCACAAAATGGACACCCCACCCCGTTACTAGGATCTATGTGTGCCAGATACCTGTTTGTGTACAATTCTCCATTGGAGTGGGTGTGTGCGTGTTTGTGTGTGCGCGGCTGCATGCGCGTGTGTGTCTTTGAGTTGTGACATTTGTTTTAACATTAAATGTAGTTGTAGTGTTGTGAATTTACTTTATGTATGAAGTGTCAACACACACACACACACACACACACACACACACACACACACACACACACACACACACACACACACACACACACACACACACACACACACACACACACACACACACACACACACACACACTCACACACACACGCTCACACACTCACACACGTCATAAATCTTTCAATCTTGCTCCATCTGTGTCACCGTTCCTGTTTCATTCTTTTATGCTTTCTAAGTGTCTTTTGGCTGCTCAGATTAGAATTAAAACGCACGCACGCATGCATGCGCCCGCCCGCACACACACACACACACACACACACACACACACACACACACACACACACACACACACACACACACACACACACACACACAAACACAAGATTCATTACTCAATCCATATGTCATAAGGCTGGGCAGTTCCTTTCTTGGAAAACATGGTTTGGTTTTGTACTGTGTCGTGATGACACAAACCTAATAAAAAAGAACACCTCCCAAGCATCAGTGCATTGTTACAACATTGTTATTACAGTATATCTGGATTACACAGAAAAGGTACACTCAAACAATAATCATACAATCATACAATCATTGTTATAAAGGCCTACAGTGTACAGTAGCCTATAGGAATATTTGACTTTTTAGTGTATATTGCACACGTTGAATGGTGCATGTCTACAGTAGGTTATACATTTGGAATGAAACATTTGGAATGGCTGAGCGTTTACATTTGTAGATCATTAGGTCAGGAGTGGACTGTACTGAACGGTTCCTATTTGATTCTTGTCGCCCATGGAAAGTGTTATCTCAGACAGGAAGTGCTGTTTTATCACTTCCTCCCAGTCCCGCTTTATTTAGGTTTTGTATCACATGGTCACAGAGCGAGATAGAGATAGATAGAGAGAGAGAGAAGAAGAAGGGGGGCTGGGGCTATGAGGAGAGAGGGAACACAGAATTCTTGGAAAGAGACAGATTAGATAGAAATCCTGGCGGGATGGAGTTGACAGACCCTCCCCCCATTAGGTCCCAGTTACTTCCCGCACAGAGTACACAACATTGATGTTGGTCCTGGGGCGCTGCATGGCATCCAAGCACCTAGGCTCAGTGTAGCCTGACAGTGTGTCGCGGGTTCGAGTTCCCATCTCTCTCCCCATTTCCTGTCAGCCTACTCCTATCAATAAAAGCCAAAAGAAAAATTTAAAAACAACAACAACAAAAAAACACAATTTTCGTTGCCCTACAAAGCAACAAAAAGTATGGCACCCCCATGTCTTCAAATCCTGATCCAATCTGGGTACAACGCTGTACTCGTCCCAGAACAAGGGTGGAACAAGCGATGTGGAACAAGCGCTGTGGAACAAGCGCTTGACCTAGCCTTGATGACCATGCAGTCTTATGCAAAGGTTAAAATGTAATTTAGATAGCATGTTATATATATCCTAGGTTTATTTGCTGACCAGACAATGTACAGATTATTTATTTTTGAATATTATACTGTTTAGACTGATCCTAGGTTCTTGGTTAACCTATGATCCTAGATTATTGAGGCACTACACTGTCTATGCATTTGATGTATGTGTTTACCTTGCTTACTGTAAGTCGCTCTGGATAAAGAGCTAAATGCCTAAATTGTAAATTAATTGTACATTTTAAATTGTAAGAGAGGGATTGACGGGACAGAGGAAAGGGGGAGAATACATTCAAGTCAAGATGTTCGTTGCTGCATGTAATCCTTCGGGCTGCGGGTGGCACATGACAGCAGGGAGTGTTGGGAGGGAGGAGTAGGATGGACGCTCTCTACGCCCTCCCTGTGGGGGCTCCTCACTGGCAGGTTAATCAGTGGGGTGACAACAGCAGTGACAACACACACACACAGAGTGTGAGGAGGAATTATTTGGCAAAATGACTAAATTGGGGAGAAAAAAGGGTAAAAATGTATTGCCTACTCTAGATTTAAAAAAAAATCTAACATTATGAAAACAAAATAACAATAATAATATTCAAATACAAGTTTCCA
This sequence comes from Gymnoscopelus microlampas, assembly GCF_963454915.1. NCBI lineage: Eukaryota > Metazoa > Chordata > Actinopteri > Myctophiformes > Myctophidae > Gymnoscopelus > Gymnoscopelus microlampas. Next base: position 16,690,544 of record NC_139951.1, read on the forward strand.
GTATACGTTTTATCATAGGTTACACAGTAACTGTGATTCTGAGTGCAGATGCAGACTTCTAAAAAACATGCATTCTTATTATCTGATTTATTAGGCCTACTGATGCATCATGCACATATTAGTTTAAACCACTGTTTTAGAGGTAGACCCTTTTGACAAGTTCCCCAGAAAACACAACCTTAATTCAGCACAAAACACTTTTTCAGCTTCGCATTCAAACATAAATATTACAAAGTAAAATATATGCAATACTGCATTTTTTTTAAATCAAAGGACGTTTTATATTAATTCATGAATAGGCTACTCAGTATTATTAACACCCACCACAGCCTTCTCTTTCAGTTTAGAACATGCTCCTTCTGACATGTGAACTTTTCTTCAGAATTGGAGAGGTTATTAACTACAAATAGTCATTCAGAACTTATGATGGCCGGTCTCAGAACTTATTGTCAGAACTCATGCACCTCCAGATGTCCTGACGGTCCGAGTTCAGAAAGCCTGTCCGACCCCAGATGTCAGAGGGGCATGTATTGGCCTTAACTTTCCAATCGCCGCTCTACATGCTCAGGACCCATCCCAATGCAATGTTGTTTTATTTTCCACTCCTTTCCAATTGGCCCCACTGGAGCCCACTTGCAGCTCCCCGCTTTAAAACCCACTGCTCTAACACATACTGTCTTTCCTCCTCCCTCAACCGTTTCTCTGTCTGTCTGTCTGTCTGTCTGTCTGTCTGTCTGTCTGTCTGTCTGTCTGTCTTTAAGACAGACAGACTGTCTGTCTTTAAGACAGACAGACTGTCTGTCTGTATGTCAGACTGTCAGACTCTCTGTCTGTATGTGTCTCTCTCTCTCTCTCTCTCTCTCTCTCTCTCTCTCTCTCTCTCTCTCTCTCTCTCTCTCTTTTTTCTCTCTCTCTCTCTCTCTCTCTCTCTCTGTCTCTCTCTCTCTCTGGCGTGGTGTAGAGGACTCTTGTCAGCCATGCATAGAGTTGTGCAGTCAGCAGTGGGACCCCCAGAGGATTCGTCTATCAGTGAGTTCATATGTTCTCCTGTTCAAAAACAACAGGCTATCTGAAGACCACATGTCTGTCTGTTAGGGCGTACTGGTGCACTGCTTTGTGTGTGTGTGTGTGTGTGTGTGTGTGTGTGTGTGTGTGTGTGTGTGTGTGTGTGTGTGTGTGTGTGTGTGTGTGTGTGTGTGTGTGTGTGTGTGTGTGTGTGTGTGAGACACGCACGCACGTCTCTCTTCCACTTCCTCATTCTAAGTGAATGCTCAACCCATTTCCCAATAATGACAGAGGGGAATAGTGCACACATACATACAACAAGGTACAAGACATTTCACTTTAGAAGAGGAAACCATGTGGGTGTTGAGATTGTCTTCTGCTATTTGCCCACGTTTCAGTCACACATTAAAGCTTAATAAGTCAGCAAATAGCAGATCTACGAGCTCAAAACGAGTCACATTGTGGCACGTTGTGAGCTTGTCGATCTGCTATTTCCGGCGCGCATCACCGGTGCGCAACAAATTACAAATTAAGCATGACACTGACTGAAAGAAGCGTTATTTGTGTGCCTAACTGCGACCGAAAGAAGTATCGATGCGATGTAAAGGTGTTATTTGTGTGCCTAACTGTGACCGAAAGTGGTATCGATGCGATGTAAAGGTGTTATTTGTGTCACCCCAAGCGACACTGTCACCCCAGTATGAGTCAGGCCTAAACCATGATGCCAGATAAATATAGATGAGACACTACACTGTGTACTCACATCGCATTTCACCGTACAATGACTAGGTATATCTCAACGGCATATTTGAAGTGACTGACTGTTATGGTGTATAATATATAAAGTCCTCCTGGATCAAGTGCATGGATGACAACATGGATGTGTTTTGCCATTTGGAACATTAGAACGACATAAAGAAAGACATTATGTACATTTTGAGTCAATTCTGTAAATGTTTCTATGCTTTATTAGATAAAAAAGAAAACATTTTTCAAAAAGATTTTCAAATATGACTTATATAAAATTGAGTTAGCTATAGGAGCTAATTCAGCAGTACCAGCCATACTGCCAGTTCCAGGAATCAGATGGGTTTCGCCTTCAGGCATCAGTGCCTTCTCAAAGTGGGGACCGTGGACCCCCCGGGGTCCTTGAAAGGGGTCCCCAGCTAAATTAGCTAATATAGCATCACAAAACAGTTTAACCACTTTAAGCCTATTTTATACTTCGGCTATTCAAAGATAGGCGATCTACAAGCTCACAACGTGTTGAAATGTGACTCTTTGTGAGCTTGATCTACTATTTTTTTTTAAACTGAAAAAACAATCTTCTCTTTTTGGGGTGTCTGCCACACTATGTTTTCAGATGGGGGTCCGTGGCCCAACGCATATCAATCTGTGGGTCCTTGACATGAAAATGTATTGGTTGAACCACTGGTCCAACAATACAAATGGGAGTGTTGGCTGGTGGGAAGCTGGCAGGAGATGGTGACCTTTGTGGCTCCTACTGGTTGGCCGGGGCACCTGTTCGGAAATGTGGGGGGCGTGTGGGTTGAGTATAGCGTAAACCTCTGTGAGCGTTACGCGCTCCTATTGAAACTCCTCACTGTCAGTTGAAAAGAAGCTATTGGTGACTCCATGCGTATCAGAGGCAATGGCTAAATTGAAAAAAAAAAAAAAAAAAAAAAAGCAAATCTGTGTGTATGTGGAATGTGATGTTGTCCCAGATACATTTATACAAGTTTATGAGTTCTGCAATGACAGGACCAAGTGAAACCAGTGGGAATAGAAGCTCAAGGGCTCTCTATAGCCTAATGCAGTGTTTCTGAACCTTTTTACAGATTTCAACGACCCCCATTTTGATATGCATTAGCACAGACCCCCATTCGATATCATTTTCTTCATTTCACTCCAAAAAAGGACCCAGGGTCAATTTCTGTTAGGTTAAAGAATAGGGACCGTACCACTATAGGACTGAACTCACGCTCAGTTGGCGCAATGCTACGCTTGTTCTTTTCGGCAAGCGACGCCGTGGTGTGAATGACGGAGACTAAATTAAGCTTATCTGTGTTGGTTTAGTCGTGTACGTCAAGGAGCTGAGGAGCAACTTCCCCCTGTTTGTGTATCAGAATGAGGTCTGACACCACCTTGACCTTCCTCTTTTGAGGAAGCAGAGTTGGAGGTGTGCAGTTGTTGTGTACACATCTACACTCACTAGGGGAGACACAGAGACAGACGCTTGTGCGTGCGCACGCAGGCAGACACACACTCACACACACACACAAATACACACGCACACACACGCGCACGCTCACACGCGCAAGTGTTGTATTTATATACTTGTGAGGACAGCAACATTTTAGGATGGCAATTTTAAGAATGCAAATGTTTTTGTTGTTGCCATTTTTAACTCCAACACTAAAAGCAGATTTAAGGAGATCTACAAGCTCACAATTTGCCGACGTGTTGTGAACTTCAACACATGCACGCAACTAAGTATAAATCAGGCGTCACTCTAACCCCTAAATCTAAACCAAATGTTTTTTAACCATAAAATAACCATTTGAAGACCAGGAAAAACATCTATTTTCCAAATTCTACTACATGTGTGGGGACACACATGTAAACTCACAATTATAGTAATGCAAGTACACACACACACACACACACACACACACACACACACACACACACACACACACACACACACACACACACACACACACACACACACACACACACACACACACACACACACACACACACACACACACACACACACACACACACACACACACACACACACACACACACACACACACGTACAGACAGACTTGTGATAAAGACGGAGACAGGGAGGAGAAGAAGGGAGAAGTGTGCACTTCCATCTTGACATGCCTCGTTCTTCTTAGTACAATGTATCCACTTAAAGTAGACAGACGAGTGAACCGACAGGGCCTGAGAGGGTTTTGTGTACTGAGCTCAGAAGTATGTGTGTGTGTGTGTGTGTGTGTGTGTGTGTGTGTGTGTGTGTGTGTGTGTGTGTGTGTGTGTGTGTGTGTGTGTGTGTGTGTGTGTGTGTGTGTGTGTGTGTGTGTGTGTGGGGCAGGGGGAGGCTTATGAGAGCTACTCTTAGACCCTTCGGGGTCCTTGCCTTGCTGAGGAGAGCCCTCCACATGCCCAACACATAGTAAGAGAGTGACAGACAGAGAGGGTGTAGTGCTCACCATAATGAATGATAAACAAACGTAAGTGAAACGTGTCAGCCTAAATAATAACTAACATTTTATTTTTTGCTGACCTAAGAGGTAGTTACCGTTGTCTGAGTGGATTCTTGAGCAGCTGAGTGTGTTTCAAGTATCTTTTTGGTTCAATCAACACTGAAAATAAAACTATACAGATGTATGGGAAGGTTCAATTTGGTGTTTAAAAAGCTGTGTCAGATTGTATCTTTATGTGAGATGTTTGAAACCAATATACTGTAGGTGACCTGGTTGCACCACTTTTTTTTAAACTTTTTTTTTTATTGTTGTCCTCTAAACTAATAATGCATCTTCATAATTGAAACCAATAAAAACACAATAATCCCATTACCGACAAAATGTTAGAATTGAACAACAATATATTAAGTCATTCAGTAATTAAATGAAAATCTAAATGTAAGTCAATTTTAGTGACTAATAAGATGTGCATGTATATCCCTTCATTAAACTGTATCATTAAACTGTAGGCACTTTTGATGCTGACGTATTTGTATAATTTTAGCAGGAGATTGTGTGGGGGGAGGGGGGGTTGATGAACACCAGTGGATCTGAGGCTGTTCATCATGGAAAGGTTTGAGAAAACATGCTCTCACACCAGCTCTCTCTGGCTCCATCTACAGGTTAAAATCAGTCAGTGTTTGCATTGAAGCCCATGGTTGCTCAAGTAGTTTTTTTGTTGTTGATTGATTGAATACTTTATTAACAGTATAGTGTGTAGTATAGTGGTACGCTTATGCAATGGTGCTAAAAGGATAACACTAAAAGCTCTTAGGGCTCGTTTTATAAAGTCAAAATTAGGTTAAATGTGTTGGGAGATTGTATGTAACTGAAGTCTGTGGCTAATGTGATAAATATTCCCTTTAAAATGCAGAACTCCCCCCGAGTGTTTTGAAAAAAAAAATCAAAATATATAGGCCTACTACCATATAAAATATTTTTAACTTGGAATATTAGAGGGCAAAGCCAATGTCCAGTGGTGTAAAGTAACTAATTACATTTACTCAAGTACTTTACTTACTGTAAGTACAATTTTGAGGCATTTTTACTTTACTGGAGTATTTCCAGTTTCCAATACTTTTACTTCTACTCCACTACATCTCAGAGGCAAATATTGTACTTTTTACTCCACTACAATTATTTGTAAACTTTAGTTAGGCTACGAAACTTAGGCCTCTTCAGCTCTGTATACATTTCTGCCATTTGAAAATAGCTGATCTACAAGTAGATATGCTATTTTCAAAAAGAAATTAGACATTTTATACATTTGAAAACTTGTGAAATGGGACATTCTGCATAATGAGTACTTTCTACTTTTGGTACTTTAAAGGAGTAGTTCACCCAAAAAATTACTTATTTTCTATCAATTGCACACCCCATGTCGCATTCCTAAGCCAATAATTTGATTACCGGCGGAAAGATGCTAATGTATCCGGTAATACACGCGTCATCAACTTATTGGCTTAGGAATGCGACAAAAAAAATCCATGAATTCAAGGCTTCATGGGGTGTGTATAGAAAATAAGTAATTGTTTGGGTGAACTACTTCTTTAAGTACATTTTGATACCAATACTTTTGTACTTTTACTCAAGCCAATTTTGAATTCCGGACTTTTACTTGTAACAGAGTATTTCTACGTAGCAGTATTTACTTCAGTAAAACATTTGAGTACTTTTTCCACCACTGCCAATGTCTTGGAAGGACAAATGTGTCTCGCCTACTTTCCTACCCACTAGATTTGACCGGCTAGTCTGGGATTTAGACTGGCGACTCTCCAGTCACATACATCACTGTCCAGTGTGTCCACAGATAAACTGGTCAAGCCAAGTAAACACATCTATCAGCTCCTCTAGAACATTATTTCCTAATTATCACCTTCCTTTGTACTCTTCAAAGCTAAGGCACATAGATTTTTAGTCAGCAAATAGACATGGCGACGCAGATAGACAGATGCACACACACACACACACACACACACACACACACACACACACACACACACACACACACACACACACACACACACACACACACACACACACACACACACACACACACACACACACACACACACACACACAGACTCTCAGTCGTAGTAACCTAATCTTGACAGAAATAAACAAATTAGGCCTAACCTCTTTTTCATGCCCTGTTGCAATTCAAATTATAGCATATCATATCATACCATGTTATATCAAATTATCATATTATAGCCTCCCTTCCTATATGCTGAGAATTGGGAAAGCAAATCATTTCCCTGTAAACAGCGTCACAGTTGGCCAACTGAAAACATCCTTTATGCTGACAAGGAAATGAAACACTGACTTGTTGTAATGGGACCTAGATATAAATGTTAAGTCCCAGATACCTTTATCTTAAAGAGTTTACAGTGGGTGTTGCTGCCACTGCCCCGCTCTCAACAGCAAAGAATACCAGGCCATTGTTCACTGTAAAGCAGTTTAGTAAAAGGTTATGGTGCTTTTATATAGCGCTTTTATTCAAAGCACTTTACAATGGGCAATACGTTCATCCATTTTCTTATTGTTTGCATACTTTATTAGCAGTTTGAAAACGGTACTGCAGTCAGTGGTGGGAAAAGTACTCAACTGTTTTATTTAAGTAAAAGTATAAATACAATGCAGAAGTACTCCGTTACAAGTAATAGTCCGGAATTCAAAATTGACTTGAGTAAAAGTACAAAAGTATTGGTATCAAAATGTACTTAAAGTACCAAAAGTAAAAGTACTAAAATGTTTGAAAATAGCAGATCTACAAGCTCACAACGCGTTGCGACGCGTTGTGAGCTTGTAGATCGGCTATTTTCAAATAGCCATGGTATAAAATAGGGCTTAAGTGGTTAATGTATGTTTTATAATGTAATAATTTACATATGCAAAGTAACTAGTAACTAAAGTTTTCAAATTATTGTAGCGGAGTAAAAGTAAAATCATAGACAATTGGAAATACTCCAGTAAAGTAAAAGTACCTCAGAATTGTACTTAAAGACATGAGTAAATGTACTTAGTTACTTTACACCACTTACTGCAGTACAGTAAAAAGAAAATCTATCCATCCATCATCTAGTATTATATGTCTGCATTCATGTGTGGAATGAATGGAAGCAGAAAATATAGCGAAGCTTCTGCTATACTATAAATCTGTTTATTGCTGACTTAGAATGTCTGGGATGAATGACACACTAGAAATGCAGATAGCGAGGCAGTGGACATGAACAACCTTTATCCGTTACGTATCTCGACGTTTCAGGATGTCCATCTGGGCTATTTTGTGTCTGCTAGCCGAAGCGTTGTTTTGAGTGTCATTTACAATTGAGGTCAATAGTTGTATAACGGAGTGTTGAAAGTGTGTTTCTTCGCTCGGACAGACACAGGAAGCTGGCAGGAAGCTGTCAGAGCGTGGACAGGAAGAGCACATGTAGAGAAGAATGGGCATGAATTGACCAGTTCAAGAGCGCTAACCCCATGGTCTGGTACCATATATCCTTTTCCCCTTAAGGGTGGGCTCACATTACCATTATGAGCAGAATGAGCCCTAAATGACCATGGATATGCATTCTTTAGCCGTCTATAGAATTAAATCCTGAGTTTTTAGTTCCATGTAAAATCCTTAGTTTAACTCCTAATGGTCCATTTTTACTCTTGCAGGGTTAAACTACTATCAGATTCTTTAACAAAACGAATGCGATAATAAGTGTCCTGGTGTTTTTCAGCATTTTGAGTATAATACAGTGTGGCACTGCATGAACGTTGACCTCTGTCCCGGGTCATGTCCTTTGTCACAGACATCTTTCCTTTCAGTAGTTAAAGCTGCAGTCTGTAAGTTTCGTTTTAGTCTACCCAGGATTTGAACCCCAGTAGTACTAAACCCCAGTCTCCCACATGGCAGACCAAACATTTTACCACTCATCCGAAAGGTTATGAAGTTGAGGCAGCCAGTAGGGGTCCAACCCAACACCATTATTTCACAGAATCACAGGGCTCTGATCAGGCTGAAACCTTGCCCCAAATTTGGGCCAGGTTTCATGTCATAGATGTAACGGATGACTAACGTCACAGGTTTGTTCCACATTATTCTATTTTTGTCATTAAAATAAGTTCCGGATCGTGGCTTTAACACAATTTCCATTGACAATAACCCAAAGCAGAGAGTAAATAGAAGGAGCTTGCAGGGCAGTGAATGAGGATCCAATTCAGGGTGTATATATATGCGTATATGAACATAGAGAGCTGCAACACAGAGTGCACAGGTCATGAGTTAACTACAACATCATGACTCCAGAGCTTTCATTCATCTCGTTTCCTGTTTTCTCTTCCATCTTCTTCCCCTCTTTCTTTCTTTCTCCTCTCTGATGTAACGCTATCGCTGCTGACAATGACTGTATCCGTCTGATAGGTGACCCTTCCAAATGTGTGTGCGCGTTAGTGTGTGTGCCTGTGTGTGTGTGTGTGTGTGTGTGTGTGTGTGTGTGTGTGTGTGTGTGTGTGTGTGTGTGTGTGTGTGCGTGCGTGCGCACGCACGTGCGTGTGTGTGTGTAAAGTAAAATTCCATCAGGCTGGCTAGCTGGCTATCCATTTAAATGTGCGCCCGTCTCTCCATTGTGAACCCTCAAGCCATCTGCTTGGCCGTTACTAGACCTCTGACACATTTCCTTTACTGGTTTGTGCTTATGTGTTTGTAGAGTCTGTGCGCATGTGTGTGTGCCTGTGTGTGTGTGTGTGTGTGTGTGTGTGTGTGTGTGTGTGTGTGTGTGTGTGCGTGTGCGTGTGCGTGTGCGTGTGTGCGTGTGCGTGTGCATGTGTGTGTGTGCATGCAATCACGACCCACTTCTTGTTTTTGTCGGGGGATAATAAGGAAACTCATAGTCGAGGCTTTTGTTGAGGGTTTATCGTTAACTACTACATCCACACTCCTAATGGGCCAATCCATTCTGAGAAGAATGGCAGGAAATAGAAAGTGGCTGTGTATGCTGGCTAAGGCCTGCGCTGCCACTTCAAATGTTCTGTCACATTATGTGGCAATTCTTCTTTGGTAACACAGTCACTTATTTCTGATCTGTGCTTTCAGCTACCCGGTAGGCAGTATAATAGGATAATTATTTCGAGGTCAATACCGAACTTTTGTGTTTCAAGTTCCATTAAAACATCAATATCTCAAGCAGAATTCAATTAATGGTAACAATAAAACCACATCAATGCTTATCAAAAGATTTCAAGATTTGTCAAATTGTATTGAAAACAGAATATCTACAAGCACACAATGCATTGTGAAGCATTGTGAGCTGCTATGTTCAAATTGCCAAAGTACAAAATATGGCTTTCTGTAAGTTAAATGCTATTCAAGAGATTTTGTTTTAATCAATGCTGGTTCCCCTTTTTTATCTTGGAGGTCAGAAGTCAAAATCTAGGGTAAAGAATGAAAGTCTGACTGATATGTGGGAAGACAGGAAATGTGATTGGCCTGAGATGGAGGTTGAAAAGATGGAAGTAAAATTACAGAAGGAAGATAATGACCTGTTGAAAACATCAGATCTGGTGAAAAGCCCAGTCCTGACATTGTAACCTCTTTATCTGTGTCATCCCTATTTTGGGCAAGTCATTGTAGGCGGGGGTAAAAAAATAAAAGCAAAATAAATTGAATTTGGCACATTTGCTCTTTCTTTTGCAATAGAAAACTTAGTTTGGTCAGAAATGGACAGTATGCAGTCCCCTCCCTCAACAACTATCACACTGAAGGTGCCCAAACCCCCAAATTCAATGGCACTTTCCAATGGACTGGTAAAGAATAGTTTGTTCTGCAGAGACACTCCCATGTGTGACCAAGTGTAATGTCTTAATGTGAAAAAAGGATGCATGCAACAGTCAAACTTCCCTGAATGATTAAAGGGAAACAGAACCTTAGGCCAATGTTGTGAGTGTGCTGCCCTCTAAAGGTTAACATGACTAAAAGAGTCTCAAAGCCACTCTGGCCTGGCCGCCATTGGAATTGTCGCCAACAGCCACATCCGGTGCAACGCTTAGATAGCAGGGTTTTCCCCACTATGGGAAACTATGGGACTTTTTCAAAACACAGCCATGTGTCCTTACATGTTTTTGCTCCTTAAACAGAAATACAAGCAAATACTACCACAATGGCAGCCACATGGGATGTTGTCATTGTATTATTAAATATCTAACATATTAACATATCTAAACAAACACATTTCCAGTGAAGATGGCAGTGACAGTTCATCATTTGACAACTTTGTTTTACAATAAATCAGTAATAAAGTATAAATAAAGGCAGATACATGCATTGCATTTTGAGTGATTTCGAGTTTATTTAATATGGAGGGTTATACCCTTGACTTTACCTGCCTATAGAAGCTCCACATAGAGGACAGGGCTAAGCTACACCAATGAGAACTAACAGCACCCTTGGGGCTCCACACCCGTCCAGATACATTGGTACAGCAGGGAGGCAGATAGATAGATAGATAGATAGATAGATAGATAGATAGATAGATAGATAGAGTACACATTTACATTGAGAGTACTCAGACAGCAATTTTCTTTCTTTCTTTCTTTAATGGGGCCAAAGGAAATTTCAACAGACCAAACAATCGTCATTTCCAGCCATTGGGCCTTGTCACTGCGGGGGCTAAAAATGTGTGTTTGACATGAGGGTGGTGCAGGAACAGGTTATGGGGTCACCAAAAACAAAAAGGTTCTTCCCCTGGCGTCTGGCGAACAAATGTGCTGAGCAAATGTCATGGCAATCAGCCCATTACATTATGAGACATCTTGTATGTGATGTTGACATTTTGGCCTGAGAGTGTAAATGTCAAGTGGTCACCAAAATGAGTCGGATTCATTCTCCAAGGAGCAAGCCACCATTTCGATTTTGAAATATATAATATCACATAAGAGTGGCACTAGACTAGAGGTAAGGCCATCAGGTCACCAAAATCATTTCTGTTCTGCAGGGCATGAAGGTGAACAATAAATTCCATGGCAATCCAGCCAGTAGTTTTCAAGATATCCTGAAATAGCTTCGGAGTAAAGTGAAACAGTTATAGGTTCATACATTGTCCACCTGGTATCCTAGATTCAATGTAAGGCAAGGCAATGTAATTTGTATTGCACATTTCAACAACAAGGCAATTCAATGTGCTTTGCTTAAAAAAAACAGAAAGGTTTTAACAGAAATAAGAGTGGCAGCATTGCTGCAGTTTTCTGGGAGTTTGTTCCAGATATGTGGTGCATAAAAACTAAACTCTGCTTCCCCACGTTTATTTTTGGTTTTGGGGACAGAAAGCAGACTTTCCCAGATGACCTGAGAGATCTGGGTAGTTCATGAAATCGCACAAGAGCTTTATAGACCAACAGTATTGTTTTTAAATCAATTATTGTGACAATGTTATTTCGATAGTATATTGTTTAACTGATGCTATAGGTTCTTGTTTTTTTTTAAACAAGAGGCTGTACGTCAAGTCGTCAACTAGCTCTTAGTTCTGTAACCATGTGTGAACTAAAGCTGTACCAGTAGGCCAAGTTTTTACAGCATAGGCTTTTCCTGGTTTGAGACAATCTTTAACGCCATGTTGTTGAAGTCAGTTTTGTTGGATACAAAGTTCTGTGAATCACAAGGCTTCTGTTTCCTGTACTTGCTCTTTTTCTGCTGACCATAGCAGGTGCCCTGCCTGACCTGGAATTCACACACTGACACACACACACACTCACATGGGAGTTACTATCTCTCTCACAGAGCATGCACACAATAGTTTTATTCTCCTTGTACACAGAACCAAGAGAGGAGAGAAATGGCTAAAGACAGAGTGAATGCTGCTTTACCGGATCCCCCCAGTCAAAGTGAAGAGGAGAACAAAGACGAAGAGAAGGCTTACGCAAATATTTTCACTGAATTGGAATCAGTGGACTTACCTCTGGGAACCACCTTAAGGTAATTTGAAATATTCTGGTAATTTGAAATATTCTAGAAGCACAACCATAGTATATTAATGCATTCAAGAGTCCAATTCACAAAATTATATTTTTTGGTAGAAATGAATGAGCCTTGAATCGTCGACAAAATGTAATCTTATTTTGTTGATGGTTAATTTCCGACCTTGATCAACTCTGTCAAACTTGACAAAAAACGCTCTTGTCACCAGATTATGTTGACGCTGACCAGCATAAAGATACGTAGAATAGCATGACCTCCTGGTAGCCTAATAGTTATGGAATGACAGTGGATTGGTATAATCACAGTATACTATGTATGTTCCTTTGACAGTGTTAACGACAGCATCCTACGTTTACTTTTCTGGTGTGTGTGTGTGTGTGTGTGTGACTGTGTGTGTAGGGAGAACATTTTATATTTTCTCAAATGAGAGAGAAGTGTCATTTTCAGAGATAAGAGCAGTGGGTGGGTTTACTCTGTCTCTGTGTCTGTCTGGCTGGCTGGCTGGCTGGCTGGCTGGCTGGCTGGCTGGCTGGCTGTCTGTCTGTCTGTCTGTCTGTCTGTCTGTCTGTCTGTCTGTCTGTCTGTCTGTCTGTCTGTCTGTCTGTCTGTCTGTCTGTCTGTCTGTCTGTCTGTCTGTCTGTCTGTCTGTCTGTCTGCGTGCGTGCGTGCGTGTGTGTGTGTAAATGTTGCCACGGGTGCAGTGCGCCCTCCGTCGGCAGCTCCTGGTACTGACCTGTTCCCTCTGCAGTGTCCACACAGGCACACACACACACACACACACACACACGCGCACACGCATGCGCGTACACACACACACACACACACACACACACACACACAACCGTCATGGCGGGGGAGAATGAAACCTTGGAGTGTATAACGGAGCACGAACGGATCCTACAGGAGATCGAGAGCACCGACACGGCGTGTGTCGGTCCCACCCTACGGTAACGGACACTGAGCCCTGTTGTAACGTCAATGTAACGGACAACATTCACATTACGCTGTTAGCGGAACAACCTACCCCACAGCTACCAGCTGTTGGCTAACGTTAGCATCTAGACCAGTGTTGCCATGTCCGCTGATTATAAGCAACGTTGGACTTCTTTTTCTGTGAAGTTGCTTGTAAAATATTGAGTAGTTTTTCTTTGTTTCTAAAGTGTAGTTGCTTATTTGGGCTTGTTTATATATATATATATATATATATATATATATATATATATATATATATATATATATATATATATATATATATATATATATAATTTTTAAACCAGTGGTTCTCAAATATTTTCATGTCATGGACCCCCAAATTAATGTGTATTTGTCCCCTAACCCCCATCTGAAAATGTATTGTGCCAGGGATTTGTGTTGTTATTAGCGTTGGATCAAGATTATCATAGATGTATTTTTGATTGATTTTGACATTTTTATGTAGATATAAAAATGTCTAAATCGACAAAATACATCTACGATCATCTTGATCCAAGGCTGTGTTGGAATGTTTCAAAAGTCTGCCAAATATTCCACATTTTATTTCTAGATTTTTTTTTAAAATAGCTGTTTATACAGGTTTAAAGTGCTCCTGTGGCCCTTAGTCGCTCCTTTTTGGGGCTTGCTTATTTCTTTCGCCAAACCTGGCAACACTGGTTAGCATTTCGAGCTAACCAGCAGGCTACATTGTTAGGGTCCAATAGAGTTGAGCCCAAGAAGCTAGCCGACCAGCTAGCTACTGTTAGCCATTGTTTTAGCCCATATTAAAGGCTCTAATGGGTGACATTATGCCGTGTAACACATTAAACACACATCTAACACTGTGTCCTGTGATGCAACAAGCAGCTGACCCTGTTGACAGAAATGTCAACATCATTATTAGTGGGTGGGGCTGTGTTGTTATTATTAGCTGGCTAATGGTAGCTAGTAGCTACTATTCAGTCGTGGAAAAAGTCCTCACATTTTTGACTAGGCTCTATGCACAGCAGCCAAATTATCACTTCCTTCACAGGTGTTACCAATGATAATAATGAAGGCTCTGTTCCATTTAGTGTAGCACAGTGACCCCCATAACTCTGACTGAGAGTGTACAAATGGGTCCATTTGGTTCCATTTGTAAACTCTCAGAGTCACACACCCGCAAGAGGGCATTTGGAACCCCCTTCAAGGAACCATGAGGGTCCCTGGACCCCAACTTTAGACCCACTGGTGTAGCAAAGTGTTTCCAGTGAGCCAACATGCACAATATCAGCACCCTGACTCTGTTTGACCAGAATGGAGCAGAGCCTTCATTAGTATCATTGGTAAAACCTGTGAATTTCTTCACAATATGGCTGCTGTGCATAGAGCCTCTTACTGCAATGTAGAAATACTCTCATTTACTTGAGTAAAAGTACAAACATATTGGTGTCAATATGTACCAAAAGTAGAAAGTACTCATTGTCCAGAATGTCCCAGTTCACAAGTTTTCAAATGTGTATACAAATCTTTTGAAAATAGCAGACAAGCTCCAATGCCTTGCATTGTGAGCTTGTAGATCGGCTATTTTCAAAGGGCCGAAATGTATATAGGGCTGAAGTGGTTAATGTGTGTTCACAATCTACAAAGTAACTAGAGGCTAAAGTTTTCAGTTTTTGTGGAGTAAAAGTACAGTATTTGCCTCTGAGATGTAGTGGAGTAGAAGTAAAAGTGCTGAAAACTGGTACCTCAAAATTGTACTTAAGTACAGTACTTGAGTAAATGTACTTGAGTTCCTTTACGCCACTGCTACTAATGTTATGTTAGCCATTTTAGCCACTGTGTAGATGAGTGTTTCTAGGCCACTGTTGTGGCTGTTGGAGAGGAAACGACACGCTAGCATCTTCTCCCCACAGGGTCATGGTTAGTCATGGTGTTGTCTCATCACCCTTGACAAACAGCTCTTTGGCAGTGAAATGGCATCTTGCATTGTCCTATCCTGAACTATATACAGCAGTGGTTCTCAAACCTTTTCATGTCAAGGACCCCCTAAATGATATGTATTTGGCCGCGGACCCCCATCTCAATTTTTTTTGTTCCTGGGAACCCCAGAAGCAAAGATTTAAGCTACAAATGCTCGCTTAAAAATATATGTATTCAAAGATTTGCACAAATGTTCACGATTTTTATATTCACGATGATATAACGATTATGGCTTGACAAGCTTGCAAGTGTCAAAGAAAGTGGCATTGCTGAATGCATCATCCAGTCTAGTGCCGCCTTTTAAATGGCCCCGCAGGGCAGCCTATTGCATCTTTCAGCAAACATACCAGAACTTACAAAGCGTGTGCCCCAGGGATACTTGGTTTACTCAGAAGTCTGTCACAACAAACCAAGAATGACAAACCTGTTACCTGCTATGGCAGTTTGTAGCACAAGGCATTGTCTGTTGAGGAGCTGTAAATCCTCCTGAAAACCTGGAGCACTCAGTCACACATACCATTACATCTGTGTTATTACACATTTACTGCTTGGAACAGTTGTTCTGAGAACATCTAAGGTAGTGTCCATGACAGTTGAGCTCTTTTGTGGTAGATTTTCACATTAACAACATACAAATTCAGTTTTTATAGTCGGCTTGGTAAGACCTTGTTATGGTTTCACAGACTGAATGTGGACTGTTATCAGTTTGCCAAGTCAAGGTTATGAGAATCAGTCTACCACAGAGCAGATCTAGTATTTGACTACTGGAACGGTTCACCTTCTGTCAGAGAATACAGCTAATGTCAAAGTCGGCGTTTCAATTATTAAACACAGACTTGAGCTGTGCGTTCTCTTATTGATTGCAAGAAGGAAAATGCAGGAGTCTGTCTTAGGAGTGTCTAGCTAAGGACTTTGATTGTTTGAGGAGGTTGTTGTTCCCATTGTAGAATAGCGATCATCCCAATGTATGAGGCCCAAATGCCCGTAAGCCCTATTTATACTTTGTCGTACAGCGAAGTGTAAATCAGTCTATCTACGAGTCTGTAGATCGGCTTGTAGCTGCGACACTGTCGTACAATGAATGGAGCATAAATTCTGCATTATTCACGTCATGCTGCAGGCATCTCCATCTATACACACTTCAATGTCTGTCTGTGACAGATTGTCTGGATCCTGGCTGTGTGCAGTCTGCTGGTGGCTATTTTAGTATATGCATTGCCAGGAAGTTCTGGTCTGCAATTATACATGCAGTACATGCTCTTCCAACTGAGTCTTGGCTGGTTATATGACAGGGAAGTCTCCGACAAATATTACAGTCGAGTTGTGCTTGACTTCAGTGACTGGTGTCTGTCCACACCACAGATGGCAAACACGCCTAAATAGTATATTCAATGTTTCCTCTGCGTTCTTTTCACAGTGATGCAGCGCCACAGCAAGAATATTATACCCCAGTAACCCCACTGCCACCACTGTTGGGAAAATTACATGACTTAGCCAAAGTTCTCTCATGTAGCGTTCCACGTGGCATTTACGTAGTCATGTTTTCCTGCTACTGGTCCAGTCTTTTTTATTGTTGTTGAAACAGGATCAATCAGATTCCACGACACGTGGGAGTTAAATTTGGGTCGCATAAAAAGCAACTACAGCTCACTAAGGCTGTCCCCGATCACATAGATTTGACAACAGCGCCATATTATTGATAGAGCTGCTTTCTCTTTGGTCTGTGTATTCATTGTACTTGGATAATTCCATGATAAATAGCATAAGAAATCCCCCCCAATTAGACCCCCACCCAATCTCTCAGTGGGTGAGAAATAGGCTACACTAGTGCAGTTTTGGCTATTGCCTCTCTGCTTGTGGATCGTTCATCTTTAATTTTGTTCTTTTGTCACTCTTCGCTTTTTACCAGTGTTTATTTGATTTGTACTCAACTCAACTGTTGGGCCTGGTGAGTCTGTAAACACTCCTGAGTCCTGTCAACAGCCTTTCTTTTCAGATGATTTTACTGTGATACTTTATGGGCTCATTATGTTGTGTGAATTGTGCAGCATAGTTATAAGGGGACTACGAAAATATTTTAACTACCACAATGTGCATAATAATAATATATGCACTATATGAAAAAAATCACATGCCGTTTTAATCTGATGTTTGGAAATTTTGGTTACAGTTGTGACACAGGAACCAGAGTTTGTTTTCAGATCTCTTGAATATCGAAAGTGCATCGATATATTTGTTTGTCTTTGGTGTTCAGTTCAGTTAATGGTTCTGTTGCAAAAACTCACCTGCTAGAAGAAGCGTTGTGTATGGCATGCACACACGTCACACGACATTTGTATATAATGACAGTCCGAATAATCAAACGTGCACCTGGCTGTTAAAAGGCTGTGTATCATACAATGGGGCTTTAAAATGTCAGGTATCATGAGTTTACTAGTCTTTTGCTGCTTTATATTTACAATCTTTGTGCCTAAAGAAATGGCCTTACATCTTAAAGGGATATTTCACTTTCAATTGTTTTGGGGTCATTTTAACGTCTACTCTGGCTTTTGTGAGCACCCCAGACATTTTTTAAATTGCTTGATTCATTATTTAGATATTTATATATATTGACATTCATTTAATCAGACACGCCCCCTTCCTTCCTATACAAACCCAATGTAACTTCAAACTTCATTTCAAACATGATAGATTCATTCACACCTGTCCTTGGTCTTGGACTGATATTGTCCTTCTAATATGTGAGGGGCCGTGTCTTTTCAAAAAACTTTTTTCACTTCAGCCCGAGTAGACGTTAAAAATTTTTTGAAAGTGAAATGTCCCTTTAAGGAATATTTTGCATCCAAGGCCGACCTCTGTATATCATTGCCTGATTTGCTAAACAAAAGCTGGGTTTCTTGTTTCTACATGCTGCATTATAAGTGATGTAGTACTGTAGCAGCTTATGGAAATGGAGAGAGATAGAGAGAGGCAGCAGGACTGTGTAGAGCACAAAGAGAGAGGGGGACAGAGAGAGAGAGAGAGAGAGAGAGATAGATAGAGAGAGAGGCCATGTCTTTCCCTTCCTATCTAGTCCACAGGAAACACCTGCTGTACCCCTCCTCTCTCTCCGTCTCACCCTCTGTTTCTCTTCCTCTTGTTCCAGGATAACACTATGTAGCCTGGCAGCTTGGTCTGTTTAAGAGAGATGGACAGACCGTGTCTCATCATGCTTCTCTTTGCCTTTCTTTATCATGCTCTCTGCTTCTGTTCCACTATTTATATGTCTCCATACCTTCTGTCGTTCTCTCTCTCTCGCTCTCTCTCTCTCTCTCTCTCTCTCTCTCTCTCTCTCTCTCTTATATATATATGTCACCATATTCCATTCCTTGGTCATTTCATCTGCATTACACTGCTAGCTTACAAGCCAGTCCACAAATCCTGTTGACTAGGTCTGTCATTAAAGAAAGAAAATGAACGATGTGGATCTTGGGAGACCTCATGTGGCATATCTATTCTGGTGAGGTTTCAGTGTCTCTCTCTAGATGTGTCTTTGTGACCACTAGTTAACCGTAGGATATCCATGTGGATGCCCTCAAGATACAGTGAACTCCCACTCATCATGATACTGGCATTTCTTCAGAATTTCATTGGAGCTTTTTCAAATCAGATTAGTTTTACATATTAGTTGCTTCATAAAATTCACAATGGCATAACGATGATGAGGGTTTCCCCCAGGAAAGTTAATAGGTCCCTATCTTTTAACTGCCAAGCCACGCTTGTGATTTGTTGTGAGTCACGCAGTCATGGGTGCGTGAGTGTCGGGGTTCACTTTGTAGCTTCGTGTCACTGGTTTCCATTGAAAATGACTTGTAATCTACCTGTTGTTTTGTCTCCTGTAGTGTGAATGCAGCATCAAACAGCAATTCTCCTCAGAAATCATGACTGGGAGGGCAGTATTAACGTGTGTGGGGCTGTGGGCAAGCGTGCTCCCCTGTTACTTACACACTGCTCAAGTTTATATAAGAAATAATGTACTTGCCGACAAGATGAGGTGATTATAGCACAGTGTGTAATTGTAAAGGTTATTTAGTCTACTACATAAGAAATGATGTCTCGTGATTGTTAGTGATAGTTGGAAGCGCTTGTGTGTTGGATGTCACTCCACGTATCATGAGGTAAAATTATTGATTGATTGAATATTTTATTAGAAATAAATGTAAAACAGCACGAGTACAGTCAAACACTTTGTCTAAAATGTTAACACCAAAAAAGTCCTTGCGGTCTTGTTTCCATTGGGGTCCTAGGTATTCAATTCATCCAACATATAAAAAATAGCACCAAACATTCAATATCATCACAAATATAAAACACTATTATGAGTAGAAAAAGGGGGGGGGGGGGGGGGGGGGGGTCGCCTGTCTAAGAGAGAAGTGATAATTGGCCTCCTGAAAGGTGAATTTTCAGGGCTGTTTGAAAGGAAGCCAGTGAAACACTTTTTTTAAGGGATGGGGTCATCCCATCCACACCAATATCAGACCTGTTTACCTATAATTGTAGTCTAAAAAAAAACGTTAAAAAAAAACCTTTTACCTGAAGCTTAGGTCCGGCAGGGGGTAGACCTACCTAGGCCTGGTTGCCAGCCAGGGTTGGAGCAGTACACTGGTGGAAAATGCAACCCTGGGTACAGCATTTCGTCGAGAGGAATGTATCCCCCCCCCCTCTTTGCCCCCCAATTTACTCCTTGCCAAATTAACCCTCCCCACTCATTTCTGTGTTGCTACTGCTGTTGTACGCTACTACCAGTGTTGCCAGATTCTGTGAGAGAAACAAGCAACCAGGTCTAGGAAAACCAGCCCAAAAGAAGCAACTATGGGCCACATGAGCACTTTAACATATACATCAGCTATTCGAAAATAGCAGATCTACAAGCTCACAACGCGTCGCGATGCGACGCGTTGTGAGCTTGTAGATCGGCTATTTTCAAAGAAAATCTTGCAGGGAAATTATAACAAGCAGATCTGGCAACCCCGGCTACTACCTCACCTGCCAGTGAGGAGCTCCCACACCAGGAGGACGTAGCGTCTCTCCGTCCTCCTACACCCTCACCCCAGCCCAGTATTCGTAGCGGTCGTTTGGATACCAACCCCTTGTACTTTGACAATGGACAGGTGCTTTACGCCTGCACCACCCCAGTGCTTGTGTCTCCTTATAACAGCAAATAACAGCAGACTTGGTGTACCTGAGTTGACCGAAATTGTATATATATATATATTTCACCCAGCCGTTGATATGTAAAACTAAACAGCTGCTTTCACCTTCCTGTAAGTTTGACAGGCAAGTTAATTAAAACATTTTCGGCACACAATCAATCAAAAACGGATGAAAAGAGACGGTTATCAAATAGGGGAACAGTCCAAGAGCCAGTATCAGAAAATATTTGCGTATCCTGCGTATCCAAATAGACAACATCTAAAGATGCCGTAACTGTAGTGTAGAATGTTGTTGTTTTTTTAAGCATGGAACTTGTGTAACATTCATGCCTCTTGGCCAGTGCGTTCTTGCAAAAGAGACTTTGTCTCAATGTATTATAAGTACTGAGACTTTCTTTACCTTTTGTGTGTGTGTGTGTGTGTGTGTGTGTGTGTGTGTGTGTGCAAATAAAATAAGCTTATATATGAACTGTATTCATTAATAACTTGCCAGAAAACTTTGTACAATATTGATCTGTGGTATCGGATGTTTTGTGATGTACCGTTGATGGTTACAATTACTTATTCAGTTGTGTATGGCACACACACACACACACACACACACACACACACACACACACACACACAGGGCTGTCACGATTATGACATTTTACGTGACAATTTATTGTGTATTATATAATAATACACAATTATCGTTAATATAGTGATTAACGATTTAATTGCGTTTCTGTCATTGAATATTGTAACATAAAAAATTACATTTCTGTTTGGCTTTTAGGCTTCGATTGACGATTATACAATTTTGTTTTTACGATTATTTGTTAATCTCAAATAATTGCAATTAGGTGATTATGTAACAATTGTGACAGACCTACAGTACACACACACACACACACACACACACACACACACACACACACACACACACACACACACACACACACACACACACACACACACACACACACACACACACACACACTTCTATTTGGAAGGTAACGTGTATATAAGATTTTGTGTTTATTTAAGCGATTTGGCTGCTGTGGTACTGCTGGCAGTAGACTCTGGCCGTTGCAGGGTTGGAATGTTTGATTTTACTGTTTTATTTATTGGCACTCCAGGATACGCAAATGACCAACATGTAATACAATACAACCTCCCACTCATGACACTGGCTCTTAGACTGTTATCTC
This sequence comes from Gymnoscopelus microlampas, assembly GCF_963454915.1. Taxonomy (NCBI): domain Eukaryota; kingdom Metazoa; phylum Chordata; class Actinopteri; order Myctophiformes; family Myctophidae; genus Gymnoscopelus; species Gymnoscopelus microlampas. The sequence goes on from NC_139951.1 coordinate 16,712,088, forward strand.
CTGTTTGATAACCGTCTCATTTCGGCAGAATTTGATTGTGGCTTTTTTTAAAATTATTATCAGATTTCAAAGACAGATTTCAAAATGTCATTCATTGAAATCTTTCATATTATCAGGAAGGTGAAAGCAGCAGTTTAGTTTTACATATCAACGGCTTAAGAAAATTCCCATTTGCCAACTCAAAACAAAAAAATGTTTTACTTCCTTCCACAGAACATGCTTGACACGCGATCTCCCTTTGATGCGCACCCATGCTCATAATCTGAGCCTTAATTGACTGGTATACCCTCCTGACTACGCTTAACAAATAATAACAAATCTACGTGAAAATATTCGTAATGATTTATTTCTAATCGACTAAATTGATTCGTCTGATTAGCCACTAATTTATTACTTACAAAAATAGCGAGTTGAGTCATAGGGGTGTCACGATTCACTTACCTCACGATTCGATTCAAAATCGATTCCTAGGGTGCCGATTCGATTAAAATTGCGATTCTGCGATTAATTGATATTCGATTCGATTCTGCGATTTATTGCGATTTTCTAGGGTGCCGATTCGATTAAAATTGCGATTCTGCGATTTATTGCGATTTTCTAGGGTGCCGATTCGATTAAAATTGCGATTCTGCGATTAATTGATATTCGATTCTGCGATTTATTGCGATTTTATAAAAAAAAAAAAAAAAAATTAAAAAAAAAAAAAAAAAAAAAAATTAAAAAAAAATTAAAAAAATCGATTTTAATATTTTGAATCGATTTTTAAAATCGTGGCATTAAGAATCGCGATTTATTCATGAATCGATTTTTTTTGACAGCCCTATTGAGTCAGTTGACACGCTGTGAGCTTGTAGTTCTGCTGTTTTCGCTATAAAACAAATCTATGTAAAAAATGGTGTCATCACATGGGAACAATAAGAGTAGACTAGGCTAAGTAGTGTGTATGAAGTCTCTATAATACGATTGAGAGCTAGCATCAACATAGAATTCCTACTTCCATCTGGTATCATCCTGAGCTAAATGATGTCACGTATCAGTTATGATGAGACTTTGATCATTGTGGCGTTTCATCCCATTGGATTGTATCTGACAGCTAAATGGAGCAGTAATTCAGGCATGTAAAAAACAAGGACAATATAAGAATGCTTCAACCACTTTAGCCACTTATAAACCCTATATGGTTGACCGGAGTCCCTCAGGGCTCCATACTAGTGAATGTTGTGTTATCACTGGCTCTCTCTACACTTCATATCTTCGCTGAAAATAGCTGAAGTAATAGCGATGCGTTATGAGCTTGTAGATCTGCTAAAGTTATCCCTAGAATACAGATGCTGGGGTGTAAGAGCCTGGGGTCCTCTATCTTGGGCATTATCGGTGAAAATGTTCCAAAACACATTTTTCTTTTTCTCAAAAATTGCAGCTTACAACGTGTTGTGATGCAACACGTGAGCTTGTAGATCGGCTGTTTTTGTGTTTTGAATTAAGAAATCTACTTTAACTTTAAAAGTAAACGTTATGAGAAATGAGTCTGATCATCACACATCGCATTTATTTGGTAATTGGTGTTTCTAAGAACCAGGAAGAAGTAATACACAGGTAACCACAAGTGGAATCCCTAGTAGTAGCATCAGAATATTTACATGTATCCTCAACACACAACTTACTGTGGTTACCGTCCTACAGTATGTAAATACTAGCAGTGGTGGACAAAGTACTCAAGCCCAGTACTTGAGTAAAAGTATAGATACTCCTCCTGGCCAAATATCACTCACCTTCAACTGAAAGTTGCTCAGTCAAATTTGTACTTAGTTAAAGTACTGAAGTACATGCTTTTAAAAATGATGTGCTGTATTCCCCCCCAAAGATTTTCCAGACATTTGTGGAAAAATAGCAATAATAGTGAAAATAGCAGATCTACAAGCTTTAGATTGGCTTTTTTCACTATATTTTAATTGGGGCTTCTTAAGTTGTTAATTCAAAATATACGTTTTAGTCAAAACTACAATATTTATGGGGCCAGGCTTCCAGCATGGACCCATATTGTTATTCGCATTATTTCCGTTTCTTCTTCTGCCACTTTTGGCAGTTCTGGCTGAACCGTGCAGTCGCTTTTTATGAAACTCGGCCATATGATAGATGGTCATGAAAAACGATCAAGAAATAATTCTCACAATCTTTCGTCAAAAGGTGGCGCTATAGCACTCAATTGAAAAATGCCAACTTTGAACAGGTACAACTCATGCCGTGTTTGACCTACAGCCATGAAACTTCGATGCACACATGCGTCTCCTCATGCTGAACAACTTTCACCCTCTGACTTTTGACCTCTGACCTTTAGATCTCCCACCATTTGGAATTATATGAAAAACAGTTAAAACCTATCTCCTCCTGGGATTTTTGAGTAATCTGCACGAAACTTTTTACACATGAACTTTGGACCTATACCAAAAAACGTTTGCAAAATATCTTCCATAAGTGAAAAAATGAAGCTTTAATGAGCCAATGAATATTGCAGTTTTATGACAATTATTCATCTGCCCCTAACACATACATGCAGACTTACCATTCTTTGAAACTTTGCAGAAATGTAAAGGGCCATTCCAAATATCACTGAAACCAATCTTACTCCAATTGGTCAAACGGGGGCGCTATAGCAATTTTTTGAAAATTGAAACTTTAAACAGGCAAAAGTCATGCCTCGTTTGGCCGACAGCCATTAGACCTGCTTACACATGTGCCTTGACTAATGAGGAACACATCTATCACGTTGACCAGTAAGCACCGCCCTTAGATTGTCCGCAATCTTGAGCAGTTTGAAAAACACTTAAACCCAGGATTTTTCAGCTATTTGCGTGAAACTGTATGATCTGTGTGATCTCCTTTTTCACAGGTTCTTGTCTGTTGGTGGCTTCTCGCTTAAATGTGTGCCCCACAACCTGAAGGTCACCAGTTCAAGCCTCACTTGGTGCAGACTTCATCTAAGTTGCATTTCACACAACATGACTATCAATGAATACATCTGCAATTGTTAAAGATAACATGAAATACTTAATTGAGTGTTTTTTACATACAGCTGATCTACAATCTCACAACTTTTCAGATAGCAATGAGAGTATGTTTTTTCAATGTATAACATACTTCATTGTGAAAATAGCCAATGTACAATCTGACAACTTTTATTGGTTTGTGAGCTTGTAGATCGGCTACTTTCACTAATTTTGGTTCTGAGGAGATGTACAATTTCTTCATTGGTAAATGGTTTGTGAACGAGTGATCTTAGTGTTAGTGAAACAGGGGCTTGGGTCATGACAGAAGGCAAGAGTTTGTGATCCTCAACAGACAATATCAGCCTTGACAAAGATATAGCACTATAGGTAGTGTTGCAGCTACCTAAGAGTGCTTCATGACCGTAAGGTTGCCGGTTCAAGCCTCACTTGATGCAGACTCATTTAAGTTGAAATGCAAAAAACATGACTCAATCTATTCCGTTTCCATGGCGCTCTCTCTCTCTCTCTCTTCAATCTATTCCATGTCTTTCTCTTCAATCTATTCCGTTTCCATGTCTCTCTCTCTGTCTCTTCAATCTATTCCATTTGTCTCTCTCTCTCTCTCTCTCTCTCTCTCTCTCTCTCTCTCTCTCTCTCTCTCTCTCTCTCTCTCTCTCTCTCTCTCTCTCTCTCTCTCTCTCTGAGGGGTGGCCATAGCTGAGTGGTTAGTGAGCCCGCCTAGGGAGCCAGAGACTCTGGTTGCCCCAGGTACGATTCCAGGCCAGGTCAGCAAATGTGTCGATGAAATGAAATTTGTCCCTGAGCAAGACTCTTACAGGCACTCATTGGAAACAAGACCGCAAGGACTTTCATGAACTGACCTGTTAAAGGAATTATCATTTCTCTTTCTCTCTCCTGGCCCCATATTATCGCTGCTTGCAGCTATATTTGTCTTTGAAATGTAGTGAAAGTCACATATAACATATTCAAGCATATTTTATTTAGTACAGTACTCAATTAAATGTAGTGTACGTTACTGTCCACCACAGATTAACTGTTGAGATATATGACAGATAAAGTTTGCACAGCAATGAGGTCTTATTTTATTAGCAAACAGACCAGTATAAGAATTGATATGACTTTATGGCTGTAATTTCTAGTGTCTGTCTGTCTGTCTGTCTGTCTGACCTGGTGCCGCCTGTCTGCCTGTCGTTGGTGTTTGGTGAAATGTGAGCCTTTTACAGTTTGAACACGGGACGGTAGACATTTTTATGAAGGCTCATTTTTTAGGTCCTCTCCTCTCCCCCCTCAACATTGCTACTTTATACCTACAACCCCCCCCCCCCCCATTTCCTGTGACATCATAATTGTATTGCAGTTGCATTGACTTACACAGGTAAAAAAAAAAACACCCACGCACGTTACTGGCAGTTTGCCATGGACAGTTGCCCTGTTTGATAACTCTGTCTCTGTTCTTATCAAGAACTGTTCTTATCAAGAACTCCCATGGACCCTATTCAAAATGGATCAAGTTTTACATATCAACGGCTGCGGAACATTCTCAAAGAGCATAGCATATCTGTCGGGTGGAAACCTCAGCCTAAGCCCAAAACGGTTACTTTAGCAAAAGTAGCAGATCTACAACCACACAGCCTTTTGGAGTGTTAACTAGTGTGGTAGGAGTGTTCTCTCCTTTGACCAAATGGAAATAGCGATCTTTAACCCATTAAGACCTGAGGCGATTCTTAAAAATATTCTAAATCCTAACAGTTTTTGGGAAAAAAAAAATGAAGATTTTTCAAAAATAGCAGATCTACAAGCTCATAGCGCGGCACTCGGTGCCGCGCTATGAGCTTGTATATCTGCTATTTTTGAATAGCCAAAGAAATCTAAAATGACACAGATGCGTTCCAGGTCTATCGAAATCTATAAATGCCAACATTCGTTACTAGAACAATGTCGATGTTGAAAGTGCATTTTTGAGTGCATAGATTATAGATTTTGAATGTCATTTTTTGGGGGATTTTCTTGTTTCTATTGATAGTCACAGTGTGGAGAAACGGGGAGAGAAAGTCAGGATGTGACTCAATAAAGGTCCGCCGGGCCCGGGAATCAAATTGGGGACTCGATTTCAGGCATCAGAGCCTACGTGGTACATGCCTTAACCACTTGGCTGGTGCCTCAACCCTTGTACACTAGGAAATGGCGCTGTTTGATGGATTGTCAAAATGTAAACAGAAACCTTTTGAGATTGTCAGTGTTTCTCAATACATTAACATGTATTTGGCTAAATGCTAGATGTTCAACTATCCACATCTTTCCATGTCATTCTTTATATTTTCCACTAAGGGGCGCTATAGGACAACACATTGATACACCAGTGCATGTACACAGTTCAACTTAGTTTCTGTGACATACTGTTATCTTGTTGCTCAGTTACTTTGTATATGTTAATGTCATACCATATATTTATCTTTTGGGGAAGTACTCCCTAAACAGTGGGTCCGAACTCCGAACCCATCTAAAAGGCTATTTATTGTGTTACTTCTTGTGTTATTTAGTTATTTGGAAGCACATTACTTACATGACTATTTACCCTGGTGTTTGTTTGTTTGTTTGACTAGGGTTTGTGCCATTTATTCTGATCTTGCACTTGTAATCCACTCTGGATTAAAATGTGTCTAAATGTCTGAGTTGTAAATAGTTTTTGCCCATGGCCACTTCACTGTATTATTATGTTGATTATTAAGTTGGTTTGCCAGTCCAAGTAAACGCAGATATTACTCATCATGCCTTCTGAGCAGCCCTATAGGTCAGGTATCTCTCATTAAGTGAGGAAAACTCACAGTTTAGTACAATATGCAATTTTCTCAATTGCTAGGTACAAAATAAATTCGTACTTTTGAAAGTGTCCAGCTATGAAGGTGCTATTGCGTTAAATCAACACCAGATGGAGCCAGAGCATCAGCCCAAATGGAATGACAGGTTGTTGTCAATAGTGTCAGAATCCCACTGACTTTTATAGTTTACCACCCTAGAAGAACTGGGGCTGATTAAAACATGTCACTGCCATTATTAAGTACAGACCAACCATAAGGACACATGTAGGAAAGTTTGGATTCCAATGAAACGTTTTAAGAGGTTAGAGTACAAACTAGAAACCTTTTGGACAGGAGAACCAATTGCTATGCAGGCTGAGCTATGTCAATGTTATCAGTCTGTAGTGCAATCCGTTCCATGTCCTACCCGGGATTTGAACCTGGGTTCCCTGTGCGAGCAGCACCAAAATGTCTACTGCTGAGTTAATACGTGAAGCTTGTTTGAGCACTGAGCAGAGGTTATAATGTACTTTTGAGCTTCATGTAATGCCACTGGTCAACCATTAGCGGATTAGCGGTCCTACCCAGGGGTAGGACTAGTTATTTTGTATTAGCAAACTCTACTCTTGGGTCGTGGACCCATTTTTATAAATCTAAGAAATTCCATGCATTTTATATACTTCAGAAGTAATGAAACTAGTTTGAGTGCCGGGGAGACATACAATTCTTTTTTGGGTCTTGAGCTAAAACGTCTGGGAACCACTGCTCTACCATACACATTGGTTAAAATAATGTTTTATTCTCTAAAAACAAGGTTATGCATTGCAGCTTTAAGCTCCCAGGAACTCAACTTCATGTTTTTTGTCTTAATTGCCTCACAGAACATTTGAACCCCAAGATATCCTGTACTGTACAAACTCACAAAACAACCCCACCTGTAACTGTGCTACTAAAGTTCTGTGCCAGAAAGAAACAAGGTTAATTCTCAGTTATCAGTGTGGTCCGTTTGACAGTTTCTCATTCGATCAGTTATCAGCTTGTGGTCTAGAGTTAGTTCTCATGTATGTGTTAGTTACCACTTGTATACCTCCCCCTGAAAATGGATCTACAAGCTCACGCGGCGGCTGCGGCACCTGGTGAGCTTGTAGATCTATTTTGGGTGCTCGACACCCGCATCTAAGTCTAACTCAGGCTTTAGAAGATACATAGTGCATGCATGTACATCTAAATAACCTCAAACTGTAGACACGCACGCGTGCACGCACACGCACACAAACACAAACACACACTGGCATCTACAAGGCCATCTGGGCCTGCAGTAGCTAAGCCAGGACTTACTGTATCACAGGTGTGTGTGTGTGTGTGTGTGTGTGTGTGTGTGTGTGTGTGTGTGTGTGTGTGTGTGTGTGTGTGTGTGTGTGTGTGTGGCTATGTGGTAGTTGGATGAGCATCAGTTCTTCATACCAGGGTTCTTAACAGTGCTATGTTAAGTGGTAACTAACAACTGGCTACTTGGGTCTGCCGTTGCCAGAGTGTAATAAAGTTGCTTAAAATGTTTAATGATAATAAATAATGATAACGATGTGGGCTCCCCTGTCCAATCTTGAACTATCAATAGTAAGTTCCTTCCTACGTGTGCATTTTGTGAATGAAGCCTCACAAATCACAATATGGTGTTCAGTGGCAAAGCTGCTTGTGTGCATGCCCTAGTGTGGAGATGGTCTACACCTCAATTGGCCAAATAGTGATATTTTTTATAAATACTTCATCAATAACAACAAAAGTGCTTCACACGATGACGAATAATCTGGTGTAACTAAGATTTTTTTTTACATGTATAGGTTTTCATCTACAGCCCATTTTTCACATGCTTCTTAAGTTTCACTTTTATTTCATCAGGCACTTCAGGAAGACCAGGTTCTGTTGCATGACATCATGCACATAGAGGCATGAGCTGTGATTTATCTGCTTTTGAGGGGACATGCATACACTACATACTTTACAGTACATTACATACAGTTGTAATGACTGTGATGTCAATATCCAAAACGTATGTAAAAATAGTTTTTACATAGGTTTTTGTTCAATCTTTGTGTTGAACTCCCATTCTTTCCCTCTCTCTCTCTCTCTCCATTAAACATTCTCTCTCTTTCCGTGTCTCAGGTCTGTGTACGATGACCAGCCCAACGCCCACAAGCGCTTCATGGAGAAGCTGGACGCCAGGATACGGAACCACGACCGCGAGATCGAGAAGATGTGCAACTTCCATCACCAGGGCTTCGTGGACGCCATCACGGAACTGCTCAAAGTCCGCGCCGATGCAGAGAAACTGATGGTGAGAGAGAGAGAGAGAGAGAGAGCACATATATGAGGTCTGGAGGCAGTGTTGCCAGATTCTGATCAAGCAACCAGGTCTAGGAAAACCAGCCCAAAAGAAGCAACTATGGGCCACATGAGCACTTAAACATATACATCAGCTATTTGAAAATAGCAGATCTACAAGCTCACAACGCGTCGCGATGCGCCGCGTTGTGAGCTTGTACATCGGCTATTTTCAAATAAAATCTTGTGGGGAACTTATTATAAGCAGATCTGGCAACCCTGTCTGGAGGGCTGGGAAGACCAGGCCCAAGAGCGAGACGTGGTCAGCTAGATCGGATCTAGCACGGCATGGTGTTGTATTTGCAAAACTGATGACAATCATATTATTTATTATTTTAAAGATATTTTTGGCACTTTTTATGCCTTTATATTTGACAGGACAGTAGGCTGACAGGAAATGGGGAGAGAGATGGGGGAGTGACACACAGCAAAGGTCGTCGGGAATCGAACCCGCGACACGCTGGCAAGCTGGATTACCAGCGTATGTGGGTATGCGCCTGGACCGCTAGGCCAGCGGGCGTCCGACAATCATATTATTGATTCAAAGAATCTTCTGTATCGCAAGATGGCGGAGTCGTCATAGGAGTTGATTGCTAACATAGCATTTTCCAAGCTTTGAACATTTTTTTAGCATAGAAATGATATTGAACATTTGTTCTGTTCACCTGCCTAATTCGGTGAGGAAGTAGTCTAATTTCACAGCCACAGTCAAATAAACTAGCTGCGCGTGAGTATTTAATTGTTGTTGACGTTTCAGCTTGGCAGACCATTGAAATCCTCTGTGGAGATTGGAGAATCTCCAGGTTAAACCCTAAGCCCCTTTTGGGTTTAAGCACTTTGTTTTAACCAAAAACAAATTTCTCCATGACGGCAGTTGGTCCCCATGGCCGCACGCCAGACCATGATAGTAACCATTAGTTTCAACCAGAATTGCTAGCAGGCTGTTTTGTGGTCAGCTAAAAGGTAATGTTGGACATTTGTTTTTACCTCGTATGTACCTGGCAACAACAACCAAAAAAAAGACAAGAATTCAGGAAAATAATCGAAGTATCCCTTTAAGAATTCAGTTGGCAGGCCAAAAGAAAAGCCATGTTCTCAGCCATGTTCACGTTGTAGCCACACAGCTGTCTAATTACTAAAGGACAGCATATTATTCAAATTGATAACCCAACCACACAGTCCCCCAATTATCGAATGGCAGTGTTCATTCAGATTAATAACCAAGAGGCCATTCAGGTCAGTGGCCCCAGCCATTGTCCTCCAGGAGGTAATGAGAGTTTTACTGAAGGGCCAAAATGGCCGCCTTGTTACCACCATGACCTAATGAGAGACGGCGAGCATGTGATGTGGGAATCCGTCTCTCTGTCTGACTGCACCTGCACTCCCATCCGTCCATTAGCACAGCTTTCAACCATCCATCCATCCATTGGCACTGTACAGTCTCCTGCTGTGTGTGTGTGTGTGTGTGTGTGTGTGTGTGTGTGTGTGTGTGTGCGTGTGTGCGTGTGCGTGTGCGTGTGTTACTGTACTACTTGTGAGGGCCAATTGCCCTTGCAAGTATAGTAGAATTTGAGAAATAGGCTTTGGGCCTCATGCAGAAAGAAGCATTGTCTTAACCCATTTAGACCGGGACAGAATCTGTGCCATTTTTAGATTTCTTTGGGCTATTCAAAAATATCAGATCTACAAGCTCATAGCGCGGCACCGAGTGCCGCGCTATGAGCTTGTAGATCTGATATTTATGAAAAATCTTGAAAATGTGTGCAAATCTTTGAATATATATATTTTTTAAAGCTAACATTTGTAACTCAAATCTTTGGTTCTGGGGATTCTACAAATGTCTTTAAATCTCTTAACTGTTTTAAAAGAAAACTTGTTGCTATAATATCAGTGGTTCTTAAAACCTTTTTCATTTTTTTCCCCCGGTCTTAATGGGCTAAAAGTCCCTTATATTTGTTTAACATTTACTTATTTTTCTTTACATTTTCTGAACAAAAATAAGAGGTCAACCCTGGGTGCACCAAATGGTTCTTTAACATCCAAATCTGCTCTTACCCAGGTGTGCCGAGTGAGGAAGCACACTTGATCTTAAATTGGAATGCACGATTGCGCGTGGCCGTTTGTTTGTCACTAGCGTACAGTAGGTAACGCCCCCTAACACTATGGGCATTTTTTGCAGCTTCTGATCTGGATCTGCGGATCCAGTCGGGGTCTTCATCCTAATTCAAACAGTAAAGTCAACATGAAGTTGATTTTTTTCTGTAAAAAACGGAAAAAAGCTGTACTGGGTTTTGTGATGTTATATACTACAGTATAGGCAGTATCTTCTTTGTTTGCATTTGTTTATGTGCTAAAAAGAGTGACTTTGAAAGCTGTTTCACCTTGCAATGTAATTCAATGAGGAGTAACTATTGAAGATATCTCACCAATATTTGGAGTTATGGCAAGGTAACTACACCGGAAAATGTCTAGCAAAGTGTCATTGCACTTTAGATAATTTATGTTTATTATTTAGAAGAAGCTATAGTTTGTGGGAAGCTTGCACAAAATAATTTCACCCACTCTTTTGATACCTGGTGTTAACTTGACATTAAATTGACAATAAACTGAAGTTGATTTGATTTTCCAGAGCATCAGTACTGGCATTATAAGGATGACATAAACCCAACAATGGCAAAACATGAACATTTGTGATGCTGTAGAAGCTGAACGCACGCAATATTTAGTTTTAGGTTAGTTGGGATCAATTAACCAATAGTATTTAATGGAATTGAATTTAATCATACAATCTTTATATTTACTCTAAAACATATCATATACATTTTATTAGATGATATGCAAGTGTTTTCCATGTTTCTCAAAATGTGTTGGACAAACACTCCCCCCCTCTCTTATCTTAGTAATAGTTGAGAGCTCCAACTCTTACTGAGAAAAGAGAAAATGAAATGTCTAAGAGCAAAAATAAAGAAACATGGCTCTATCCCAAAAACGAACAAAATAAGAAAAAAATCATATATCATTGCATGACGAGAGAAATGGTTGTTTTCATGGTTAAAAAGTTTTTTTAGATCTAGAATTACAATTAGGAAAGGATTCAGCTTGGGTTTATTGTTGGAATTGGACATTAGGTTTACTAAGAGGTCGGGTTAGAGTTATGTCTGATTTATACTTGGTTTATGTATTTGTAGTCTTTGCTTTATTTAGATAGAAGAGAGTAGAGAGACAGAAACCGAGGCCAGGGATTTTCTCCATAGTCATTAAAACATTACTGAACTTACCTGAATAATTTAATCTTTTTTTCGATATACATCATTGCCCACTAAAGAAGTAAGGGACGTTTATATTGGGCTAGACTTCTATATGCGCATTAAAATGAATTTAAAAAACAGTAATGTAATTGTAACCAAAAATATTTGATCTGATTTAATTACTTGAAACCATCACAAGACATTTGAGGGTTAAAATCGAGGATAAAATGACACAATAAAAGTCGGAGACTCACATAAAACAGAGAACAGAGGCATTCATAATACAGTCAATAAAAAAATTAATAGCTAAAACAATTTACATAGAATACTAGCAGATACAATACGATACAATAATGCTTTGTTCAAACAACAAGCTTATAGACTTTGAATAAATTAGGATTGTGTGACAGCCCACGGCGAGGACCACACACAGGCTGTTCGCCTCAAAAATGCATATTTTAGGATCCCCAAATGCCTAGTCTCACGTGCTTATAGACACCTCTCAGGCAATCATAAAAGTACTGTTTCATTCATCATCTTAGGTGCAAACAGTCACATGTCATGACAGTACTTAATCATAACGGATTTAATGATTAACCCATTAAGACCTGAGGCCGATTCTTACTAATGTCTTCTAAATCCTATTTTTTTTCTGAAAAACGTATGTTTCTATATTAGTGGCTCTCAAACTTTTTCATGTCAAGGGCCCCCAAAATGATATGTATTTGGCCGCCAACCCCCATCTCAAAATATTTTGTTCCAGGGACCCCCAGAAGCAAAGATTTGAGTTAAAAATGTTCGCTTTAAAATAATATAAATATATTAATTTGCACACATTTTCTCGATTTAAAAAAAATAGCAGATATACAAGCTCATAGCGCGGCACTCAGTGCCGCGCTATAAGCTTGTATATCTGCTATTTTTTAATAGCCAAAGTGTAAAATAATGCTTTTTAGCTCAAATCAAAAAATGACACAGATCTCTCTCTCTCTCTCTCTTTATGTAAATGTATCAACGCAGCCTGTATTTTGAGCTTGTAGATCCGCTATTTTCACCCAATGTTCACCCCCAGAACAGGGACGCTAGGGTTCAAGTGGTTTTCAAAATTGTCCTGTGTGGACACATTATCCTAATGATTAAAACCAACTCTAAACAGTCTGTGTAACGCGTAATAATCTTCTTGGTATGGCGTCGGAGGAGAGACACTGATTGTCTTGTTGTCGCCACCCTTGTTCCTGTGGAGAGGACTCCCATTGAAAGGCTGTCATCGGAAGGCCCAGTGGTCAATTGGGTCATGGCTCTCAACCGCTTGACAAGAGCCGAGAGTTCAAAAATCCCCATCCAGAATCGAGAAGTTTGTCACTGAATCTGTGAGAAAGGGCCTGTCATAAGCCATTAAGGCTCATGAAAGGCCCAGCGTGCCGACCGCGGGTTCAAGTCCCCGCTGCCTGGTTAATCTGAATTTACCCGCCTTTGTCCCTGCCCCTTCATGGACAATGAGCTGATTACAAGGCTGAGCAGTCGCAGCGAGAGAGGGAGAGAGAGAGAGAGAGAGAGAAAGGGGGAGGAGCAGAGAACCAGGGATGAAGGGAGGGGGGAGAAGGGTGAGGGAGGGACCAGGCAGATAGATGGAGTGATGGTAGATGATGTATGAATTAAGATCTCGTTGCAGAAACCTCTTCCCTCCATATTCTAACTTTTTCGTAAATTAGTACCCTAATAATACGTCACACAAAGTATGAAAAGTAGCAGTTCCACAAGCTCGAAACGTGGCACGAAGCGGCGCGTTTTGACCTTGTAGATCTGCTACTTTTGAATTTGAAGCCTGAAACGTAACAGTTTTGGACATATGAGGTTTCCACCCGACTGGGGAAATGGATGGATGGTTTTGTGAACTGGCGTGAACAGTTCCTCTGCAGAGATGGACTGTTAACCCATTGAGACCTGAAGCCGATTCTACATGTCTCCTAAATCTCAACAGTTTTCTGAAAAAACGTTTGTTTCTATATCAGTGGTGCTCAATCTTTTTCATGTCAAGGACCCCCAAAATGATATGTAGTTGGCCGCGGACCCCCATCAAAATATTTTGTTTCAGGGACCCACCAGAAGCAAAGATTTGAGTAAAAAAAAATTGCTTTAAAAATATATATATTCAAAGATTTGCACACATTTTCACTATTTTAAAAAAAATAGCAGATCTACAAGCTCATAGCGCGGCACTCGGTGCCGCGCTATGAGCTTGTATATCTGCTATTTTTGAATAGCACAAAGTGTAAAATAATGCTTTTTAGCTCAAATCTAAAAATGAGACAGTTCCAGGTCTCAATGGGTTAAGGAGGGAGAGTGGTTTAAATAAAGAAGAACATAACTGAGAATTAGCGAGTGATATGTTTGTCAAGATATCGTGGACGCGTTTACTGCCAAGCGTGGTACCACACTTAAACTTTTCCACAGCAGAAAATTGTTTGCTTCTCTGCCAATGCGTTGTCTAAACACCAAGTGTGACCTCGTTGAAACGCAGCTTCTCTTAAGCGGAATGGGAATAGACCGCTCTGATTGGTTTAATTAATCTAACGCCTTAAAGACACACCCAGACCCTGTTGAAGACGTGAAGTGTCGAAATGCGTCAGCCATCATCCTCCTCTATTGCCTTGCTCAATAAATGATGTATTTTCTCACCTGAAGACGGAGTGCCTCAGTACCTTTTCCCCTACAGTCTGCCTCACCACAACCCTTTAGCTTCTATGTATACCTATCTGTTTCACTGAAGAGCATCTGTTTGCAATAGCCACTGTGACTGAACCCAGGCAGAGTGCTTCCTTTTTCTGTTTTCAACACCCAAGACTAATTCAGAGCCTTAACACCATTTGCTAGTGCCGTGCGCTTGTGTTTGCGCTCAAATAAGGCGGCGCCAAACGAGTAAAATAGCCGTGGACACACCGTGCCATGTGTCGCCAAAATTGGGGCCCTCAGAGTTAAATTAACCCTGAGCATTTTACTTTGGAGATTGGGGTCCCAGTGATAACAATCATATCATACTGGGGGTGCTTAAAAAGGTTGAGAATCACTGGCCTAGTTGACCTCTGCGTTGCCCTGTCACTATCGCTGTGTCCTGCTGGAACAACAATCAAAACCTTCAAATACACTGAAGGAACTTTGGAACTTTTATGAACGTATGAGATGAAAAGTTGTTCTGGAACCCAAATAAGCATGATATGAAGAGGTCAGAGGTCAAATCAAAACTGATATCAAGGCTGCAACTAATGGTTATTAATCTACTATTTGTACATTTATTTTAATAAAAACATGTATGTGATTAATAACAAAACGATTAGGGTTAACCCTAACCCTATGCTCATAAGTTCTCCAAGCACAGACATACATCTTGAAATATCTTGCTACGTTTACCCAGCCATTAAAGCACATATCAGACATTTTTACATGATGCATCACTAAGCCAATTGTTCAATTACAAACATTTTGATTGATTCGTTTTCTGTCAATCAATAAATGTATCCGTCGATGAATTACTTCATCATTAACTGATGGTATTTGTTGTTTTTTTTCCGCAAAGGGCCAAGTGACAGACACTAACAGAAGACTGCAGGAGGCTGGGAGGGAGGTGAGCAACTCCAACACCAACACACACACACACACACACACACACACACACACACACACACACACACACACACACACACACACACACACACAGCGTACAGTTTTTGTGGTGCTGTCAGTCTGTGCGTGGTCATCAGGTTGAAGCGGTTCACATTTAGACATGACCGTTATTTAACCTTGACAGTTAACGGTGTTGGTCTCTCCCCTTCTAAACGCCTCCCTCTCTCTCTCTCTCTCTCTCTGACCTCTCTCTCTCTCTGTCTGTCTGACCATATCTGTCTCTCTGACTGTCTCTCTCTCTTTCACTCTGACCCCGTCTCTGACTCATTCTGACCGTGTCTCTCTCTCTCTGACCATCTGACCATCTGTCTGTCTGTCTGTCTGTCTGTCTGTCTGTCTGTCTGTCTGTCTGTCTGACTTTGTCTCTCTCTCTCTCATTCTGACCCTGTCTCTGTCTCCCTCTGTCCCTGTCTCTCTCTCATTCTGACCCTGTCTCTGTCTCACTCTGACCCTGTCTCTCTCCTCCGCGGGTCAGGTGACCGCTCAGACAGAGGAGGTGATTCGCTGTCGGGTTCAACAGAGGAACATGGTCACCACTGTGGAGAAGCTCCAGCTCTGTATTCCTGGTAAGATGGCGCGCGCACACACACACACACACACACACACACACACACACACACACACACACACACACACACACACACACACACACACACACACACACACACACACACACACATTCTCGCACACACACATTCTCGCACCCCCCATTGACATAGGACCACCGCCCCATCTGTGTGTGTGAAGGCTGACAGTTAAACCCATTGGACAGTTCAAATGGAACTGTCATTTTCTTTCAAGTTCATTTTCGAAACGGTGAAGAGAGACAAAGCGAAAAAGCAAACCGTGGGATTGCATTTAGCACTGCCAATTCCATGTCCCAGTTCCAAACGTACAGTTTGATTCGTAACTGGACGCAGCTGGTCGGCCCGAATATTCCATTTTTAATGTGTTTCACCGTGTGTCTGGACTAGAATCTTTCCTTCCATTTTGATGTCTCCAGTTTCATTGTCCTAAAAGTCACATAAGAGATACAGGATTGGGGGAGGGGGGAATGTTTTCATTTTCCGAACTCGCACCCTCTCTCATGCACTTTAGGCTCAACTGAAAAGCAAGAGCATGAAAAATTCCTAGTTTCATACAATATTATGTTTGCTGATTTGTTGATAATGATGAGCTTTTTCCTGTTGTCTTTGCAGTTCTGGAAATGTACAGTAAACTAAAGGAGCAGCTGGAGACCAAACGGTATGTTCCCGTTCCTTTAAACACCTGGAGAACATTCGGCGAAAATAGTTGTGATGCGTAATGCGTCGAGAGTTTACAGGACAGGCTATTTTCGGCAAATATATTTGGTGTAGAGGGAAAAAAGCAGGGGAACGAGTGTAGAACTCCGGCGGGAACCCGGTCAACTAAATCTTAGTTGACCGGCTGTAGCTTAGTTGGTAGAGAAGTAATCGGAAAGTAACCGGGTTGCCTCCCGGCCCACCCATGTCTATGTGTCCAAGTGTCCCTGAGCAACACGCTTATCCTATGACCCCCCCCCCCCCACAGCGCTCATCATCACCATCTGCGCAGCAATCTGCTGGGTGAAGCTGAAACTGTATTTCCCCTACAGGATTAATAAAGGTCTACAGAAATGTATGTATAGGGTTCAAGTTGTCACCCTGATAACAAATCAGTGGTGGAAAAAGTCCTCACATTTTTCACTTAAGTAAAAATATCAATACTGCAATGTAAAAGTACTCCGTTACAAGTAAAAGCCCGGAATTCAAAATTCACTCGAGTAAAAGTACAAAGGTATTGGCATGAAAATGTACTTAAAGTACCAAAAGTAAAAGTACTAAAATGTTTGAAAATAGCAGATCTGCAGATCGGCTATTTTCAAATAGCCTATGTATAAAATAGGGCTAAAGTGTTAAATGTATGTTTTATAATACCATCATTTATATCCGTAAAGTAACTAGTAACTAAAGTTTTCAAATAATTGTAGTGGAGTAAAAGTACAATATTTGCCTCTAAGATGTAGTGGAGTAGAAGTAAAAGTATTAGAAATTGGAAATACTCAAGTACTGTACAAATACCTCAAAATGTTACTTAATTACAGTATTTAAGTAAATGTACTTTTGTTATTTTCCACCACTGATAATGCAATTGTAATCAAAGCCATAATGTCAGCACTGGTCTGGAAATCTAACGTAACATTTACACTAGCGGAGTGTCGAGCATTCTTTGGTGCTATGGAAACACCCTTTTCTAAAACTGGATGTAAAAGTTCTAACTGCAAACGAATCTTCTGCCGCAGTCTGAAAACTCACCCCTTCAAACTCCACCTCAGCTAGTTATGTTATTTATTTAGGTAGGTGTATGTTGTTTACATGTTCAGGGGTGTTAAGTATGTTATTTAGATGGGAACAGTGTGTTATTTAGATGCTACGTTTGATGTCTTCCTGCTTTCCTAGTTACGTTGTAGCACAGACTTGTTTTATGCACTTTCATTACTCAACTCAACCACTTTCCTCGTTTGGTTGACTAGGATTCATGGCGCTTATAATTAAATTGTAATTGTATTATCCCTTGGGAATGGGTAGGGCATCAATTTCAGAGATTGGTGCATTGTTTAATTCCACCCATCACATGACCAGACCAGACAGACATGGTAATCGTGGATCAAACCATGTCAAGTAAAGACTTTTAGTTGAGGGCCATATACAAAAAATTACATTTTGAATCTGTTTTACCAGTCTGATAACAAACTTGGCGTGTTGCTAGTTCCATATGATTGCCTGTCATTGTTTGACACTAGTCTGTGTTTCACATGCTTGCTACATTTTGATTAGCCAGGACAGTGAACAGTGACAGGAAGATATATAGAGAGACGATATGATTATGAGCCAAGAATTGAACCCAGGATATTGCAGTTATGTGTGTCGTCGCATTGACCAGTTGAGCCCCCACGGTGCAACCAGGGACGAATTAACCCCCGCACGGGCCCCTGGGCCTCCAATCTTTTTTTTTTTTTTAGTTGCAAAAACGCCTCAGGAATCACTGCTCTAAATACAGAGGAGGGGCCAACACATAACCTATACATTTCATTTTAGTAAATTGTCGATGGCCGCGCGGCCCAGTTCCCCCAAAGGGCCCCTGGGCCACGGCCCCCGGCGGCCCAATGGCTAATACAGCCCTGGGTGCAACGCCTTGTGAGCTTGTAGAGCTGCTATTTTATGAATAGCCAAAGTATAAAATAGGGCTTAAAAGGTGAAGCCCTCCTGTTTTAATATAGCCTCGCGTGGCCAGACAATATAACACGACACACTGCGTGGATATTAGTTTGGTCCCTATCAACGATAGATTTTTTTCCAAGGGGCGGTTACAAAAAGATCCAAACGGACTCTATTGGTTAGACCTAAAACCAATCAGAGCAGTGCTTCCTGCTACGTCACACACAAGCGCCGGTGCTGAAATAGTAAACAACGAAAGTTAGCTCCACTCGTATTTAGTCTGGTAACCAGATGAAACTATTCTTAACACATCTTTCTTTCCAACAAAAGCTTTAAGGGCAATTGTTTGTTCGTCTTTTAGAAAATAAATATTTTCTAACGCGTTTACTGCCGATGCTATGGCGGCGTCCATCTTTGTTGTGAAAAACTGAAAATGAGTCTCCTGCATTGTACGTCACTGCTCCAAATAAAGTGATAAGCCCACCCACATTTGGCCCTGATTGGTCCCTCACGACTTCGGAGGGAGAGAAATGAAATCTCTATTGAGGGAGGCCAGACCTAATCTGCCGAGGGCTAAAGTGCGATGCAATTTTGCAAAGGCAGATTCGTCTGGAACCAGGCTAGTTTTAATAGGGTGTAGACTGTACCTAAAGAGGCAGTTGTAGTCTCGTGGCGAGATCTGTGGTCACCACTGTACTTAACTCCCCAACTCGACCGCCGCCATCCTTCTGGGGTTCAGTCAAACCTCACTTTTACCCCGTGAACTTTGGCCGGCACAGCGAGTCGTATTTACACGTAGATCTGTAAAAAATGGAGGGAGCCAAGTTCACTCGGGAACGGAAAATAATGACCCTTCCTTGTTCATTACCGTCTGCCGGGGCCTCCATAAAGGAAGGGGCCATTCACTGGAAGGACAATTGACCCTCAGTGTGCCCTTGTTCACAGCAAGGCCCCCTCACTGTAGCCCTGTCACGGCCCACAGCCAAATGAAGGCAATTAGCCCTTCTTTGCTAGCCACCCTGTGTGTATGTGGGTGTGTGTGTGTATTGGTGTTTGAAGGTGTGTGTGTGGGTGCGCATGGCGTCTCCTCTAAGCACTAATGACAGGTCCTAAACACGGTTACTGGGAACGGGGAGAAGAGTTCACATGTAGCGCACACACGCACTTAGCATACAGCGCACGTATGTGCCGCTGCTCGGATCAACATTCTGTTTGAAGTCATGCCACCTGCTAGTTTTTGCGGCCTTTGTGACCCCCGGCCCGGGGAAGCTATGCACATTGACAAACGTTTGGCCCGGTAGAGTTTTATGAAGCCGTCTTCTGTTCATGTGTATCCAACACATTTTACACTCATTTACCAACCAATTAGATCCCTCCACAGCCTGCCCATCAGTCTAATGATGGGAGCCCAGCACGTTGACCCCTGGCTGAACCCTGTGTGACTTGATGCTAACTTGATATGATAATGCCACGACTAGAGCCCAATGATGGATTGAATTCATCATATCCATGGCGTGATATCAATAATATCAGTGGCTACAATATGTATAGCGGTGTTTCTCAAACTTTTTAGTTTTGAGGACCCCCGTTTGCCCCAGCGTTAGGCCACGGACCCCCAGAACTCTGAGAGAGTGTACTAATGGAACCATTTGTACACTCTCAGAGTTACAGGCGTGCCCATTTGGTTCCTAACTAAATGTATCCATCAATCATTTAACCACTGATGTATAGCACAAAATATGTAGTTTAGCCATTTGTGTTCCCGATTCAGATTCCACTTTATTGATTCTGATGAATTCATTAAACCTGGTAAACATGCCTCAGAGTGCCAGAAAAAAAGCCCAGTATAATTGAACCAAATGAACCCTAGCATCCCTGTTCTGGGGGCGAACACTCGTGAAAATAGCAGATCAGCTATTTTTGGCACAGTGGCGGTTAGATTGGCTATGTTCGGTTATTTAGTGTAGATGGAAAAAAGGAGGGTGTTTAGTATATACCCCTGGGGGACTCCGGTCAACTAAGAATGTAGGGTTTAAGTGGTTAAGGGTCAAAACTAGCAGGAAATCTAAGTAGGAGGCATGTAATGCAATGCAAGCAAAGAGAGGCAATGTTCTTAGCACATTTTTACAACAAATAAATCGGTTGGTTTTACCAACAATGTAACAAATATTTAGTTTGCATGAGAATCCATGAGGTTTAGCATGTTGTCTTTCCATTTCTCTGTCCGTCTTCACACCGTTAGGTGATTTCTTCCCATGTAACACGCATTGTTTTGTTCTGTCTGTTTAGGTATTACGCTGCATTGAAAACCATGGAACAGCTGGAGAATGTCTACATCCCCAGGTAGGTTTACAATTACAGGGTTCCTATGCAGATGTGGA
Source organism: Gymnoscopelus microlampas (assembly GCF_963454915.1). NCBI lineage: Eukaryota > Metazoa > Chordata > Actinopteri > Myctophiformes > Myctophidae > Gymnoscopelus > Gymnoscopelus microlampas. The sequence continues at coordinate 16,732,804 of NC_139951.1, forward strand.
GAGTCATTGACAATTAGTTTGATGATATACACGGGTCTGTAAAAGGTCAAGACTCATCTAAAGCAATGGGTCAAATATTTGTCATTCTCCGTTGTTTCCAGTGTGAATGCATTGATGTTTCCGGTGTCTCTTGTCCGCACAGGGTCAGTAAGTACAGGTTCTGTCAAATCATGGCGGAGAACCTTCCCAAACTCAGAGAGGAGATCAAGGAGGTGTCCATGTCAGACCTGAAGGACTTCCTGGAGAGCATCAGGAAACACTCCGACAAAGTGGGAGAGACTGCCATGAGACAGGTTGCTACACACTGCGCACAATGCGTCACAACCACGACCCATTGTTTTCTGCTGCGTTTCTTTTCGATGTGCACACTGTATAATTGTATTGAGTTGTCTAAAGAGCACAGAGTACGTTTCTGACTGTGCCAAAGTATATGCTGTCCATCATTGCCAGCCTGACAACCAAATCTTGCGACACTACCTAGCCAGAAACAATACCTGGTTTCTGTTTAGATGCCTCAATAAAACTACGTAGTGTGCACATCGAAAAAACAGTGATCATAAAATGACCTGTGATATGTCTTCTTTTATATTCCTGAACCGATTACATGACAAAGGTCGCAATCGTTCAGAAATAGAGTTTGTTCATAAGCTGGTCCAGCTGGCTCTCATTGACTGCAATACATTTGATCGAACTTCCGGTTCCAGTTTTCCACCCATGTGCGTCAATGGCACGTGCATCGAGCACTTCCCTCCCTTCCTTATTTAAGTTCTTTGCTCTGTTCTAATGGGAATTTGGTGAACACCTGTGTGTGTGTGTGTGTGTGTGTGTGTGTGTGCGCACGCAAGTGTTTCTATCAGGGTTATTATACAAAAACTAATGAAATAACTAAAACTAGAATTTAAACTGAAATAAAAATAAAATCTACAATTTACAAAAAAATATAACTAACTAAAATTATTGAAAAAATGTCCAAAGTTTTAGTCTCTGTCAAAAATCTTCACACGTTATGAACTTGACTGACTACCCCATACCCCAATGAAATACTAAAACTAACACTAAAACTAATAGAACTAAGCCTATTCAACAAATATAAACTAAACTAGCAAACCCACTTCGAAAACGAAACAAAACTGAAATTGAAAAGGGAAAAAAAAGGAAAAATCACTATAACTATAATAACCTTATGTTTCTATCACCCCCAGGCTCAGCAGCACAGGACCTTTAACACAGTGGTTGCCAAGCAGGCCAGCATTGGTCACTACACCAAACCCGTTTACTCTCTCAACGGACGCACACACACACACAACGGACTGATGATGGACGATGCTGGAGAGGAAGAGGAAGGAGATGAAGAGGTGAGGAACGTGCAAGTAACTTTGCACTTGCTTGTCGCTCTGGACATCTGCTAAATGCCTAAATTGTAAATTGATTGATTTAGTGTGTGTGTGTGTGTGTGTGTGTGTGTGTGTGTGTGTGTGTGTGTGTGTGTGTGTGTGTGTGTGTGTGTGTGTGTATGCAGTGGGATTATTGCCAGTGTGTGTGAGGACGTGAGCGGAAGAGAAAGAAACGTGTGTGTTTGTGCCGCCTTGTTACTGTCATCATGACCTAATGAGAGACGGCAAGCATGTGATGTGGGAATGTCTGTCTGACTGCACCTGCACTCCCATCCATTAGCCCAGCTTTCATCCATCCATCCATCCATTAGCAGCCTCCTGCTGTGTGTGTGTGTGTGTGTGTGTGTGTGTGTGTGTGTGTGTGTGTGTGTGTGTGTGTGTGTGTGTGTGTGTGTGTGTGTGTGTGTGTGTGTGTGTGTGTGTGTGTGTGTGTGTGTGTGTGTGTGTGTGTGTGTGTGTGTGTGTGTGTGTGCGCGTGTGTATGTGCGCGCGTCCATGTGCATGGGATGCCTACTGTTGCACGTAGTCGGAACTAGCCTCACATAGCCAGAAGATCGGGGAATGCTGCCTACCGAGTTGTCTGTTGACATTTAAAATTCTATGTAGTTGCCAGAACAATGGAGAAAAACGTCATTAACAAACCTAATCTTATGTTATTTACACCCACTGGCCCTCATTTATATCAATTGATTGAGAAACCAGCGCAGATCCGAGCGCAGGACTCAT